>NC_063066.1:22299340-22639340 GCF_018812025.1 Megalobrama amblycephala | reverse complement strand
ACAGTGAGAATCAAATAGTTAAATTAATGTATAACCTAAAAACAGTTTTTGTATCACAATTTCCTCAGCGTTTTGTGTTCAAGGACTCTTATTTCAATATTCTGTTGTCTTGCAGGTCCTGTGTTTAGCTCCTGTTTGCCTTGTTAGTCTCCATAGTAACCCATTACCTATACCTGTTCCTTGTTAAGGCCTGTTCAGGACCAAGGATAACGATATAGTTCTAAAAAAATTTCTAAAATGTAAAAGAATAGCAGAGTTCATGCCACAATTATAACAATAAAGGCACAGAGAAATGATATTGTTGGAACCATTTTCAAAACTTTTTTTTTCCAACTGATGAGCGACAAAAACACTGACAGCCAAACAGAATCCATCCTGCTTTAAAGAGCTCAAGCATTTAAAGTGGCAGACGACAAAACTGCAGCACGAGCTTATATTAAACAGAATGATATCGTCCGCTCATGTGAATACTAATATAAATATCATTATAGTTATCTTTATAGTTGTCCTTCATGGGCCTTTAGCCTATTATCCTGTGTATTCATGTGTTTCAGTCTTTGTTTGTCAGTCGTTACATTTACACTACATACACTTACACTTACACTACATACACTTACACTCCTGTTGTGTTTTCTGTTCCCCGTTGGATTATTATCTTTCTGTTTGGATTTACGTTTTTATGTTTGAATTATTGTCATCTGCTTTCCTTGTTTGGATTATCTTTGGTTGTGTGTTTGTTTAATGAATACTTCTGCAATTAGACCCTGGCCTCTCTTCCCTGTTCACTGTGACAATTTTTGTACTTTGTGCTGGATGTTTATTGTCATCTATAGCATTCTACAGCAGTCCTGGGTCAAGGTTGAAAATGTGACATGCACAATAGAGCTAGAATGACATCAGGTGACATGCACTGTGACAAAACTCATGAAACTGCTCAGTCTTATAGCTACTACTACCATTCCAGTTCTTTTGTTGGTATTTGTGTGAACAGCATATGTATGTCTGTACTGTGTCAACAGTTAGGTGTATATTGCACTGTGAATGAATTTGTATAGAATAAAGGATCTTAAAGGGTTAGTTCACCCGAAAATGAAAATAATGTCATTTATTACTCACCCTCATGCCGTTCCACACCCGTAAGACCTTCGTTAATCTTCGGAACGCAAATTAAGATATTTTTGTTGAAATCCGATGGCTCAGTGAGGCCTCCATAGCCAGCAATGACATTTCATCTCTCAAGATCCATTAATGTACTAAAAACAATATTAATATTATAAAGCGACAAGAATAGTTTTGGTGCGCCAAAACAACAAAATAACGACTTACATAGTGATGGCTGATTTCAAAACACTGCTTCATGAAGCTTTGGAGCGTTATGAATCTTTTGTGTCAAATCAGTAATTCGGAGCACCAAAGTCATGTGATTTCAGCAGTTTGGCGGTTTGACACAATCCGAATCATGATTTTGGAATCAGAATTTATATTTTCTCAACTATAGCTTTAAAATGTCTGACTACCCTGTGAAATCTACTTGGGTTTCTGTGTAGCCTTACAAGAAGATCTTATGTGTTGTACATGAATTGGGAAAACTCTCCAAAATTGTTTGTGAAGTTTATGTTTCAGTAACATAATTAAAATCAGACAACAATCATACTCTGTCATACATTTTGTTTTAGCTGAAATTGCGCTAAAAAAATGTATTTTCCAGACTGGTCCGGTTAATATGTATGTGTGTTCTAGAGATTAAGCAAAGGATTGCTTTCCTTGGATTGCTGTGCACTGTATTCTTATGTTTAATGGTATGGAAATAAAAAGGGACAATGTATTCACATGTAAAACAATGCTATCCCTGCCCTAGAGAGCTAACGTCATGCAGAGTTCAGCTCCAACCCCAGTCAAACACATCTGAACCAGCTAATAGGCCTTTATCACAGTCTGTGTGTTGTCACATCCAGCTCCAGTTAGTAGCGTAATCGAATTTCTGCCTGCATTATTGTCAATAGTTGGTCACCAAGAAAATGAAACTAGTTGAACTTGACAACCAACTTAAATGTGTCAACGGTTTATTAAGCCTTATATGATACAACATACTACAGTATGTGTAATCTTACATTGTAATATGCAACATTATCTGAGTGAGGTGACTGTCAGCACTGCCAGTGTTGTCATAAGATAAATTATTGCAGCATATTTATTATGATTAATCTTTATCCTTGTCTACAATATAATGCTATCCAATCAGTGAGCTCAAACCCAGATGATATGACACGTTTAAGATGATCAAACCAGTTATTTTTGAACAATCAACTTTGGGTTGGAAATATTCCTTTATTTGAACAACTTCAATTTGATCTGAAACTTGAATGTATCAGAAAATAATGTAAGTGCATGAAACTAATGTGAACATTATTATTGTAAACTGTAAAGTCTTTACTCATAATTAATATTTTATGAGATGTAACCATGTCTAATTCTAATGATCTTTAACATATGTATTATATATTCTATTCTTGCATTTCTTTAATAAAAATCTGGTCAGACTCTGAAGTATTGCACATACACACTTGTGCACTCCCTTTAAATCATGAAATATGTGCCGGAATAACATGACACCATGTTTCTTTGTTTCATCACACCCTATTAATGATTGTAAACTGTGGTTGATGTGTTAAGATGACGTATCTGTGATGAACTGTACATCTATAAATCACAATCCTGTTCTATGGGTACTGCCTGTTGTGATTACGCCGTTTAATTTTGTTTTCTTTGTCACAGTTTTAGCCTGAGTTCTAGTTAATTGTTTGTTGCTATAGTTTCTAATTAGTCTCACACCTGTTCTTTGTTTCATTAAAGACCCCCTATGGTGAAAATCAAGTTTTTAATGTTGTTTATATGTCTATGTAGTGTTTTTAATATGCTTTAAGACAAACCATGTGCAAATTCATAAGTCAGCACCATTGCTGAGTAGGCCTATTTTATGTTTGAAACTGCAATAAACCAAAGACAGTCTAAAACCCGCGGTTTGAAATCGTGGGTGTTTGTGACGTCACAGACTACCTTGTAACCAATCACAACAACGTGCCGGCTGGCTTTAGCATATCATTAACTATGACTGCTCTGAAAGCGGGAAAGTCTCAAGAGAAGCCAGGTTATCCCGGTATATTTTCTGTTGATATGAAAAATTGTGTCGATTTAGCAATATAGCAAGTCTATTACGATGTTATGATGAACTATAAGCCTTTCTCCACTGACGTTCTGAGTTGTTCAAAGCGTTTGTAAGGATACTGATTGTTAGAAGGCAGGTGTATGGAGTCAAATTAATGCCTTAAAGTTTTGCACAAAAATAAAGTTTTGCAAAACACAAAAAAGAATTGAGCAATAAAAAAATGTTTTGCAAACAAAAATAAAGAATTGCAAAGGAAAAATAAAGTATTGAGCAGAAAAAAATAAGTTTTGCAAACAAAAATAATAAATTGCAAAATAAAATAAAGTAGTGCAAAAATAAAAATATAATCAGTTACAAAAATCAATGACAGCTGTAATCCTATTTTATCTTTGCCACATATTTTTCATGCTCAAAACTACTAAATCATTTGCAACACTCATTTTATTCTGCGTTTCAGTCAAGCGTGCGCTCACGATACCGGTTTTCTTTTGCGCTGCACTTTTCTGCGCGGTTCTCTTTATGGCACTGGTTTGACGTGGGGGTGGAGTCAAGAAATGGGGGCACGCCCCCGCGAAACACGTCATCGGCAGGAGACGCAGATCGGAACAGAACAGATCAAGCATAGAGACAGAGCGCATTTATTATAATCTGAAAACCACCGGGGAAAAACAATCCAACCGTCTCCAGGCTGCCTTCTTGTCTTTTCTGACTCATTACAAAAAACAGAACAATGCCTAAAAGCTGCTGTGTGACAAGGTGTACAGCTAACAAGCTAAAAAACCCAGAAATAAGTTTTTATAAGCTGTCGACCCCAAACAACGAATGTTTAAGGACACACAAGTGGACACAGGCAGTGAGACAGAGCGCAACGGGTCATATTACTATAAGAAAAGCATTGGAGGGGGTCGTAATCGGCGACAACATATGCTAAACAAACCAACAAAAACAAACCATTCATTATTTTTAACCATGTCAAAGAATTATTTCACCTGTCGCCGATTACGCTTCCCTCCAATGCATTTCGCGGGGGCGTGCCCCCGTTTCTTGACTCCACCCCCACGTCAAACCAGTGCCATAAAGAGAACCGCGCAGAAAAGTGCAGTGCAAAAGAAAACTGGTATCGTGAGCGCACGCTTGACTGAAACGCAGAATAAAATGAGTGTTGCAAATGATTTAGTAGTTTTGAGCATGAAAAATATGTGGCAAAGATAAAATAGGATTACAGCTGTCATTGATTTTTGTAACTGATTATATTTTTATTTTTGCACTACTTTATTTTATTTTGCAATTTATTATTTTTGTTTGCAAAACTTATTATTTTCCGCTCAATACTTTATTTTTCCTTTGCAATTCTTTATTTTTGCTTTCAAAACATTTTTTTATTGCTCAGTTCTTTTTTGTGTTTTGCAAAACTTTATTTTTGTGCAAAACTTTAAGGCATTAATTTGACTCCATACAGGTGTCTGACTCTGAGATAAAAATGGTGTGTGGAACATTAGCAACACATTATTAGCTGTTTGATAATGTAGTCAAGCAAAAGGCTATCCATATTAATTCATATTAATTAATGACAAGGGCTGTGTCCAGTGTGCAAGCGCATAGAGGCTCGCGCAAAAGTAAAGTGACAGCTGACTTGAAGTAAAGCCAATAAAGTTCATGTTTTTGTCCTTCGAAATATTTTAATACTATAAAACCTAGCTGAAACAATACTGCTCTGTGCGTGTGACCGTGATTCATGCGCATATGTCAGTCAGTGTGGAATAGCACGTCAAGTTCTGAGAGAGCTAACGTTATTCCGTCCTTTATAAATTCTGATTTTGACCGCCTCTGAAATGGATCAAACCATAGATATTAGCCTACCTGATAAGTTCAAGTAAATACGTTGGAATCCGCGCTCATTCAAGGATGTGCAGTTATTTCATGTAGGCCTACGGTGAAGGCACGGGCGCCTGCAGGATTTCATCTGAATGTTTTTTTTAAATCTGAACTCCAAAAAAGCAACGAAATTGTCAAACATCCATTTAGCGCATGTTCACAGACGAAAACGGCTGCTTGTTCTCTCGATACTGTCTGTTTTACTGAGAAATCGCTTCAGGTGATTCAGTGAGAGCAGTCCAAACAAATGCAAGTGGATTCAGACCGTTTTGCAAAGGCGTTTTACCAGTTCATAATTTAAAACACAATTTAGGCCTCAGAAATTAAACTGAGTATATGAAGCGAAGGAAGCTTTTTTTCTTAAATATCCACAACACAAACAACAACTTGCTCGTCACTATAGCGACAGTAGGCTACACTCTCCGAGCTGGCATGAGCGAGTGGAGGCGGGTCTAATTTGCATATTCATTGGTCCGTGTATATTAAATGAGGCAAGGGTGTAGAGTTACATTTAAGGCATGAAGAAATTTTTTTCACTTGAATTTTTTTTAAATATGTCATTTTGGTGAACAAAGATGAGTTTTAAGGGATAAAATAATTGACTTCAGGGGGACTTTAATGATCTTTCTCTTTCCTCAGTTCGTCGTCTGTAATTGTAGATATCATTTTTCTAGTTCTCTGTGTTTATCACAGTCTTTGTATTCCTCGATCATTCTGTCCCGCATCTCCTTTCAGATTCAACCGCATGGCATCTGTGTCAATTTCACTGATACAAGCTACAGCAGAAGTATTTTACACTATTTGAAGCTTCCATTTGTCAAACGTGGAAGTGTGGTGAAGGCCTATCAAGGTCTTCAAGATGATTTATGTTTTAATTCGCCTATTTTCTGAGAATTTCTCAACAATATTAATATATGTAACTAGCCCTATCTGTATTATCTCATGCATTGATATTTATGACTTTTAAAGTTAAACACTTTTTCACATTTTAGTAATTGGTACAATATCAATTACTAAAAGTCAACGTTCAACTGTCATCTCAGCCCTTGCTAGAGGCTTCTCACCTGAGAGATGTAAACCCTTCTTTGAGGTGAGGCAGACTTGATTGACATTTTACTTGACATGCCTGATCAGGGTGTAGTTCCTCATTCAGTCATATCTCATTTACTTTGACACTGTACATGCAGCATTAAACTGATGGGTAACGTGAAGCGGAATGAATCAAATCTAACAATAACTGGATCAAAAGGGGCTGGTTTGGTTTTGTGGTATTCACAAAGACTCATAAACTGTGGTAAGCTGTATGTCTTTTGACCCACCCAGTAAGGCCGTGGATCATTTATAAAAAAACAGTCTCTGTCGGCCACAAAACTAAAAGTTCACATGGTACCGTTTTACAACAATAATATACACAGAGGGACCATCTACAGACACCAAGACAACACAAAACAGACACAGGGAGACAAGGGTGTGACACTGCAATTCATTCAAACTAAACTATACTTGTTTTTATTTTTAAATCATGTGTCTATTATAGTCAGAGTCCTGTGTGCCTCTGCCCTCATTTGACAGGTGTCCTGAAGGGGGTGTGTACACTAAAAGACCTGATTTTCAAGATATCAGATACCTTTAATTACTCTGGATGTGCCTTAGTGTTGTGTTAATATGTTATCTGCTGTATTTCCTGTGGTCTGAGTGGGTTAAATGGTGTACAGTAGGATTTGTGAATTCTCCTGTTAGCGGTTTGACTCCAGTTACCTGCTAGAAGCTTTTGCACAATTTTTTTCTTCCTCACAAAATGTGCTGGTATGTTTCTGAACAAGCACCAATTCAAGACACTGTACTCGCGGCTAAAGGAAAGCCTGGAAGAAATTATGTCATACAGGAAAAGCTCTCAGAAAGTGTTACCTTAAAAAGAGCTTTTCCGCACATCTCAACAATGCAGGCAAGAATTTAAACGCCACCCCAAATCCTGCAGGCTTGTTTCAGACAACAGGAGAGTCTGTACAGCCTCGGCCTTCAGCCATTCGGACATGCCCACCTGGAAATTATTTTCTTAATCAGTCTTGATTTCAAGTAACAGTAGCTGCATTGGAAAGCTTAGGCAACTACTTGTTGACTTGTTTGCAGGCAGAGTGTGTGCACGAAGGTACCTCACAAAACTGATTTCAGACAGACTTCTGAGGTTTGATCTACAACAACAGAGCAAGCTTTGGTGATAACTAAGCAAATATTAAATTACTACAGTAGTAATTTCTCGCTAGAAAATACACAAAAAATAGAAAAAGTTGGAAAAAACATACATTTCACACAAACTGACCATCAACTTTCAGATGCCATCTTTAGTTTTTTAGCTCAACTGTTACAGAATGAAATGTACAGGATTATGGGACATCATCGGCAATCAGATAAAGGTATCAGAGACAGGAAGTGACACGGTCATTGACGTGCCTTGTTGCCTTCCTACCTCCGTATGCTGCCCGAGGAGGCAGAATTCTTCAGCTTTTGGAGGTAGGCAGTATCTAAACACCCATAAAATAAGTTGAATTTACTTGCGAAGTAAAATTTTGCAATATTTTAAGAACTGTTTTCAATTGATTTTGTCTTCAAAATTAAGTTTAATGTAAAATAATTTTTGTTGTTGATACATTTATGCTTAAAAAACAAGATACTAATAGGGTAAGAAAAAAGTTCTCTTAACACAAGTCAAGTAAACTGACGGAGGAGGGATTTTTCAAATTTTTACTAGAAAACCACATTAGCACATTGCTAAGTCTGTAAATGTTTTTAATACTTTATGCCAAGTTTTTGACATGAGGGGGTCCAAATATTTAATAATAAATATAATAATAATAATACTATATCAATATTAATCACTGTTCTGAATATTGGGGAAATGTCTATGATGAATTATTATTGATTATTACTGCACTAAAGCAAAATATTGTCTTTGATGATAAACCTGTAGACCTGAGAGCCTCCTTCTCAAGTGTCGGATGGTAATGAAGAAGTTGTCAATCACTGCCAGACACAGAGCAATTTGCTTGAGTGAGTCCGTGATCAATGCTGATGGAAGCTTTGCTGGCGCCAGAACAATAAAAACATGCTATTATGTCAAGTACACAGAAAAATTTAGTCAAGATCACAAGAAATTTAAGCTGTGGTCATGAGACAAGAAACAGAATGCATGGACTCTGAGGGCTTCCGTAGAAAGCATATTTGGATGCTATAACTATATAGTGGTTATTTATTTAGAGAGCTACACACATTTAGCCCAGGCTGTGAGGAACAATGCGTGCCTTCAGCACGGGAAACACCCGCTGCTCCCTACCGAGAGCACTCAAGGTTGTCCTTATATGGAGCTAAAGACAACGTCTGGCATGATTGGCTCCCTGACATCTAAACCAGAACATGTGGATTTGCAGAGGCAATTTACCTGAAAGCACCTGTTCAGACATGTATATCAAAGAGGACAACACAATAAAAAAGGATTGCTTCAGTTGTGTAATTCATTTAATTACATTCACTGATTAGTTCTGATAAACATGACAAGTCCAGAAAAGGAGAAAATAGTGAAAGACTGGGGATGTCTATGAATGTAAGCAAAATAACATTAAAAATATATGAAAGCTCATGTACAGTTTTACTAACTCTGTGATTATACAAATATGCATATATATTTTAATGATTTGTAATTTCAACATCAGCTTTATCCCTTTGTGTTCTTGACAGGAGTGTTAAAGCTTATATTTTCGTTGTTACTAAATTGTTGAGTTCAGCATCTTATTTAAACATCCATTTTCTCTTCATTATGTTATAATAGTGGTTAAATATAAGCTAACTTGGTTACATTTACATCAAGAATTATGGTTGGTGAAAATAAGGGAAAAAATTCAGAAAGGTCTTTTTCTATTCCATGACTCATCGTTTCTTAAATGTTGTTCAACTTCAATATGGAGATGTTCAGAGAGGCAGCACTGCTCCCTACTGGCCAGACATCAGCCATGAAAATATCATTTAAAGAAAACAATTACATTCAAAGCGATTTTGCAAATCCAGAAGAACTTGCAAAAATGTTTTAGAACCACAGATGAGACGACCAGCAGATCTCAAATCTCAGAAGTAAATGCGGTTATTTTGCATATTTATTAAAAGAGTTCTGTGTATACACAATATAAACCACATACAAGTGCAAGAAGAAGAATTATTTTTTTAAACCTCTTATTTACATATAATTACGTTTTCTAACACACCCCTCATCTGCAATTAGTCGGTTCAACAGGAAACACAACCCCAAACTCACACCATTGGTTGAATCAGCTCAAGTCAATCATGTTTTGGTTATCTTTTTACATTTTTATCTTTAACTTTAGCAGTCTGATCAAACGATGTGTCCACATCCAGATTATTTATCACACAGGAATAGAAGGTCAAGTTGAGCAGGTTGCATTGTGGGATATAGTATTCAACGCAGACAGCTGTCGTATACTAAAATTTTTGGCAGCTGTACCATGTTTTAAAAAATGTGCACAATATTCGTAATACAGAAATAGTCATTTAGTAATAGGAATACTGCAGTATTAGTAGGCAGCAGGGTACAATCTCCCAAACTGCCAAAAACCAATAATTACTTTTATTGTATTATTTCAATTTGAAGAGACCAACCGAGTGACTCAAAGCATGAGATATACAACTCGAAGAGTAATCAATCAAAAGAAATACAATGCAACGAGCAATCAAGGCACTTTTAATGGCATAAATCATCACCTGAGGCAGGACAAACACTCTCCGCATTTAAGACACTTTCATTCACCCCGAGGTTTCCTCATCTCATGAACTACCTCAGAAACCTCAGAATCACTTTGAGTTGACTTTGGACACTTGATATGCACATTCATGAGGTAGAATTGAAAACACCTTGCTTGCCTTTGTGCATCTTCCAAATCTACGCATTTTGACCCAACCAAATTCAATATAAAACTGTACATTTGATTAGCAATAAAACCTCATTGGCAAGCGATGCCATACAGCGCATCTGCTTGAGTTTACCCTCTGTGTTCGCACGTAACCCACACCACGTTACCCTAGACTAGACCACTCAGGGAGATAAATCCAATGAATTTAACAAACTTTCAGTAAAAACTTTAAAATGTAATCCGCAATATAAAAAAAAGCAAGAAGGCACATACAGGGTCAAGCAGAACTTTACCAAATCAATAACTCATTTTAAACATTAAGGCACTTTGCGCATTAATATTTGCCACAGCTCCTCCAACGGTCCTCATTTAGCCAAACAGGAAGCTGCACAAAAACAAAAGGCATTTATGTTAGAAAGGAAATGAAGTCATCATCGGTATGAATACATTTCTAAATTATAATTCTTATTAAATAAACTATAGTTCAAATGTTTGGGGTCAGTAAGATTTTTAAAAATGTTTTTGAAAGAAGTGTTTTATGTTCACCAAGGCTGCATTTATTTGTTCAAAAATACAGTAAAAACAGTAATATTGAATTAATACTGAACATTAAATATTATTGCAATTTAATGGTGGGATCAGTTTTTCTGAAAAACGCTGTTGGACATTGTTGATATTTGAAATCAACCCAAACAAACCCACCCCTTTCTTCATTGCTCCGCTTCCAAAACTCAAACTTCCAATCCTAACCACCCTGCTCTGCACCATCTCGAACTCCAGCCCGACTGCTGCTGGCAGGCGAGTGCAGTGACAATGACGCTAAACACAACATTCTCTAGCGGTCATCAGAGTGCAGTAGTTTAACTGCAGAACTCTCACTATCAGGCCACTGTTACACACGCAATTCGAGTGGATGTCTGTTTATCACAGCTGACGCGCAACAAAATGCTTCACGAAAAATAAAGCGCAGTTGATGAGCGAACGACAAGGAAGCACAAAAAATGAACGTACAGTACACAAGAGTAAATACAAAGTGTTTGTTGTTAGTCGCCAACAGCACAGCAGCTCCAGACAATCAAAACCCAGTGTTACTCACATGTGAAGCGGAATCAAAGCAGCCTCCACGTCTGTTTTCAGGCCTTCCTGCTTAGCTTTCTCCAGCGCTGGAAAGCTTTTCTAATATAAACGTGGGTCCTAAAGCGCTTGCCCAGTCATAAACCTTCATTCCAGTGATTTTCTTTTGAGCTCTTTTGTATTGTGTCCCATCTCTCGTTCTGCAGTTTTTTTTTCTTCTTCAAGTCTCCCTCTTGCTCATTCTCTCTCCTTGACCATCATACGCCACCTAACGCTGATTGGTTACACATTTGTTGTTGGTGTCGGCCTGACTAACTTCCAAACAGTGTTTTTGAATATCTACTTACTCCACCTTTAAAATGACTGTTTTCTTTTGTAATATATTACAATTAGGGCTGGGTGATATATCGCATGCAATGGACTATATGCACGGGTTACTTCCTGGTTGTCGTTAAGCCAGCTCGGGCACTTCCGGTGAACTGTTAGCTGTTCATTCTGAAGTCCTTGTACATCGACACAAAACCATCTATGGTTGACTTTTTAATGTTGTATTTATATTTTAATGCAGTTATTACATTTACCTAATTTGCCAATAAACCAGTTTTATTGATTGCAATAAAGACGAAGCTATTGGGACGGTTTAAAAATGCCGTGTCTGTAATTAGACACAAACACACACATTTTTTCGCCATCACCTGCTTTCAAATGGAGCGGCATTTAATAGACAGAACCGTAGTTCACTGACAAGCTACGCAATATCGCATTCATTATCGAAGGCGATTCATCTGCTATAATGAACGCGATATTGCGTAGCTTGTCAGTGATCTACGGTTGTGTTGCTTAATATTTTTGTGGAAACTGTGATACATTTTTTCAGGATTCTTTGATGAATGGAATGTTCAAATGAACATAATTCATTTTAAACAAAAATCTTTTGTAACATTATAAATGTATTTACTCTCAATTTAAAGGGGTACTTCACCACTGGCAATATGGACTTACAATAAAACATGGCTGCGTAAACAGTAGAAAGGTGATTTATTTTTTTTATTTTTTTATAATTTGTGCTACCTGATTAGAGAAAAACAGAAAAAAAGCTGTTGTCTCCCATTTGCCAAATAGAGTGGGGCTGGTATGACGTCCGAACCCGGAAGTCTAATTCGCTGCTGGTTCATTCGAGATTTGGCGATACTTTGGTGTTTTGTTCAACAATGTACACTGCACACACTCACACCCCAAGCTGTTTTATCTAGATACATATTAAAAACATGTAATTTGGTGTGTAATTTGTTGTAGAAAAAAGCATCAAAGTATCGTCAAGTTACATTTACCCCAGGCTTTATTTTACACATAAATCGAAAAAACCCATTATAAAAGCCCATAGGAAAATCTCGAAGGAACATCTGCGAATTAGTATTCCGGGTTCATACCTGCACCACTCTATAGGTAGGAAAACTTCAACACCCATAATGCACTGGGCATGTTGCCGTCCAAGGCCACCCCCACCAGTCTGCTTTGGATACGCTTAAAAGAGTTAAATACTGCCTTGCTTATTAGGAAATACTTCTTAGCAAACTTTTAGTCATAATGGTGTCGACATGTATTGATCCCAGGTGCAAGAATTCAAAGAGTAAACGTTTAGCGGGAGTGAGTTACTTTCGGTTTCCAGTGAAGGATCCAGCGCGTTGTAGGCAGCAGCTAAATGCCAGAGAGCGCAGCGAAAGAATATCTGAAAAACCTTTATGTTTGTAGTCAACATTTCAAACTGGATGACCACGAACAAAGTGTTTTAGGCCAAATAGAAGGGAAAAACTGAAAGAAACTGCCGTTCTGTCAGTTCCGCCAAAGTAAAACACCGTCGCATACAGGCAAGAAAGTTGTGGTCACAGTGATCCATTTTTACTATAATGCTGTTTAAAGAGTAGACAAAGTACTATACAATTTTCATCGATAAACCTACTCTTACAATAACTGTTCTGTTAATAATCCTCTGTCGGTCAGACAGTCCATCGGCGGGGACACAAAAATAGAACAATCTGTAGTTTTCATGATTTTAAGATTCGGCACAATTTCTGGGTCACTAATCAAATGTAAGTGAACTAGTGACAATCATCTGACACTTTGCACAGACATCAGATTTGGTGCTGTCTGAGTACGTACTACATTTGAATTTGAATGTATTTCGCGACCGTTAAAAAAAGTATGTTCTATATAGTATGAGTATGTGTAGTATGAATGTAATCCAGACATACTACATCCAGCATGTTGTCATTATCATGTAACCTATTGTCACTTCACTGCCATTCATAAATCCTCTCTCGTGGCCTCATGGGATAGTAAAGTGTCCATCAGATGCATACTTCAGATTATCAGAGGAAACAGCAGGTCATCCAAGGACTTTTGGCCTACTGTTTTTTCGAATACAATGTTTAAGGACATACTACTCTGTTGGCGTACTGTTTTGCACTGATATTTCAATCTGTTTATTAGACTAATGATGGTCTAATGAGCTCACCTGTAAGGATATCCGTGATATTTGGCCCTAAAGACTGACAGCAGCCAACTGAAGAACAGCACCACCAGCCCGATTCCTGCCACACACATGACTGGAGAGGAAACAAAAGAAAAAAATTAAACCTGTTCTCACTTAAGTCTATAGAGCACAGGTCGTTTGACAGCATACTTTTCCTCTTCCCGACATCCAGGTCAGAGGTCGCAGCCTCATGAAGCAGCACCATTCCCAGAGTCACCGCAGCATCTGAATCAGAGTTCAGGAACACGTTCGTGACGACTGAATGACCGACATGAAAGATTAACACTGTGTGCTAACCAGACATAAAGCCACAGCCAATCAGAACATATCTGATGGATAATATACAGTGGTTTGTGGAGCTACACTACTGTTCAAACGTTTGGGGTCGGTAAGATTTTTTTTTTTTTAAAGGAAGTAATACTTTTATTCAGCAAGGACACATTAAATTAATCAATAGTGACAATAAAGAGCTTTACAATGTTACAAAAGCTTTCTATTTCAAATAAATGCTGTTTTATTTTAACTTTCTATTCATCAAAATATAAATCCAGAAAAAAAATAACGGTTTCCACAAAAATATGAATCAGTGCAACTGTTTTCAGCATTGATAAAATTAAGAAATATTTCTTGTGCAGCAAATTAGCATATTCTAATGATTTCTGAAGGATCATGTGACACTGAAGAGTGGTAGAGTAATGAAGAGTACTAAAGAGAAATGATTTTTTTCACAGGAATAAATTACTTTTTACAATATATTCAAATAGAAAACAGTAAATTATAATATTTCCAAATATTACTGTTTACTTTTGATCACATAAATGCAGCCTTGGTGAGCAGAAGAGACTTCCTTAAAAAAAAAAAAAAAAAAAAAAAAATCCTACTGACTCCAAACTTTTGATTGAACGTGTATGCGCACCAATGAGATTTTAGAGTGGGCGGGACTTCGCGGCACAATGCAACAAAAAAGAAACCAAGTGACCAACAAAATGTTTTTTGCTTGCCGTGTAGCAGACATTATGTCTGGTCAGGACGCAGTGTAAATGATCTGAGTGCAGTGGCTGTGAAGGATACTGAAGAGAAGAACAATGTGAGTCTCTGCCACAAATTGAGCCTGACTGCTGCCGTGGATGTAACTCTGAAATGAAAAAAAGACATATTACTGTGGATCATCACTTGATATAAAAATCTGAACACATGAGAACTTGAAGTGATCGTGACAAGAGGAATTAAATGTTCAGTGCAGTGAGGTGAAGCAGGGAGGTTATCAATCTCAATAGTGAATGTTTACCGACAAACACCCAAACCAGGCCTTTCTGACTGAGGGTGGAAAATCATCATGTTTTGCAAATATAGGATTGTTTTTGTGCAAAAAACTATTAACTTCATAAAGTGACCCTCAAGGAACATTAAAAAGGCATGACCCCTTTAAAGACCACAAGCAATTGAAGAGTTTTGTGGCTTTTAGTCTATGAATGTTAGCTTTATGCAAGATGACAAAATAAACTTTCATCAAATGCACACATTTAAGATTTACAGGCCTGGTTTCACAGACAGGGCTTAGCCTAAACCAGGATTAGGGGATTAATAACGGGATTTAAGTAGCTTTTATAAACTTTCACTAGAAAAAAAACATTACTGGTGTACATCTTGAGACAAAACAATGACACTGACATATTTTAAGATATGCCAGTACAAGTTGCTTTCAGTTAACCATCTGGAGTCTGAGGCTGATTTGGGGCCTGGAGAAGTTTTGACATGCCCTGACTTTTGTGCTTTTTTCAGTTGTTCATAAACATATTAATGACACAAGTGTCATTACACTGTATTCAGCAAAAACTAGGCTACCATAATATGTGAGGAACATGTGTGTACATGTTTGTGTTTTTGAAGGAATAACGTTTATGCGTGGTTACTGAAAAAACAAAAAACTTAAGTCACTGATATAAGGCCAATAAAAGTATATTAAATCTGTGTTCACAAGACTTTTGGGTATTGAAGGTTGTAGACTAGAGTTTTTGCTTCAAAATTATGTAAAAATTATGCTGACTACTCTTTCATTTATAACAATATACTGATTTAGTTTTGTAAACTTTTTGGAAACACAGTATGCAAGGCGTGAATCTCCATGAATAATGGCTCATTCTCACCTGAAGACAAAAGAATGAATAGTAATGACTGAAAAGACTTGCAAAATGAGGCATTTCTCAGGTAGGCTGTGAAAAACAACTTCTGATGTCTCAAGCTCATCATGAATGAAACATAAAAAAATTTTATTACAATATAAAATAATGGTTTTATATTATACTTTAAAATATAATGACAAAATCTGCTATACAAAAGAGACAAACTCTCAAAATGAAATACATTGTTATCAACGCTGGTGTTTGCACAGCAAAGAAAAGTGGAGGGCGCTCTGTGCATTTTAGTCAAGCCGTTTCATGGGGTCTGTGAAATATACGAAAAATGGTGTTTAAACAAATAAAACCGGAGGGCGCTAACATGAGGTAAAGAGTGTAAAACTTATCAATAGAAGAAAACCAGGAATTTACTGCATGTCTTCCAGAGATCCAACCATGGCTTTTTCATCCAGTTTTCAAGGCAATAAATACACGTTGAGATGATGAATGCTTGTTGTCTCTGAATGCCTGTGAGCGTGGGCGTGGCCATGGAGGTGAATCACGGACTCGACATGGCTCTCTTTTCATACAGTTACATAAACACAGGTTTGTTTTCGATTTGACTTGCACATTTAAAACCTGAACGTTTTGTTAGACATAAGTATGTATTAGTATTCACTAAGTTACAGTTCCGAGAACTATCAGTTGGACTTCGTTCAGAGGGAGATGAGAGATCACGCATCATGTTAGTTTTCTTTATTTTAAAAAAGCAAAATTTTGTTTTTACTTGAGTGTACTAAAAGAGATATTCTATAGTTTCAATTGAGAGTTTCTATGACAAAAAATGACAGAGTATTTTAAGTCTGTTTTGCTGCAATGTGAAAAAAAACCTGCAAAACGCGCCGGCGCGTTTTTAGACCTCAGAGTGTTAAAACAGCTCAAACATGCATTTTAGTCTAGGACTAATTTAAGCCTCGTCTGTGAAACCGGGGGACAGTCTTTCTCTTCCAGGAAACTGGAGCAAAATACTGATGACTCAAACACTCTCTAGAATGAATTAAAACAGGTGACAAAATCTGCTATACAAAAGAGACAAACTCTCAAAATGAAATACATCAACACAGCAAAGAAAAGTGGGATTGTCAAGCCGTTTCATGGGGTCTGTGAAATATAAAAAAAACAAACAAATAAAACCAAACATGAGGTAAAGAGTGTAACGAACCACTTGGCCAGTGTTTGGGTTCTTGTGAGCGTATGGAGGTCCTCGGATGTGGTTCCACATTTGACCCGATGTCATGATTAAAACAAAACACTAGAGAGAGAGAGAGAGAGAGAGAGAGAGAGAGAGAGAGAGAGAGAGAGAGATAGAGATAGAGAGAGAGAAGGTTGTTCATGTTAACTATATTTTTACATGTTCTAAACAAAATAAAAAAAATGCTTCCCTATGTAAAACTCACCACTACATTACTAGGGTGTTGCTATGCAGTTTCTAAAGTTTTCATAATAGTTCTTAATGCATTGCTTGCTATGCAGGTGCTAGTGACATTTAGGACGCAACTTAAATATTGCTAGGTAGTGGCTAAGA
Organism: Megalobrama amblycephala; assembly: GCF_018812025.1. Classification (NCBI taxonomy): domain Eukaryota; kingdom Metazoa; phylum Chordata; class Actinopteri; order Cypriniformes; family Xenocyprididae; genus Megalobrama; species Megalobrama amblycephala. The sequence goes on along the minus strand of NC_063066.1, from coordinate 22,622,074 downwards.
TGTTCTGTGCAGTTGTTAGCACGTTGCTATGTTTAATTAAGGAAGTCTTCACACAAAAAAAAAGGAAAAAAAAGTAGTAAGGATTAAATAAGGAATAATGAAGATGCCATTTATTTTATTTTAATTTAATTTAATTTATTTTATATTTTATTTATTTATTTTTTCTGGCACAGACTGGGAGACATGTTTGTTTGTTTATTAACTAAATTAGATGCTTAAGGCCCATTTTTCCTCAAATCTAAAACTAAATTTCTCTTTTAAAACTAGGGATGCACCGATATGAAAATTTTGGCTGATACCGATACTGATAAAATGCTTTATATTTGAAGAACTGATATTTTGGCCTTTAAATCAAAAGCTAAATCCAAATTCAAATTTATATCATTTGAGAGCCAGATTTCAAAAACAAAACTCTCTAACAACTTTAAACTAACAACTTTAAAAGCACTTAATAATTGTCCCAAGCACAACATAAATCAAACATATACCGTACAATAGCCTAGTTTAAACCAGTGCAAGTTTTGTAAATTAATTTTACACTCCTAACTTTCTTTATCATTCATAAATAAATAAATAAAAATCTATTGCTTTACAAATAAATAATCCCTAAATAATGCAAACAAGTCATTGGACAACATAACTTGGTATAAAGAATCAAAATGGAATAGCCTATGCACGGACAGTAATTGAATGATTTTAATGAAACCAAATTGTTGATGAAAATGATACGAGAAAAATAAAACAGCACACAAAAGAATTCACAACATTCTTTTTGCACTGCAGTAGTATTTTCTTTATAATTTTATGTAGTCTATATGACAGACTTGCACTGCATGTTGCACTTAACTGTATTTTCCTTTTCGAAGTGATTTCAATCATATTTCAAGCAATTCAAAACTATCATGGTGAACAGCACGCATCTGAAGTGTCTCAGCTCAAGGAAATAATCAATTACTTATCGGCTTCAATATATCAGCCAAATTTTATTATTGGGTCGATAAGGATAACATATACAGTACAGTCCAAAAGTTTGAAACCACTAAGATTTTTAATGTTTTTAAAAGAAGTTTCGTCTGCTTACCAAGGCTACATTTATTTAATTAAAAATAAAGTAAAAAACAGTAAAATTGTGAAATATTATTACAATTTAAAATAACTGTGTACTATTTAAATATATTTGACAAAGTAATTTATTCCTGTGATGCAAAGCTGAATTTTCAGCATCGTTACTCCAGTCTTCAGTGTCACATGATCCTTCAGAAATCATTCTAATATGCTGATTTGCTGCTCAATAAACATTTATGATTATTTTCAATGTTGAAAACAGTTGTGTACTTTTTTTTTCAGGATTCCTTGATGAATAGAAAGTTCAAAAGAACAGCATTTATCTGAAATACAAAGCTTCTGTAGCATTATACACTACCGTTCAAAAGTTTGGGGTCAGTAAGAATTTTTATTTTTATTTTTTTGAAAATAAATTAAAGAAATGAATACTTTTATTCAGCAAGGATGCATTAAATCAATCAAAAGTGGCAGTAAAGACATTTATAATGTTACAAAAGATTAGATTTCAGATAAACACTGTTCTTTTGAACTTTCTATTCATCAAATAATCCTGAAAAAAAATATTGTACACAAATATTTTGTACAATTGTACACATTAAATGTTTCTTGAGCAGCAGATCAGCATATTAGAATGATTTCTGAAGGATCATGTGACACTGAAGACTGGAGTAATGATGCTGAAAATTCAGCTTTGCATCACAGGAATAAATTACTTTGTGAAATATATTCAAATAGAAAACAGTTATTTTAAATTGTAATAATATTTCACAATATTACTGTTTTTTACTGTATTTTTAATTAAATAAATGTAGCCTTGGTGAGCAGACGAAACTTCTTTTAAAAACGTTAAAAATCTTAGTGGTTCCAAACTTTTGGACTGTACTGTATATCAGCCAATACCAATATGGTGGGCGATATATCGTGCATCTCTAATTAAAACCTTTTCAAGGGTATCAACATAAAATAAATATCAACATATAATAAAAACTATAGAGGAGTATAAGTATTAGAATCCCATCTTTTCATTATAAAATATAAAGGTCAAGTGCCCACCAGTGCAGAGAAAGCCCAGACGTTCTTATTGAACAGGAACTCCAGGTTGTTTCGGCGCAAGTAAGCCAGACTGCCGATGAATGCCAGCAGCAAACCCAGCATCAGTGGCCCAGCGTAGTTCGGAGGCCTGATCACCCGAATCTGAACGACACACAACAACACGTTAAACACTGATGTGACCCTTCTGAAGCTGAATGTGTGTGCTCTAGCCTTACATGGACATCTGTTCGGTCCGCCACCCATCGGGCCAACTGCTCGGCTGCGAAGCCTCGGACCTGTAGCTCGTATGTGTCCGCTCGCTTGGGTTTGCCTTTGGCCGGGAAGTTGATGAATGTCGGAGCCGAGTTCATATTGAGCTGTGGAGGACATAAACAGATTGAAATAAGAAATTATGTAACTATTATGACTAATAATATATATTAAGAATCATGCTTCTCAATGTCAACATGAATCCATTTCTTTTATTTTACTTGTCTTATTGTGCTTTGCCTCTAAAACAACTTTACTTTTACAATGACTTCACTTAGTCCTTGGGAGCAACTGGTTAATGTTAACCAACAGTTGTATAGCTATAGTAATCACATTTAGGTCTGGCTCTATTCAGATACATAAATGTACATCCAATCAATTTCCAGTATAGAAGTCCTGTCCGAGACTTCTTTTTTTTTTTTTTTTGCACTTGGAAAAATGTCATATATCACAAATGTCACTTCATGTTCACTTTAACAGACTAAGGTATGAGATGGAGTACAAAGGTAAATTTAATTCAGGACATTTACCATCTGGAAAACATCTGAGCCTTCATCAAAATCCACCATTGCAAAGAAAATGCGGTTAGTAAATGCACTCGAATAACGCCAAGAATTCGCAAGGATCTGGTACTCTTCATCTGCCTGTCTGAAAAAAAAAAAAGAAAAGGAGATTTTGTTTTTCACAGTTTTTTTTAAATATAAAATTAATTTAGGCTACGTTCACACTGTCAGTCCAAATCTGATCATTTGTGTGTCCGACTGGAATCAGATCTCAAATTATTGACGTCCACATTGTGTATCGCAACTGTTCAGATTAGATTTGTGTGTAGTCACATAAACCACGCTAAATCCGATCAGAGTGGTCAGACTGAAACAGATTTCCAGAAATGCGATTTGAATAGGATTTCAAACCACATTTATGTAGCTCAAAACGGATTTGTAAAAATCACATTTCATATGATTATTGGCCGTTCACACTTGCTAAGTCTAATTGGATATAGGGCTGGGGGATATATCGCATGCAATTGTCATGCGCATTTCGTCAGTAAAGCCGGTTCCCTGATTGCCGCTAAATCGCCATCACCTGCTTTCAAATGTAGCGGCATTTAATAGACAGAGCCGTAGATCACTGACAAGCCACGCAATATCGCGTTTATTATCGAAGGCGATTCATCCGCTCCATTTGAAAGCAGGTGATGGCGATTTAGCGGCAATCAGGGAACCGGCTTTACTGACGAAATGCGCATGACAATTGCATGCGATATATCCCCCCAGCCCTAATTGGATATCAATCGGATATGCACAAAAATCGGATTTGCACTGACAGTCTGAACGTAGCCGTGTAAAGGTTTTAGGTTTCAATGTGAAGTATGTCATTTTTGTGCAGCAGCAACAAAGGGAAATGCAAAAATAAATTTTAATTTTGGTTTTCAACCATTTTTTTGACATTGGTTGGAAAAACATTTATTATGTGCTTCTGTCATTTTTTATAGTTCTATTTAGCTTTAATTTATTTTTATTTCATTTTTAGTGAAATACAAAGTACTTCAACTCAAACTTTTTTCAGTTTGTTGACAAGGCAACATTTAAAATTTTGTTCAGTTTAAAGGTATAGTTCACCCAAAAATGAAAATTTGCTGTTAATTTACTCACCCTCAGGCCATCCAAGAGGTAGATTACGTTTTTTTTCTTCATTAGAACAGTAAAGAAGATTTTTATCACCGCAAAAAAAATGCTGTTCTTAGAGTTTTTGTCTTGTTTCTGGTCAAAATATTTTAAAGTTCTTAAATCAAGAAGCATTTTCTTGACAAGTAAAAATTATTTTCTTGTTTTCAGGAAAAATAAGTCAAAATTAAGTGAGTTTTTCCTGAAAACAAGCAAAATAATCTGCCAATGGGGTAAGCAAAATAATCTTAATCCAAAATGAAAACAAGGTTATATATCTTATTTTTGGTTTGAAATAAGATTATTTTGCTTACCCCATTGGCAGATTATTTTGCTTGTTTTCAGGAAAAACTCACTTAATTTTGACTTATTTTTTCTAAAAACAAGAAAATCATTTTTACTTGTCTAGAAAATGCTTCTTGATTTAAGAACTTTAAGATATTTGGACTGGAAACAAGACAAAAATTCTAAGTAAGAACAGCATTTTTTTGCCGGTTCAGCTATAGCTGATAATAGCAATGACTGACGACACTGAGTCAAAAGTTTGGAAACCGGGAAAAGTCAGTCTTCCCAAATGACATGACACAGATGAACATAATCTTTATTTTTTATATAGGTTGCTCCAGACCATTTGCCGAGGCTGTGGATTACAGGTAATAATGTTGTAAATAATGTTCAGTTTCTTTAACAGACCGCTCGTTTTGCTTCATAAGACCTCAATGTATCGTCAGGATCCACAGGTATTACATTTTGTTTTGCCTGTATATGATTTTTGACTTTCAAAGTGACTCTAGACTTGCATTAAATGAATCACCAAGGACTACAGTTTCAGCTAAAAATCTTCTGTACTGTTCTACTGAAGAAAAAAGAAAACATCTACATCTTGGATAGCCTGAGAGTGAGTAAATTAACAGCAAATTTTCATTTTGGGATAAACTATATCTTTAAGATCACATTCTTTGTCTTATATTTCCATTTTATTTTATTTCAGCTTTATTTCACCTAAAATGATATGTAATAGTTTTGCATTAAACAATAACAACACTGCTGCACACACAGCAGAATGAAGTGTTTGTAGTGGATGCTCTCTCAGTGCACTTACTTGCAGACAGCACACTGTCTCTGTGGCTGCAGAGCTGTGAACATGATAACGACGGAGTAGTTGCGTGGAGGAGCTCGGATCAGCCTCCTGAACTTTTCTCCATTCAGTCGGATCACTGCACGCTTACTGGCCCACTCCATCATCTGACTGACCTTCTCTGACAGCAGGGTCTGGAAACACACATATTAACCAACCACTCATTCACAGAATCTCGCAGTACATTCAGCACAGGTTTAGTCCTCACGGAGTAACTCATGTTCATTGTGTTTCGTGCATACTAACATGAACAACACAAACAGAAGTTTAATTCAGAAGCAGTCAGGTCAGTTCATTGGCTGCTGTGCAACAGGAAGCTTAGCTTAGTTTGCATACAGGGCCAAGTGTGACAGCTCATAATACATTGAATAAAACCGAGGCCAATAATTCATTCGAAGTGATTTACAGATTGATCATATTGTTCTCACAAATGTTAACATTAATATGCGATTTAATCCAATGTGCTGTTGAGAGAAAGAATCTATCAGAGCCTTTGAGAAACCAGTCAGTTCAGTGCATACGAAGGGTAAAAAAACACTTAATAACAAACCAATAGAATCCACTGACCTCCTTCTTTTTCTGCCCATTTGATGGCGTGCCATGTAAATTAACAGCGAGGAAAACAACTATCAAAAGTTTATAAAACATTTCTGAAGCTGCCACTCTGCGGCCACGACAGTTCTGCAGGAAGGATCTCCTGTCCGCTTCCTATTGGTGGAGCTCTGCGGAAGAGGAAGAGTTTTAAAATAAAAGTCTCAAGCGACAAAACTAAAGCTCGAAAATACTTTAGTATTTTCAAAATAAAAGCCCCCCCCCCCCCCCCCCCCCCCCCACATGCCTGTGGGAAAAAAAGACCGGATTTTTTTTTTAATGCCAGTGTTGTGTTTCCCACTGTACCTATACCGTATAAATTTATTTTATATAGGCCTATATCTATACCATATTAAGTTATTTTAGCCCCAGACAAATTATTATGTAGGCCTATATGAAGAATGCGGACTTCTTACGGTATATATTATTTTATATATTTTTGCAAACACGTATATACTGTTCTCATTTTTTCTTTCTAAGTTAATTATCAATTTTGTACTTTCTGTTGGTAGCAAATTGTGTAAAAATCCAGTCTTTTAGCTAGATGCCCAGTAAGATACTCCAACATGTTTCTAATGTTTTATTGATCATAATTAATAATTCACATACAGTTAAAGCTTGCATACACAACTGTCTGTACTGTACAATCAAAAGACAAAATTATAATAAGCAACAAAGCCGTTCAGATGAAAGAAGAAAGCAGAAGCTACGTGCTCAAGGATGTCTCTAAAACATTTATTATCTCTTCATTTCTCAAAATGTTTATTCATAATATTGCTATTGTTGGCTTCTATACGGTTTAAAATAAAATGAAAATGTAGATATTAAATTACTTGCAAATGGAATGAAAATTAAAAATAAACACTCCGACATCCCGAGATGCATTGACGCGCGCGCGAGCGTGTGAGCTAAACATCCGGCGCGAGCCGCCGCTGCTGTGAGTGAGTGTGTTTGGAGGAAGATGGCGGCGCTTATCCTCCCGTCTGACTGGATAAAAAACTGGGACAAATCCGGCAAAAATGAGTTGTGAGTAGGAGTTTAGTAATCAGGTTGAAAGTGTGGATGAGAATAAAGTTATATACATTTTTTTGGGCGTTATTACCGCGGGTTATTGTCGAAAGCATAAATCATATTCTCTTCATTGTCAATGTCCACAGCTTGTGCGCGTTAAAAACTAATTACTTAAAAGTTCAATAAAATGGCCTATAAACTTTAATATACTGTTAACCAAATAAAGAATATAAAGTCTGTAGTTTCTTTAAATGTAGATGTAAGACACTTTATCGGTAATTTTCATGACTGTAACGTCAGGGAGCTAATAGTTAGCTGGGTTAGCATTAGCATGTGTCTTAGTGTGTGTTACAGTATGTGTAATGTGTGTTACATGTTTCATGCAGGTAAACATGATATTTTACACCACGAGCAAGCCTCAAGTAAATAATATGGAGTGTTAAGAGGTTGCGTAACCCTGATGAAAGGTTTAGATGTATCTGTGCTAAAGAGTTCAATTTTGTTAGATATTGGATGTCACGAAACCTAGTGATCTGCCCTACACAGACAACATTTATGAGCAGCACAGTTTAAAACAAACTGAGTCAGCGGTCTAATTGTTGACACTTAGTGAGCTGCCTACTTAGACTGCATTGTGGTCATCGTATAGCATCAGTGCAGTATAGTGTCAAGACCATGTGAGCTGCTTATGTAGACAGCATGTCTGATCTTGTGGGATCCCTGTGTATCTCAAACTTAGTATTTTTTTTGTCTCGGCAGTGCTGTTTGGTATCTGTTCCAAAACCAAATAAGCTGCATTTGTATTCAGCATTGTCAAAATTTAGTGAGGCTTCATGTGCAATGCTGTATTTTTAGGTAGCTTCCTAGGATTTGAGCACTGCCTGATTAATATTTACACGCTCTTGTGTTTTACAGGTAGTTTTATCCATGTGGATGTTTGTGAGACTGATGGGACAGATATAAATAGTGGCACTTGTTTGCAGTGCCTCAGCTGATATTAAACTTGCTATATGAACTTGTAGATAAAGGAATGTGTTAAGGTTGTTCAGCGCCATCATGTTTGTCTGTCTGGTTGTGATGCTGGAATAACAGACTGTAGTTGTGTGATATAAACAAGCTGTATAGTGAGAGGTAAATGTGGTGGTCAATGGTAAACTCTACGTTATGTTGATCTGTTATGCTCAATCTTTTATATTTAATTTAGCTTTAATCCATTGTAAATGGAGTCATCTTGTTGCTCATCATGTTATTAATACCTGAAGGTCACCATTCACTTATATGTTTTTTCTGTTTCTAGTTTACAGTTTTTCCAGGACCTTGCAGGGAAACCCAGTGGTCAGGAGTTTGTTAAAGGTAAGTTTAATTCATATTACTTATTTCTTAGGGCTGTTAGTGGTGCATTTGTTTTTTTGTTTTTTGTTTTGTGGCTGTATATATAATTATTTGCACAAATAGTTCACATTGTGCAAATTACATCTTTAATGTAAATCAAACTTTAAAAGTGCATTCAAATGCAAACAATACAACATAATAGAACATGGAAAGCAAAAAAAAAAAAAACTAAGCCAAGTTTATTTATATTTTCCCACTAAGATCAATGGATAAATGTCTTCTCCTGATATTTCAAAACAATCCACACTGGATTCCGACAGAGGTCAGAAGAGCGAATTTTAAACTTCCACACTCGCAAGACATTTACATTTGTACATATTCCAAAGTGTACTTCGTTTTTATCATGAATGTTAGCGTACATGCATAGTTGTACGCATAGAACTTAGTGCTGGGCGGTTTTTTTTTTGTGCATATTTCACTGTCACGAGTACAAGGAATATATTATTAATATTCAAAGGACAAATAAAAATATTACAATTATTATGTAATCAAATCAGTTCATAAAACTAACAATTTAGTTTAAAATGTAATCAAATTATTTAATTTAATTAATATGAATAAATAGGCTACATTTCTACTGAGCAATTTCTGCAATTTCAATGAAATCCTTTTAAGTTTGTTTTAATAAACTGTTATCATTATCTCTATTAATCAAAGTACACTCGATTATACAATATTATATTTCTGTTATTTCAAGTTATACCAAATTTTTTATTTGAAGAAGACGAAGACGTTTGACTTCCTGTGTATATGAAACGACAAATGTCAATAGTTTTATCAAATTAAACGGTGAAATATTCATAAAGTGACTCTGAGAGCAGCTCTGCAGATGAAGTTCATGTATAGTGAGTGAGACAGCAGACACTGAAATCATTGCGAGCATCACGCATGCTTCAGTATGTGTAGTAGTAGAGGAAAATGCAGCGCTCATTCATACAGACTTCAGATTTCAGTAGCAGCGTCGCAGAAATCTTATGGCTCTACATGGTATTTGTTATTATTGTTGTGTAATAAAGTTGTTTCCATTAGTGTAAGAAGGGTATGCAGTTAATATAAGTCAGCTCTCTATGCGCTCTACATTGCGCTTCATGGCCATTGAATAGATGCATCAGTTTTTGAAAAATACATATAGGTCTCGAAATTTAAACCAGTATACCATATGAACCGCCCAGCACTAATAGAACTCAATGCAAACTCAGTTCAAAGAACTCAATTGGATGTATACGCGCCAGAGTATGTGAGTGGAGTAGAGCAGCAAAAATTTCTGCTTCGCGCTCTAAGCATTTCATAATCACTCCGCTCCAGCTCCGGGTTCACTATTTTCCGCTCCTCGCTCCCTCCCCGCTCCGTCCTCTCTATTTCCTCGCTCCATGTGCACTCCATGGAAAAAATGTGCCTAATTACCACTCAGCTGTTCATTTTTTTTTTTTTATATTACAAACATCTGTGCAGAAGACGCAGTGTAAAATAAATACTATGAGGAAAAACAAACTTTATTGGAACAGTAATATTAGCTCAAAACAATAATGAACTATCGGTTAGCTCACTTTAAAACAATGCTGGATGAGCATAACAACCTAATAATAAATTACCAAAATGAAAAGCATCACATTAAATTATTACCAAACGAAAAAAAAAAAGCAACTACAGTCCCATAGACATATCGATGTAAGTACGTCTATGTATACTGCAGGGAGCTATATGAAGGGATGTGCTTGTGATTTTAAAACTCAAGTAACATGGTAAAGAGCGCATGACGTGTTTTCAGAAGTTAAACTTGACATGGCATTTTAAAACGCGGCACGAGAAACTGAAAAATCAGATGACGTGGTCAAGGACTCCTGTTTAATGAATTAATCTACATGTTTAGATGGTAAACGGCATTTTCTCTTTATTTTTTCATCACCACTAGGCTAGCTAGGGCAAACAAAGTGCAAAAATTTATATTAAAATCTATATTATTTGATGTTTGTAACTTGAGTGAATATTCAAAAGATCAGGGTAGCTACTCACCAGTAGCAGATTACAATACAAGAGAAGAAGATATTATCTCTGTTATCTTCTGAAATATTCCGAGATGTGTATAAAGTCTGCGGTCTTGCATCATATTTCATTGCTCTCCAATATGATGGTTGTTGACGAGGCGTTCGATTCCTATTCCTCACGCGCGCGCCGGACCTGAATGTGCAATGGTACCTCCCCCAGTAAAACAATTGTTTATATAAATTTACAACATTTATTAACCCTTATTTTGTTTTTTAGGTATTTAATGACTTTTTGAAGTAAAAAGACTATGCACATTTCTGGGGCTATAGTCCCTGCAAGCCCCGGCCTAGCGCCTGTTATTTTAAGATACATTTGTATTTTTGTTCACTTTGTTCAATGTAATATTTAAGAAAATCATCTTCGTTCATGCTATAATGCAGTTGCATTATAGGCGGTTAACATGAGTTGTGCACGTGATGGAGCGGTAGCAGAGCGCTCTTGGAGTAAGAGAACCACGACATTCCGACATTCAAAAAATCCGCTCCTCGCTTTGGGAAAAATCACGGCGCTCAGCTCCACTCACATACTCTGGTACGGACACACAGGCGGATGACGCATGTCCATTACGACAACTTGACGCATGTGCATTACGACAATCATCTCTGCAGGTTGTGAATCAGTATATCGTAGACACAAATTCTTGCACTGGAAGGAACAGTAAAAGGACCCTGGATAAATATACATTTAGGACACTGATGGTGACGTTGTACAATGTTTTTATGAACAGCAGAACTGAGATTTTTCTGATTATTATTTTTTTTATGTTATGATAAATTGCATTCTGATAAATACTTTGTTACATATATGCGCAATAATTCAGCCGTAAATTAATTATAAATCTTAACTAGGTTATGTTCATTACCTGTGTAGCGATGTATTGAAATAAAATTACATAAGTGTTTTTTTTCCCCCCCGTGTCTATGTGTGGTGAGTTGGCTCAAGCGTTTTGTTTTGCACTTCAGAATTTCCATTGGGGGAACATAGTGAGCATCAATACTCCCTGATTTTCACAATGCGCTCTGGGACTTTTTAGGGAGCAAACATTTCAGTGCACTGGAAGGATTGAGACATCCCTTAAAATGGCTGACTCCCTGATCAGTGCCCTGACTACTGAACTAGGGAGCTGACTGAGGCACACCCAATGTTTCGTCCTTGCCCAGTGCCTGGCCAATCACTCTCTGCATGTTTTTCTATCTCATATACACATCTTTGTAATCTGTTTGGCTAGAGTTGTACAAATGCAGGTACTTTCAAACCTCCTCTAGCGTGCACATGTTTCTCTTTGTTCCTATTCAGTTTTTTCTTTGACTACCTTGTGAATCAACGGCACTGGGTCACTGTTGCCACTTTGTGGACAAATCAATTAGTGCATTACATAGACTCTGCATATACTTGTGTGTGTGTGTGTGTGTGTGTACTAGTATACTTTGGGCTTATGTTGCATTGAAATTTATATTTATACACTGTTCTACCCACAAGTTTACATACCCCTTGCAGAATATGCAAGATGTTAATAATTTTCACAAAATAAGAGGAATCAAATTGCATGATATTTTTATTTAGTGCTTTTCTGAATAAGCTGTTTAGCATAAGATTTTTAAATGGTCAACAAGACAAAATAATACCTGAATTTACACAATTGAACCAGTTCAGTTTACATACCCTTGAATCTTAACTCTGTGTGGTGTTACCTGAATGATCTACTACTGTTTTTTTTATTTTTTATTTTATTTTATTTTGTGGTTTATAAGTCCCTTGTTCTTTAGAACAACAAGCCCATTCTTTGCTTTTACATGTGCAAAACCTGGAGGATTTTTCTGAAGAACAGCAAACAGGTTAATTGCTCACAACAAACAAGGGACTTGTGAACAGCTATTAAAAAAAAAAAAAAAACCCTGCAATCTTAATGATTTGTTAAAATTATTAACATCTGTCATATTCTGCAAGTGATATGTAAACTTGTGAGCAGAACTGATTTTTTATTATTTTTTTTTGACAGAGAAAGTAGGGCTGTTCGATTCCGGATTTTTTGGAATCGATTCTGATTCCAATTCCTGTTTCTGGAATCGAAAGAATCGATTCCAAGAATCGATTCCTCACTGTTGTTTTCGATTATTTTTTTTTTTTTTTATAAATGCCAACACCGTGTCTAACATTGTTGCGTCTTACCGTGCCACACAGCAAGTAACTCGACACCGGGCGTCCAAAGCGAACGTTGCAAATCCATTTGTCCTTCCTATTAGACATATTGCGACTGCTGCTTGGTCATAATTAGAACGAGGCATTTACTTCGGGGATTTGTCACGTAGTGCTTCCTGCGTCAGGTGTAGACAGTAGACACAGTGTAAAGACTAAGAATATGTTCACCATATACATATAGGTAGATTCTATTTACATACATACAGGGTGCGATTTGTGGGGAAAAAAAAAAAAAAAAACAGGGGGGATGTTTTTAAAAGTTTACTTTTTTTTAATTTAATTTATTAAAAACCACAGTGGAGCTATATACTATTTTTAAAATTATTTTGAAATTTTTATAACAGCTGTTACAGAAACATTTTTACAAAATGATTTAACCTTGAGATTTGAAGTATTAGATAGCTTAGATATTTGCAACACTAGTGTCATTGTAGTGTTGCAAATATCTAAGCTATCTAATAAATTAATATAATTCTTAATGACTTTCTGATAGAAATGCAATATCAATCGGTATTAGTAATAGAATAACGATACACAAACCTTTACATTCAATCGCGTTTGGTCCCATTTATTTTTGATCACACTGCATACACAAACTTTTAGTCCAAAAGTGCGCACATTTGGAGAAATGCACGTTTACCTCATATTTCATTAGATATAAGCTGGCCAGGGTTTCATAATTACCGAGGACAGAAAATGTAGTTTGCCAGGGGGGTACGGGGGCATGCTCCCCCGAAAATTGTACATAGGCCTATATGAATGCTTAAGATGTTTTAATGCCAACAAATTGGATAACAATAAAACCATGTCAACAAATAGGCCTACATGCATGCACAGTTTTGAGGCAGCTTTAATCGCATGTTTGGTAATTTCATGACTTAACTTACAACAGAACAACGACGGTCATTGCTCGTAGTTTCTTTTGCGCTTTATTTAAGCTATAATAAAGTAATTATGCAGCGCGTGCCGGCGCATTTGCGCATGCAATTCTTTAGTGCGCGCCTCGAGCACAGTATAACGGCTGATTGGACAGTCGTGTTAATTTTTCTGAGTTACCGACATAGCCTGACAACATCTCATCATATTTAGCGGCTCTGATCTGACCGCAGTTCACTGTTGTTCAACTGAAGCTCCCTCGTCGTCACCTTTTCCGCGCTCGTTTGACTTGCGCCTGGCGCTGAGGCGAAGCCAGATATTTTATTTATTCCCACCGGGATAAAGGGGATAAAAATAATTCAGCAGAGGCAGGGATATATAGACCAGAAGGGGGAAAATCCTAGGCCTTTACACATATAAACTTTTTTTAGGGCCTTTACACATTCTTCGCGTGAGTGTGATTGATTGTTGTCGATTGATTTATTCTTCTTGTCCTAAACTACAACGAGTAAGATCAAACCCGGCCCAGCAACCGATTCTAAAGATTTCATTGGGTCAGTCATTGCGCGTGATTGCCTACACAATGCTGAAATAATCATCCTACCCTAAACCATACTCTGTGTCACGACTGGATCCATTTATTTAGTCTGAACTTTATTTCTTTACAGGTGACGTGATTGTGTTGACAAATGAAATCGGCTACGTGGCCGCGGGTTATGTTAAAAAAGAGGAGTCGATTCCCCTTAATGGAGTCGATTCCAACCTTTGGAATCGACTCTCGATTCTCAACGCCTCGGAATCGAGGAATCGATTCTTTTTGGAATCGATTCCCAGCCCTAAGAGAAAGTGAAACTGATTTACCAGTGAGTGTGAAATTCACTGTAATGAACTTGATGTACCTTACCTTCACTAATAATTACAAACTGTATTGAAGTTGAATATAAGGAGAGATGAAGAATGAAACACTTATTTCTGTATGACCCCCCCCCCCCCCATTAGGGCTTTTTACACTTTCACTAGTTAACACTGGGCCGTTCTAAACCTTGTATAACAGTGTAAATTTGCTGTCCCCTCAAAATAACTCAACACAGTGAGTACACCCCTAAGTGAAAATGTCCAAATTGGGCCCAAAGTATCAATATTTTGTGTGGCCACCATTATTTTCCAGCACTGCCTCTTGGGCATGGCATTCACCAGAGCTTCACAGGTTGCCACTGGAGTCCTCTTCCATGACGACATCACGGAGCTGGTGGATGTTAGAGACCTTGCACTCCTCCACCTTCTGTTTGAGGATGCCCCACAGACGCTCAATAGGGTTTAGGTCTGGAGACATGCTTGGCCAGTCCATCACCTTTACCCTCAGCTTCTTTAGTGAGGCAGTGGTCATCTTGGAGGTGTGTTTGGGGTCGTTATCATGTTATCATATTGCCCTGCTACCCATGCTCTGCTTCAGTATGTCACAGTACATGTTGGCATTCATGGTTCCCTCAATGAACTGTAGCTCCCCAGTGCCGGCAGCATTCATGCAGCCCCAGACCATGACACTCCCACCACCATGCTTGACTGTAGTCGAGACACATTTGTCTTTGTACTCCTCACCTGGTTGCTGCCACACGCTTGACACCATCTGAACCAAATTAGTTTATCTTGGTCTCATCAGACCACAGGACCTGGTTCCAGTAATCCATGTCGTTAGTCTGCTTGTCTTCAGCAAACTGTTTGCGGGCTTTCTTGTGCATCATCTTTAGAAGAGGCTTCATTCTGGGACAACAGCTATGCAGACCAGTTTGATGCAGTGTGCAGCGTATGGTCTGAGCACTAACAGGCTGACCCCCCCCCACCCCTTCAATCTCTGCAGCAATGCTGGCAGCACTCATACGTCTATTTCCCAAACACAACCGCTGGATATGACGCTGAGCACATGCACTCAACTACTTTGGTCGACCATGGTGAGGCCTGTTCTGAGTGGAACTGTCCTGTTAAACCTGTTTTGGCCACCGTGCTGTAGCTGAGTTTCAGGGTCTTGGCAATCCTCTTATAGCCTACGCCATCTTTATGTAGAGCAACAATTCTTTTTTTCAGTTCCTCAGAGTTATTTGTTCTTTTTTCCATGCTGAACTTCCAGTGACCAG
Organism: Megalobrama amblycephala; assembly: GCF_018812025.1. NCBI lineage: Eukaryota > Metazoa > Chordata > Actinopteri > Cypriniformes > Xenocyprididae > Megalobrama > Megalobrama amblycephala. Next base: position 22,606,655 of record NC_063066.1, on the reverse strand, counting down.
TATGAGAGAGTGAGAGTGATAACACCAAATTTAACACACCTTCTCCCCATTCACACCTGAGACCTTGTAACACTGAGTCACATGACACCGGGGAGAGAAAATGGCTAATTGGGCCCAATTTGGACATTTTCACTTAAGGATGTACTCACATTTGTAGCCAGCGAAGACATTAATGGCTATGTGAGTTATTTTGAGGGGACAGCAAATTTACAGTGTTATACAAGCTGTACACTCACTACTTTACATTGTAGCAAAGTGTAATTTCTTCAGCGTTGTCACATGAAAAGATATAATAAAATATTTACAAAAATGTGAGGGGTGTACTCACTTCTGTGAGATACTGTAATTATCTCACCAATAGCTTACACACAGCACAAGCCTGATTTCAAAGTAAACAGTTAGTAATAAAATAGGAACAAATAAACAATATACAAGCTGTAGCACAAATAAATAAAAAAGAATAAAGATACAAATTAAATAAACAGTGCTTTAAGTATTTTTTTTTTTTTTTTTTCAGGTAGGTCTAACAGTAGTATTAAAGGATAAAATATTAAAGAAATTTAATAAGGAATCCAATGTAAAATAATACTGAATAGTCTTTCCTGAATAAATTAAATACAGATTAATCCTTTCAATTAAGGTTACAAAAGTTAGTCATTCAAGAGCAGTGAGTGTCATTAATGTAAGTCAAACTACAAAAGACGAAGAAAAAAAATCGGAGACAAGAGCCGGACTATTAGGCTGCTTTCACTTTAAGAGCTGCACGGGTCCAATATAGGCTACTCTTAACTTTCTCAACCTTTCATTTAAGACAAAACAACCGACTGCGTTTACGTGCATACTTGTTAAGATGGTAATTTTGTACGTACATTTGTGTGTTTGACCATTTAAGCACAATTTGGTACTCGCAAGCTGTTTGTAATGCAGCCTTATGTGTGCGCTTATGAGTGTGCTTGAGTGCTGAGTTGTTTAAACATTGGCAAGACTTAAAGAAATGCAAATTATAAACTTGAGTGACGATGCGACACTGCCTCGATTGTGCAATTGTACAATTCCTGTGTCAACTGTATAGCGTGCAGCTCGCTTTTATAGTGCAAATGCGATGCAGGTGTGAAGTGGTGATGTGAAGCCATTTGCACAATCTGAGAGGAATAGAGAGCGAGCGCCCGGTGATTCACTCATGCTGTTTGTGAAATTGTTTCACAGAAAATGTTCAAATTAAGTTATGTAATAAAGAAATAGTTATGAATTGTGCATCACCTTCATCATTTTAATTATTTTATCCGTGCAAAACAGGGATTGAGACAGTGCCACCGCATGTCATGCCATACCTCTCACGGCAGACGTGCTTCTTTGTGTCATCAGCGTGAGATCCATTTATGAGATCGGCCTTTATAGAGACCGCCAATCAAAACTCCCAAAGCGATTATCGGCCGATAGCAAATCGGTAGCCGATCAATTGGAGCACCCCTACACGATATGTGACTCAAACTCGCATTGCTTTCAGAGATGGGGGAGCTCTTACTACTGATCACAGAGCTGCTCTTCACTTACACACTGTTCATATTTGTTTAACTAAAAAAAAAAATCGCCGTCTTTGCGATTTCATAATGAAGTCAAACAGCAGTTTCTGTTTTATTTTGTCATTTATTTTTTTTTTTTAAATGTTTTGGGGTTTTATTTTTTGTCATTATATTTTGCCCTAGCCGGTTTTTATTTATTTATTTATTTGTATTTTTTTAATGCCTTTTTTAAATCCTTTCATATGGTGTGTGGTTCGCAAATGCCTGTATTATTATTATTATTATTATTATTATTATTATTATTATTATTATTATCATTCATTCATTCATTCATTCATTCATTCATTCATTCATTCATCATCTGGTTCGGAATGTTTGATGTACTTTTGTTCATGTCCAGTTTTTATATTTTTTTGCCATACATTGCTTGTAGAGCTCTTTATGGCGCTACCTCAGGTGCTGGAACAGATTTGTGTTTTGCTGCAACAATAGCTCTTGCAAATTACCTAGTTCTGTGATATGTCATTTCTCCTGTATCCAAAAGATGGAGTCCTTATCCTGCCCTGAATTCGTTTCCCTGTTTCTGTGATTTCTTCCATGTTGTAATGGTAAACCCCGTGTTCAGGCACACTACATTCTGATTCTGATTGGACAGTGTTTAGAAATTGCACATGCTCACATCATGTATTTATGATTTCAATACAGTCACACACCCCTTGCAAAAAGTTTTTTTTTTTTTTTTTTTTTAAATAATGTGTGCCACCACAGTAGTGTACCATGGTGGGGCTGTTGCCAGGGGCCTACTTTCTTTTTGAAATGTACTGTTCACTTCTGTTTCAAGCTTTACAGATACCACCTCTTTTATAAGCTCTTGGGATTTTTGTTGTGGTCTTTATTCAGAGTGTAATTATCTTATCTTCTGAAATCCCACACATACATTGTATTCTGTATAATGGATTTAATAATGTAGCTATTAGGGGTTGGACGGTTCAGATTTCTCACGGTTCGGTTTGTATCACGGTTTTAGTGTCACGGTTTCGGTACAGTTCGGTATGTGCTATGTTCAGTAAAAAGGACAATTGTCAAATAAAGATAAAGAAAATAAAAACAAATAATCTAACTACAAGAAACGGCACAAATAAATACATGAGAGCTAAGATACAAATAAAATAAACAGTGCTTTACAGGTTTTTCAGGTATCTAAGCTTTCAGGTACAGAAATTGAAAAAAGTAATCAAATATACGTTGTTTTCAACAAACCATACTATAGTTGCATCGTCAGATTCGAGATGAACCGCGGTACAAGCGAATGTGTTTTTTTTTTTTTTTTTTTTACAGCGAACCGTTCCACCCCTAGTAGCTATGAATGGTTAAATGTCCTAGTATCTGACATGTCCGCTAGAGATGCTTCAGTTCACTGTGACACACACCGCTTTGCTTGGCAGTCGCTTGTAACAATGTTTTAACATCTTTACAATGACGCTTTCATCCCAATTCACACACACATTTGGGGAGTGTAATGACAAGATAGGTATTTTTTTGTTTGTTTGTTTTGTTTTTGTTCATTTCCAACTAGTAATGTAACTCTATGAGAACTAAAACTATAAAGTGTCCGTGGGAAATGTTAAAACATATGGGGCAAAACTTAATGATTTATTGTTAACTATTTAAATGACATTACACAGGCTATCACAAGTCACTTGCAATTTTAACAATTTATTGCAACCAGCTTAACATACCTTGGTAACATTTTAATAAACTGAACATCAGTGCATTATAGTGAAGAAAAAGTTTATAAGACATTGAAACATGTCATACATTTGAATGACAACAGAAGAACATAAGCACTGGCCCCACAGGGCAAGAGATGGTTCGGTCAACTGCTTGAACACTTTCACTCTGGTCCCAGGCCATTCTTGCTGTGATACGCCCTGGTGTTTTTTCTTGACACGATGGTGGTTAGAAACTGTTTAATATTGTGCAGGTGTTCTCAGTATGCCTGTATTAACTGAAAGCTGTTATTGAGTCTACCGTGTGTGTGTGTTGTCTTGTAGATCTGCAGTCAGGCCTGTATGAGCTCTGCTGGCATGTTATCCAGGGCAATCTGAAGGTGGATGTGGCTGCTAGTCTCCTGGCTGATGTTATGGTGAGTGCTGATCCCGCAGCAATGTTCAACCTCTTTTTCACTTACAATGAGACTGTTTAGGCCCCGATATACTTTAACTAAAATCGAAGAGTGAACTGGTGTGGCGTCATTTTGAACAAAAAATTAGGCCAAAACAAAGTTCATTTGGGTGTTTTTTTTCAGGAGTTTGAAACCTCTTACCAAAGCGAACTTTCCTTAAAAGTTCCATGCTCTCGCTGGTAAACATTTTAGAACTGCCACTGGTCCATGGTGATGATGTAACAAGTAACTTCTATGATGTGGAAAAGTTCTGTGTTGTCTCTCAATTCTTCAGTTCAGTCTGTCAAGATCAGATGTCCGTGAGTAAAAACATGTACACATTGGTGAGCTGTTTTATAGTAGAAATGGAAGTTGTACTTCTAATTATAAAGAGAAACTGTTTTTCATGTTTAAAACTGTAAAGCTGCATGCTTTAAAGCAGAGGTGTCCAATCCTGCTCTTGGAGGGCCACTGTCTTGCAACATTTAGCTTCAAACCCATTTAACTCACACACGAACCAGCTAATCAAGGTTTCACTGACATACTAGAAACTTCCAGGCAGGTGTGTTGAGGCAAGTCAGAGCTAAACTCTGCAGGACAGTGACCCTCCAGGACTGAGTTTGGACACCCCTGCTTTAAAGAAATACATTGTATAAAGTGCTATATAAATAAACATGACGTGACTTGACTGGAGAGATGAATTGCAGAGACATATATTTACATATTCCTCTAAATGCCACTCTCAGTGGGATGCTCGCTAACAGTATACCGCTGAAAAGGTATTGTAAGCTTTTTACCCCTAAGTGAAGAATGAAAAGGAACTTGGCCATGAGTATATCAGAGCCTTCAGGATTGATTGTCTGGGTTTGTTTCATGTGAAAACACCATGATGTGAGGGGAAAAGTAAACATTGTTTTATGTGTTAGCTGTTTTACTGCTATACACTGTTTGCTAGTCTTAAAGTGATCATTCTCCCAAGAATGAACATTCTGTCATTTACTCACCCTCATGTTATATTAAACCTGTATGATTTTTTTTTTTTTTTTTTTTTTTGCTATAAAAAGTAAATGACGATGGAGACTCTCAAGCACCAAAATGACCAAAAAAAAATATAAATATCATTAATATAAGTCCAGGGTTTCCCAAATGGGAGTTGAGCAGAGGAACATTATCAATGAATAAAGACTTAAATTGAAATTTCAGTCACTTCTGTATGACTTCAAAAACATTGTAGCTCATGAGATGTTTGGGCTGCTTTAATGCTACCTATTCTGGGCACTTGTGTCCTTCTGAAGTTTGAATGCCTCATCCCCCATTCATTGTAATAGGTTGAAAAAGTACAACTAGCAACCTTAAATTATTACTTTGTTTTGTGTAAGAACTTAAATTCATATGGGTGATATCAGGGTGAAATAAATGACAAATGTTTCATTTTTGGGTGGACTATCCCTTTACAGCTGCACACAAAACAGGATGTTGCACTCAAATTACATCCATTCTGCACTTAAATTCACAGCTTCACTGCATTGTAATAAAACACACTCAGCACACTCACACTCACTTACACTCAGCTCATTGTGTTGTGTTCTGCCCTCTCAAAAAAGTGATGTAGGGTGTATTGAAGTAAGAGGGGAGGGTCCCAAGTGGTCACAGGTGACGCATGTAAACTTCAGGATGGGCTCTTTAGACATGGGCCAGAAAGCAACCACCCAGAACACCATAGCATTGTGGCAGCAAGCTTTTCACAGGCAAACAACACTTAGGGTTTCTTCAGAAAATGTATATAGTGTCAATGTGGCATCTTTGTGGGTTTATTTACTCATTGAAATTTAATTCTGGATGTTCTGGATGGTGTATAAATAGTACCAGTACAGAAGTTGACACAACTGGAAATCCGCTGAAGTAAATGAAGTTACCATTTAAACGCCTTGTGAAGTTTCCATCTCAGCACTAGGCCTGCAGCTAACGATTATTTTGATAATAGATTAATCTGTCGTTTTTTTTTTTTTTTTGGGGGGGGATCGGATGAAAAATGTAAAAAATTATTATACATTATTTTTTTTTTATTTAATAAATTAATTATTTTAAACATTGTTATTCCATATCCTGCTCAATGCTGTCCTCCAAACAATGTGTAATATAAAGCCTATGACAACAAATATAGCGAAAAAAAGTGTTAAAATACAAACATTACATTCTAAACTTAAAAAAAACAACTGATTGCTTACTATTTTCAAGCAGAAATTAAAACAACTAAATTAAAAATGATAAAGAAAAACAAAAGCACAGAATGTTAACTTGTATGAGGTTTAAAGAACACACACGTTCACTTGTCCGACACAGTATTTATATTACATTAATGGGCTATTCCAACAATAGTGCTTTTACTGTTACTGCTCTCATAAATATAATTGTTTGTGTTACATGTGCATTTTTAAACCTACAACTAATTTCTAACAAAAAATATTTGAGCAAAATGTTTTTTAGTCAGAATTATTGTGCTCCTATTCTATTGTGCTCTGTCTGTTTGATGCACATGACGTCACTGGAAGTTCCTTTTGTGCTGGGTTAGACCTTTTACTCTCTGAAGTAGTGATTCACCTCTCACACTGTAACATGCACTAAACACACCTCTTAAGCATGCAGAATAATGTAAGTGGATTTTTTTTTTTTGCCTTTTAAACGATTACGAAATCGTAGCAATCCTAATCGCAATTGCAAATTCTATTAATTGCTCAGCCCTAGATATAACCATAAAATGCAGGTTATGCACTGAGGAAAATGTGTGTCAAAGGCATTAAACAGAGCACAGATCTGTCAAAGCGCGAGCGGGCAATATGCGGTAAACTCTTATGCTTTTGTTTGAACCGCTAATTAAAGGGATAGTTCACCCAAAAATGAAAATTTGATGTTTATCTGCTTAAAAATGATGATTTTTAACTCTCTACGAATGACAGACCGCAACGGTTGGAATTAAAAAAATCATAATTTGTGTTCTACTGAAGAAACAAAGTCACCTACATCTTGGATGCCCTGGGGGTAAGCAGATAAACATCAAATTTTCATTTTTGGGTGAACTATCCCTTTAATATAAAGCATTCTAGTGTTTCAGACAACTTGGATCTTGTACCTTTCCCACAGCTGCTCACTCTGTGTCCTCCACTATTTTCTATGAGTTTTGTCCATAGAAATGTGTTATTTACTACTGTAAAGTGACTCGACTCGCTGATGGTTTCCCGGGTAACAATGTTAGTTTGCGCTGCAGTCCTGTCAGTCGGATTTACAGCAGGTGAATTCATCAGTTTCTCCCGAAATATGTGCAAGTAAGAGGCTGGTGAACTGGAAGAATAATAGAGTAAACTTTACAGTTACTTAGGCCCATTATGTATGTCTGATATGAATAAATGTCGGCAAATTATATTTGAATTCACTGTTATTGCTGCTTCCACTGATGTCTGACATCAGTGTGTATTTTATAAACTCTAAATGAGTTGTTTTAATGGTACTTATGCGTATTTAAATGTCTGAAACCTTAAAAGAAACATTATGTGGCTGAAAACACTGCATAGCTGTGATATATGCCAAGAGCTGCGTGAGTCTGTCTCGCAACCAAAGCGCAAAAACATAGTTTGAATCTGGCAGTTATGTGACGTCGCTGAACATTCGAAATCCCATATGTGGGACTGTACGCCCAGGGGCACAGAAATAAAAATCCCGTATGTGGGACCGTACCGCTCAAAGGGTTAAATGCTACATCTTTCATTTTAAATTCTTAAATTTGATCAATAAATTCAATTAGAATAATAAGATACTATAGGGCTTTTACCAGTCAAATTAAATGATTTACACTGAAAAATTACAACTGCTTTAAATAATGTTATGAGATTGTTTTAATTTTTCTGAATATACAAATAAGAAATGTTGGAAAGAACAATCCTTTTAAACATGAAACTAAACTGCCAGTAGGTGGCAAATGCCGTCTTAATGAGTGAGTCATTCATTCAAACATTTCGTTCAAACGGATGATTCATTCAATAATGATGCAGTTGTTTCTGAATGGGTCATTGATTCTTTGACTCAACCGATTCGTTCAAAATGCTGAATCATTCAGTAATGAAAGAAAACACGATTGCGTTGTCATAAAATGCACATGGTTCTGCTGTGATCATTGTCTGGAACTATTTTCGCTGCTGAAACAGAACAAAAACAGTCACTATTGCTTCAAAAATGTAAGTGATTTTAATTTTAACTAGCTACTTTTTACAGTTCATTGAACTGTTGTATGAAATCAGCGTTACATTTTCCATCGTGATGGTTTTATTCAGGATATTCAGGAAAACTGTACTCATGGTTGTGTAATGTTGCTTAACTGTATAATAAGTTTTAAATATAAAAACTCAAGTATTAATGTTGAGCCGTGTGTAACAGTGTTCTTTTCATCATCTCTCTTCAGCTCTTTATATTTTTCGCGCCAGCTCCCTGTCACATGACAACGAAGCGCAGTGAAAGGGAGTGATTGAGGCTAATATTTTAGGCCAACCTAAAATCTGCTTTAAACTAAAGATGAAGTTTAATTGGTTGTGTGATAGAACGGTGGACCGGTCACTGTATCAGCTCACAGCAGGCACATACTGTGCAGTAATTAGCGAACGTTTTTGTAGAGAAATGAAAGTGGGTCACACCTCAACAATTATTTGCCCTCGCACAAATGCTCCCAAATATATTTTGAGGTCGCACACATTAAATTTAGGGAGCATATGCGACTAAAATGGTCGCAATTTCGAGCCTTGCAGCACCCTCAGATACTCTGTCCTACTGAGATGTGAAGTTTGCTGTCTCATTTGTGTCTCACTTAGATTTTCCCTAAACTTTCAAGTCAGACGTTACGTGTGCTCTTTCACAGCGGTAGTGGTGTTTGATCTGTGGAGCGTGGACACAGATTGCTTTGCTGCTGTTGCTGTGACATCTCATCCAGCGAGATGAAACTAGCCTTCTAAACACAGCTGAAATATACCAGTGATAGATCACCCACTTCACATCTCTACTTCTGTTACATCTAGTCTTTTGTCCACCATCCTCCAGTGAACTGGAATCTCCAGCAAATAGAGATGCTGAAATTCCGTGAAATTGAAAAGCTCTAAACATTTGTGGAATGTGTCATTGAAAGCAATCATGTTTGTCTTTCAGGAGCTGCGGGACGATATGCCTTCTATTTTAGCTGATGTTTTCTGTATATTAGGTAAGTCTTGCAGTGTGTCTATACCTGCTAATGCTGATTAAAGAATGTGTGCCAAACAGTTAATTTAAGTGTCAACTCATTTGTCCTGGTGAAGTAGAGCCAGGATGCATTTGCATTGAGAGACAGTTTTGTTACTCGCACGAGTGAACATGCTTATTAAACTGAAGTCGTATGTCCATATAGATCGCTGTTCTGACAGATGTTTGCATAAATCAGCTGCTGAATTTGATGGAGCTGAAGAGTCTTACTGAACTTATTCTAATGAAGCTCTCATCAAATTCCCTGCTGTTCGTTTGTCAGGCCCAGTGTGATTGACTTAAATCTTAATTTAATGTTATATGTAGATATTAGAGTTCTTGAAGCCTACACAGAATGCTTGCAAGTTTATTACAGATAAATGCTTTGTTCCAACTAGAGCTGTTAATTATTCTGATGATTAATCAAGTAATCGGGTACTTTTTTTTTTTTGCAATGAAAATAGACCTAAGTGAACAATAGCCTTTAAATTGACTTAAACATATGTAATAGCAATGTGAAAATAATTGGTTTAAATAAAGTATAAAAATGTATCACGATTTTATTGAAAAAAACTGTTAAAATGCATAATGTAATATACACAATATAATCATAACTTATGTGCATTATGTAATATAACAAATATCTGCAAGGTTGCCAGCGGTGTGACGACTATTTTTACACTTTTCAGTGCGATCAAATCCTTCTTTGATATTGGCCAAACATTTCAATCAAATATCCACTTAATCTTAATATTTGGCCACTTCTTTATGCTAGAAATATTATAGACACTGTTACAGCCAATTTCTTGAACAAGAACATGTGGACATCAAAACATGCTACCTCAGAGCGAGGGTTTAAACTTTTATTTTGAAATCGCCATGAACAGTTTGCATATTTAGAAACATATTAATGTATTCTCCTGTGTTGGCGTAAATTTATAAATGATTTACCTTACAAATCTGGTGAAATGGCGCACATTGTGTTCCCAGATGAACGTTATAAGCAACCCAAACTCACAGCATATTCAGAGATGGAGTTTGAGATGCGGTCCACGCATATACATGATAGTAATATGTTTGTCTAATTATTTTTATTATGAAGAGTTAATAATTTGTATTATCATCAGGCCTGAGGAATCTCAGAGAGTAAAGTTTCAGATAAGAAAATGCTTTGATAAAAAAAATTATTAAAAGACTATGGTAAAGTATGGTAATGACTGTATTGTTAAACTTAGATTCTGTTCAAATTTTATGCCCTTAATTGCTGTGGCAATTTTACCCTGTGCATCAAAAATGCTATTGAATATTGATCCCCCCCCCCACCCCCCTCAAGGTATTGTATTAAAGTTAGAAATCATGAATATTGGAAGTTAAACAATATACCAGTTATTCAGCTGATGAAACATTTTTTTTTTTTTTTTTTTTAAAGGTCAGTAGACCAACTCCAGATTTAGATTCTTTATACATTGCATTTCATTGTGAAGACTGTCTATTCCTGTCTACACTGATGTATTATTGGTTCAGTTCTTGCTACAAATGTTATTTAATGGTGTTTTTCTGTTTTGTTTTTGTTTTTAAATAATTGTTGTAACCATCAATTAAAATGGCAGTAGATGTAACATCAAGAAAGAATTTATGTATGTGTGCCTGACTTCATATTAATTCACTTGACTGAAAAAACACTTGACCTGCAAGTGTAATTGTTGTTTTTGCAGATATTGAGACTGGCTGTTTGGAGGAGAAACACAAACGAGATCATTTTACCCAGTTGGTTGGAGCCTGTTTGGTGAGTAGAACACCATGTTGATGGTCTTCATGGCCACAGTGTGGCAGTAATGCGCTTCGAAACGCTTTGCTCTTCTCTCTAGCACCACGGAACACACTGCAGTTGAGGAAATGTTTTTTTTTTTTTTTTTCTTTAGTCTGTGCATACGTAAGTGGGTGGCCGATCCCTTGACTCTGAAGATTAGCTGCATTAGAGTATTGAGTGGCCCAAATTCTTTCCTCTAGTGAAAAATTAAACTGTACTCTCAAAGGGCTGTTCTCCTTCCATGAACAAACCTTCAGCACTGTGCTGGAATTATACGAGACACTTTCACAGCAGCTCTGGGTTTTTGAGCAAGGCCTCAATCTAGAGCGTGTTTCACATTTTTATTGCAGCAGAACACAATGAGTTTGTGAAGGGATTGCTTTGTAATGGCAGTCGGGTGACTCATCGAGACCTGCAGTGTGCCTGCTCTTCTATTTTCATTTAAACCACTGTACGCCTGATTAATATGCAAATACAGGCTTGTTATGCAGTGTTATTAGTGTCTTATGTAAGTCTAGCTGAAGGCCATTGAGGTTGGATGTGGGCAGTGCTACACTGATGGATGCAGAGATATTATTCTAGTGTTTTGATGAATTTAATATTGGTCTTATCCTCATGATAGAGATTCCACAGCTGTTTTGGTGAAGAGTGTCTAATTAAAGGCATTGTTGTCTGTTGTTTTCAGATCTGTGTTCCTGATGGTGTGCTAAAAGAGAGATTAGATCCAGAAACGCTGGAATCTCTGGGACTGATCAAACAGGCTCAGCAGTTTAACCAGAAGATTGTCAAAATCAAGACCAAATTATTGTAAGTTATTTTTCCTGCTGTTCTGACTGTGCTAAACACGATTGATTGCATCTTTCTCTGTGAATGTAAAATCTAAGAACCTAACGTCACCTAGCTAGACACCATTTATTGTCTCAAAGTAATGTGTCGCTTGCCTATACCATCAGCAAGGGCATTACCCTTTAACCCTTTAGATCCTGAAGCTAAAATAGGTCGTTTATATTTTGTTTTTTTGACTATAAAATTATTACACAATGTGCTATCTTCAAGTGAAAGGTGTCATTTTTTTCAGAAAACAAATGGCTTTCAATAAATTACAGTTATGGAACATGAATGTGTGTTGAGTTTGAAAATAGAATTTAAATAGAAAAAACTTAAAAACGGGAATAAATTTTACTGTTTTTTTTTTTTATTTAGAAAAAATCTGAAAACTCATGGACGAAAGAATCTTAACACTTCAAACTTCAAAAATGAACTATAATACATATATACAAGTCTTTTTTTGTGACACTGGGTTGCAGAGTTTTCACTCAGGAGCCTTTTTTTACCCCAGTTCTCCAGGCTTGTTTTTGATAATTCAGTTCAGTCACTCAAATGTGGTGCTCTCTGAAGCAGTTCCTATCTAATTGCAAGCATAGGCTCACATCACACTCCTAGCACTTCCATGGGGTGCTCTTTTTACAACGTACGCAACAACGTCGACCCATGCTGGCCTTCTTCGATGGGTCCTGAATGCCACTCACAGGAACAGGCAGATGATCACATCTCTCTTTGGGGCTGCCATCCAGGGGAACACCCGTGAGCTGAGCAGCCAGCAGCTCCTGAAAGTTTTGTGGTGTCATGGGCTTGTTCTGATGGATGGCACACAACTCTTTGTGTAAAATGAAGCTGTTGGTCACTGCAATGTCCAGGAAGTGCTGGAAAATGGTCATGTACCACTTCCGTGTTTTATGGTGCACCGACTTTGTTCCCGGCATCTGGTCTGAGGTGTCAACTCCCCCCATATACTGCCGAACTGCAGTTGGCCTGGGAACAGGGACCCTCTGTTTTTGCCCATCCTCTGTTGTCTGCCACCTCAGCACAGTCTCCCCACTGTACACCGTGTGGACAGTTGTGCACATGGAGACCTCCCTTGTGTCCATCCACTTCACAAACAGAAGGTCATCATCTCTGATCCAGCGAATGGAGCCTCTTGGTGACCTTTTGTTCAGGGCATTTTGTTTGGTACACCAGCTCTTCCTTCTCGGTAAGTCCCACAAGCACCAAATCCCAGCTGCCGCAGGTGACGAAAGAGGAGAGGGCTTGTATAAAAATTGTCACAATAAACCACGTAACCTGACCCCAGGTCGTCTTGGTTCACCAGACAGACACAAGACAGGCCTTTCCCAGATGAAAATTTTGACTTCCTGGTGTAGATTTTGAAGTCAATGGTGTAGCCGTTGACATCAGCCATCACAAAAAGTTTTATGCCCCACTTAGTGGGCTTGGCCTTCAGGATACCCTGGCTTTAGTGGCAACCATCCTCTCATCAACAGAAATGTGCTGTTTAGGGTGGTAAATAGACATGCACCTGTTCCTCATAATGTCCAAGAGTGGTTGCACTCTGGAGACAGTCATATGCCTCTGTGCCCCGTTTCTTGTCATTCTCTGCATCTTCCATTGGATCACTGATATGCAGATTGCAGGAGATTGTTAGGAAACAATCTCTGGACCTCACAGTAGCGGGAAAGGGAACATGAAACAAAGTCTTCTTCCTCCAGAAGTCCCTCACTTTTGGCAGATCCATCACACCCATGTAGAGAACCAGACCAATGTACTTTTTAATTTCTTCAGGGCATATTTCAGCCCATGTAAATTTCCTACCCCTCTCCAGATTTCTCACCACTTTCTTGTTTGTGTTTTCACACAAGATCTTTAGGACTTTGTCATCAAAATACTGACTGAAAATATCAAGCGGAGACATTTTTCCAAATATGAGTGGAGGCTGCACTCCAGGCATTCTCTTGGGAGTAAACCTTGGAACATTGGGCAGTATATAAGGTTCTGCCTCCGTCTTCCATCTTTCCCCTTGTGTTACTGGTGAAAGGCTACGTGATTCCTCATAGCCAGGACTGCGTCCACAGCTATAACTGAGTCCACGGCTATGACTGCGTCCACAGCTGCGCCCACAGCCCCTCTGAGGTGTCGTCGTGGAGAATGTGGATGGAGGATTTGCTTCTTCAGAAGCCACACTGAGGAAAAAAAAATACAACCTTGTGTTACAAACTCACTTTATATTCATATATGTATTTTCATTATGAAACTATACATTAGTAAAAGCAACATTGTTAAAAAAAAAAAAAAAACGCAGCAACTATAAATACAACAACACAACAATGAAATAAAAATAAAGCCTGCACACATCACGCATTCATGCATGCAAACACATGAATGCACATACAGGCATGTATTCAAAACACTTGAATGCACGCACATATACAGGCATACACACATGCAGGAACACACACATGCATGCAAAGACATGAACGCAAACACATGCATGAAAACACATGAAAGCACAGGCATACATGCATACACATGAACGCAAACACGAAAGCACAGGCATGCAATCATACACATGAACGCAAACACACGAAAGCACAGGCATGCAATCATACACATGAACGCAAACACGAAAGCACAGGCATACAAGCATACACATGAACGCAAACACACGAAAGCACAGGCATGCAAGCGTACACATGAATGCAAACACACGAACGCACAGGCATGCAAGCATACACGTGAGCGCAAACACAGGAAAGCACAGGCATGCAAGCATACACATGAACGCAAACACATGAAAGCACAGGCATGCACGCATACACATGAACGCAAACACATGAAAGCACAGGCATGCACGCATACACATGAACGCAAACACATGAAAGCACAGGTATACATGCGTACACATGAACGCAAACACGAAAGCACAGGCATGCAAGCATACACATGAACGCAAACACACGAAAGCACAGGCATGCAAGCGTACACATGAATGCAAACACACGAACGCACAGGCATGCAAGCATACACGTGAGCGCAAACACAGGAAAGCACAGGCATGCACGCATACACATGAACGCAAACACATGAAAGCACAGGCATGCATGCATACACATGAACGCAAACCCATGCATACACATGAACACACACATACATGCGCACACATGAAATGCATGAAACAGTGGTGTTTCAGTGGAACTATGTATATTTTACTGACATTTCTCACAGCTTAATTAGAAACAAAGGACACGTTTCACTTACCAATCTACGTCTGGATCAACACCAGCAGCATACGCCTCCTCAACGTCTGAATATGCAGACTCCGGGTCTGAAGAGTCCCGCTCAGCCTCCTCTCAAGTGTCATCAAAAATAAACTCAATCGCCTCCTCTCTTGTATACCCTGATTTCGCTTGGTTGGATGTGTCGCCGACGACACATCCGGTTTTAAAGGGTTAATGTGCTTCCTACCAAGACCATTTTAAGGAATCATAATAATTTATTACTTTTATTAGCGCTTTTCTGGGTACTCAAAGCGCTTTACATATGTAAGGGTGAATCTCCTCAATCACCACCAATGTGCAGCATCCAGCTGGATGATGCGACGGCAGCCATATTGCACCAGAACACTCACCACACACCAGCTTATTGGTGGAGAGGAGACAGAGTGATGAAGCCAATCAGTATATGCGGATGATTAGGAGGCCAATGAGCAAACTTGGCCAGGATGCCAGGGTTATACCCCTAGTCTTTTCGCAGCAATTCCTGGGATTTTTACCGACCACAGAGAGTCAGGACCTCAGTTTAAAGTCTCATCCGAAGGATGGTGCTTTTTGACAGTAAAGTGTCCCCATCACTATACTGGGGCGCTAGGACCCACACAGACCACAGGGTGAGCACCCCCTGCTGGTCTCACTAGCACCTCTTCCAGCAGCAACCTAGTTTTCCCAGGAGGTTTGCCATCCAGGTACTAACAAGGCTCAGCCCTGCTTAGCTTCAGTGGGCAACCAGTCTTGGGCTACAGGGTGATATGGCTGCCGAATCATGGTCTCAAAATCTAGTATGTGGCCTGGCTGTGCAGCAAGCATGGGCAACACAGTCCGAATGTGCTACCTACCGAGACAACATTTGGGCATTGCAGCCTCAATCCTCTCAAACTCTATTGAGCTGCCTCCTTAGAGTTTTTAGCCTGCATGTTCCAAAAAATGCTGTCTAGATAGGAAACTTGCAATGTTTTGAGAGGCAGCCAAATGTACGGCCCAACGATTTCCGCAATGTGGAAAATGCGGACTGAATCCAGTGCTAAAAATAACATTTTCTATATAACCTGGAATGTCATAGAATTTGGCAAATTTTGGATGAATAAGTCAAAAGAAGGGCTATACACCAAATCAAATCAAGTCTGCATGTCTGAATCAATGGCGCGGTATCGTAAATGACACGCACTGAAGTGTACGCAATGTTCATGGTGTTTTCAGAGTAAGCCGTCTCACTATATGAGGGCATGAACTTCATCTGCAGAGTCTCTTCACCAGTATTTCAGGATTTGAGAAAAACTATCAGATACACACAGAAACTCAAAGGTCTTCATGACAACCCATCAAAATAAACGTTCAGTTTAGCTTTAAGTTATAACAGAAATATATAGTAGTGGCCAAAAGTGATGTCCAGAGGGGGCTGGTTTGGGGATAATTGTTTTTAATGTCCCTACAAGATCAATTAAACGGTCGAAATATGAGGAAAATAATAGAACAAAATGCTAAAATTGGTTAAGGTATTTATCTGACAAAAATATTTAACAAAAAATGGGTAAACTACAGCAACATAATCGGTTATTAATACTTTGTTGGTTCTTAATTGTGTTCATAATTTCTTTATTCGACAGCCTGACCAAAAATTATGTTTGCACAATTTGGCATGTTTCATTGCGTTATCACAAATAAAACAATTTAATCCAAACAGGCTCTTTAGAGCAGGTCCACTCTTGTCGGTCTACCAAGTCGTTACTGAAATTTTAAAAAATGTGACGATACTAGCATTTCCCCCTAGCATTTTGAGCGCTGTTGAGCAGATTCATAAACGCCTCTGATTGGCCACTGTATTCACGTTCACATGCTCATCAGATATGTTTGTGATTGACTACAATGATCAACACTTCAAAAACTTGTAAGTAGTCATATTTGAGACTCTTCACCGAACGCTTACAGAAGCCACTGATTCACATTCAGCATGTTGTTCAACCTGCTTTCAAACACTCCCACTCCTGCTTTCAAACACTTCCGTTGCATTGATCATTGTAGCCAATCATATCTGTTGAGTGCGTGAACACAATGGACAAACAGGTTTTTACGAAACCGCTCAACAGTGCTCAAAATGCTAGGGGGAAAGGCTGGTATCATCACATTTTAATAATTTCAGTACCGACTTGTTACCGAAATCCAGTACTTTTGACAACACTTGTCCACTCCCATGATGCACTGTAAATAGTGTAAAAGTTAGTATCCCTGTGCTATCAAACTAAAATATACTGTTTCTATGTACATAATCAACATTTACATTTAAATTTTTTTTTACATTTACCCATCTTTTTAATTCAATTATATCACAATGCTACATGGGATTGTAGTGCTTTTCCAGAAATGGGGCAGCATGGTTGGTTTTAGAGGCTTGCATTAAAACAAATTTAATTTGTTTTGTTTGTGATCATTTTGCATCTGAAGAGTTTGACCTCTGTTGAACTGCTTGGTGTGATGAGTTCAGATGACAGTTTAGCTTTTAGATTTAGTCACTGGGTATAAAACACCTTGAGTTCATGTACTGAAATGTACCGTGTTGTTCTCTTTCAGGCACAGGTCACTGCTTTCTGCACATTCAGCATGTTGTTTTGAATCTATAAAATGTCCCCAGCCTCATTTTGCTGTAAATGAAAAGCATAGCCTGGACTCCCCTGATGATGATTAATTTCATGCCTTTGTGTAGGTCTTTTTTAATGAGTTTTATCAAGATTACAGCACACTCTGCCCTGAAAGCCCTCTCTCTACCCATAACACAGTTCTTTACATGCCATCTAACAGTCGTTTCATTAACTTAAGCATGTTCCAATGAAGTAATTGGTTTCATGTCATCTTCTGAAATGCCTGGCATACGTCCGAGGGTGGCATTAGCCTCACACTGCTGCCCGTGACCACCAGACCTCAGCTCTGATGTGCTTCATTTTTTTGAGATGACTGCATTAAGTTATTGTTCGGTCACGGTGTAACTTTATATCCTTCACTCTGTAGTTACAAACAGCAGAAGTTCAATTTGTTGCGTGAGGAGAATGAAGGTTACGCTAAGCTGATCACGGAGCTTGGGCAGGACCTGTCCGGGAATCTCACCAGCCACATCGTTCTGGAGAGCATCAAGTCATTAATAGGTACAATATGCATCGCATCACTTTTCGTAATGACCCATGAGCTAAACTTCATTATTAAATGATCACTGTACACTTCTTGATGTATGATGATGATGATGACTTCCAACAGTAGATCTTCTTGAAGCTCAGTGCTTCTCAACCAGGCAGCCTCTGCAAACCTTCAAGGTGGCTGCAGAATGATCATTTAAACAAATATAGTTGTATTAATAAAATTTATAACTATTTAATTATAATTTTAATATATTCAATTATTCTTACAGAAAAAAAAAAAAAAATACAATCAAGATGTAAGCTGAAAATCACTTTTTTTGCCCAAAATGTGCATAAGCACTTTGTGGCTCTCTGTTAGAGTCTGTTTTCACAAAGATGATTACTGTTTAGTCTGTTTTCTCTATCATATGTCATGTCTGTTTTTCTATTTAAAAAAATAATGTGCCATACATTCTAAAGAAAATCTGTTTACACTGTGTATATATTTATGTAGAAGTAAATGTAACACAAATAGTAATTTGTGATTGTATTTTTAAAAATTTAACATTTTACCGGTTGTAGCTATGAAAGGTCTACATTCATTTTCACTTCATAATTAATATATTTTATTTTTTTATAACATTGTTGAATTCAATATTTTCCCCTGGAATTACTGTTAATTTTAATTCTAGCTTAAAGCCCAAAGTATACATCGCACATCCGAGCGCACCATCCACATGCAGCCCAGTTTTTGTAACCACACGTACAACAGCGCATGTGGCAGGTGAATGTTGAGACAGAAGAGTCCACTAGGTGGCAATACGCACAGTTGTGATGTACTGTGCAGTAGTCAAAGAAGAATGCGGAAGGAGCGATTCAAAACCGTAAACAAAGCAGCATATCCTTCTCCACGTGTTTTTTTTTTTTTTTTTTTTTTGGGTTCTCATTCTGAACTTTGCATGCGATGGCAGACCCCGCTAGCTTTCTTCTTCGATCCTAACATGACTCAGTGCTGCCCTCTGATGTCTGGTAGAGTATAAAAAAGCAATTGTACTGTGCATGTGTCTAATGCACTTATCTGCAGTTGAGTATACTTTAAAAAAGGTGTGCGGACAAGACTTTGCTCGAGACATGGAAAATGAAGTATACCTGGGCCTTAAATATAATTTTTTTTTGGCAATATACACAAATTTTTATATTTTTATGTTTGTTTGTACTGTTTTTTTCTTAATATATAAAGAAGCAGTGTGTCATTAGCAAGGTAATGAAGAATGAGTATTCTAAACTGATAAAGAAGAATCGGGATGATTATCGGATTGGCATTGGTATTGGCAGATACTCAAGGTTGCAGTATCTGTATCAGACAGAAAAAGTGATATTGAGCAATCCCTTATAAAAACACATGTAGTGTGAACCAGTAGGGCAAATGACAGATGAAACTCTGACACTTGCCCCGGGTCATTGGGTCATGTCTGCTGAGCCCTGAAAATGACTGGGACAGCAGCCCAGAACAAGTTTTTGATCACTTGAGTGAGCTCAAACCAGCTGTCATAATTACAGCTGTTGTGTGTCATAACTGTCATTGAAATCATGAGGTGATTCTGTCCACAGGATGTTTCAATCTGGACCCAAACCGCGTGCTGGACATCATCTTAGAGGTGTATGAGTGTCGCTCTGACCACGATGAGTTCTTCATCCCTCTTATCAAGTCCTACATGTGCGAGCACCAGACCCTCTGCCACATGCTTGGCTTCAAGTTCAAGTTCCACCAGGTACAGTCCATCACCACGTCCACTTCAGCATGCAGTTCTTGACGTGCTTCCTCAATGCAAACCCACACAAATCAGATATCGGTTTCATTACAATCAAATACATGTTACTAAATGCTTTTGCTCCAAAAAATTAATGGAAATAAATTAATGGGGGAAATTAATGGGGGCTTGGGGTAGGGCTGCACAATATTGAGAAAAAAAAAAACAACAACAAAAAAAACCTTGATATTGTGATATTTTGTTTTTCTGTAATATATGATGTATTGCGACAAGAAAACAATTTCAGCAGATGATTTGAATAGCTCTATTTAAAAAGA
Organism: Megalobrama amblycephala; assembly: GCF_018812025.1. Classification (NCBI taxonomy): domain Eukaryota; kingdom Metazoa; phylum Chordata; class Actinopteri; order Cypriniformes; family Xenocyprididae; genus Megalobrama; species Megalobrama amblycephala. Next base: position 22,586,600 of record NC_063066.1, on the reverse strand, counting down.
ATTAATCGTTTTAGGATGATTGGGGTGATTTTGTAGGGTAGTGTATCTGCATAGAAAATAAACAAATTACAAGCATAGCAAGCAAATAAGCATAGATAAATACATTAGAACAAAAATACAAATGAAATAAACACTGCTTTGTTTTTCAAGTAAATCTAACTGTATTCAGGTACAGATGTTGAATAATCAAAAGTAAAATAACACTGCATAGTCTTCACTGTATAAATTAAATATAATTAGGTGTAATTGATACAATTTATCTTTTTTTAAAGCTACACAAGTTTTTTTTTCTCTCTTTTGTTGTTTGTTTAACATTGGTGACAAACAGCTGCTGGTATATTAGGCTGCTGTTAGTTTAAGACGAATGCACAGATCCAATATAATTATACGCATCCGTTTCTTTCTCAATTGTTTACAACACATAACAGACTGTGTTAACAAGGATACTCACTGAGACGGGCATTTTGACTGACTTTTGCGTGCATGTGACCATTCAAGCTCAAAAAGAAGAAAAAGAGAACTGAATTTGGTGTTCACATGCTGTATGTGCGGCACTCTCTGCATGCACAGAAACAGTGTGTAAGTTCCATTCTTCTTGTGCTTGATGTTTAAACTGGCAGGACTTAAAAACACAGGCAAATGATAAACTTTTACTCTATTATGGCTAAACTTTGCAATTAATCCACGAATCACATGCGTTCCAAACCAGGGGGCAGCTGTACAGATCTGTACAGATCAGGGATTAACTACGATCCTTAAACTTGACATCGCACATGCTGCGATGTGACTCTCGATGTTGATGGTAAAACGATATATCGTGCAGCCCTAGCTTGGGGCAAAAATGCCATCAAAATGTACAAAATGCCCCCCAAATTCAAGATAAGGGAGCAAAAAAGGCAAACACAAAAACGTTAATGTATTAAACAATCAAAAGTAAACATCATTAATATAAATACAAATATGATTTTTGTCATGGTGCAGCCCTGCCCTTTAATGAGTTCCTGTTTTTTTTTTTTTTTTTTTTACTGTATTTTTATATTTTGTAAATTCCACTTTTTAGGAGCATTAAACAGTCTGTGTAAATAAACATAAATGCCATGTCAGATGCAGCTTCTCTTCCACCTTTGCAGTGTAAAGATGGCTTTGAAGTTGATAATATTATGGGTAGCAGTCTATAGTGTTCTGGTTGAAGTAATTGGTTAAATTTAAGAACTGGATTAAAAAAAAAATAAAATAAAATACAACACCGATGCCCCTTAGTGGAAAAGAAAATTTCTCACCCTACTTGGTTATCTTATGCATTTGAGTCAAAAAAATGCATTCTAGTTAGGCACATTACCAGGTTTTAAAACACAGCCAATGTTGGGCAAAATTTCAGAAATATTTCCAGTCTTATCTGAATGTTTGTCATTGCAGTACAGAATATATCAGTTGGCATGGCAACTATACTGATAACTCTGCCTTTGGTTTTAGTTCATGTTATTGTGCAGTAATATTCACTGACTCATACAAGATGACAGCTGTGTCAAGTATAATTTTCTGTTATAACTTTTTTCAAATGTACAAAAGTAGTAGGAATACACTGTGATCAAATACTTGGAAGTGTAGTGAACATTATTTTGCGCAGCTGGATTTGTTCGCCCTTCTCTTAAAGGAGATCCCTGTCTGTAGTCATGTTGATCTGGTGTTTTTGTGTCCACAGGAGCCTAATGGAGAAACGCCATCATCTCTGTACCACATCGCCGCAGCTCTTCTTCAACACAACCTCATCGCTCTTGAAGACCTCTACGTTCATGTGAGTGGAAGATGCTGTTTGAAGTGGCATCATCAGTACTGAAACTGTAAAAATGCGATGATACTGGACTTTTGGAGCTATTTGTAGTTGTGCCGTGCCCAGCCAGTTTTTCATATTGCTTAGAGGAGCAATTGCTATGCACACACTGCAATGTTTCAGGAGTGACAACTGCATTTAAATGCAGTTCTGTGTGTGAGTCACTGACAAAATTGCAATGACTGACATAGTGGTAATCATAGTAACATTTTTGCTCTGAACAAGAAGTTTAACCCAAGAGTGCCAAATCCTGTTCCTGGAGGTCTACCTACATGCAGAGTTCAGGCCCAGCCCTGATCACACACACCTGTCTGTGATTATCAAGTGCTTCTGATGATCTTAATTGGCTGCTTCAGTTGTGTTGGATCAGGGTTGGAGCTGAACTTTGCAGGAAGGTAGATCTTGACTCATTTTGCCAGCACGGGTTACACTTCATGCAGTTGCCCCTTCTACAAAAGAGTATTTTATGTTAATTCTAGTAATCAACATAATCGCAATTACAAAATCAAAGAAATAATTGACAGTTATGATTTTTGCCATAATCACGCAGCCCTAGTTCACATTCAAAAATGTCTTAAGTAAATTTCATTTTTAAGCTTTTTTTATGCAGATTCACTCCCCTACAAAGTCACCCCAATCATTCTAGAATGATTAATTTGTTTCCAAATAGAGCTATTCAAGTCATCTGGTAAAATTTTCATATTGCAATATAAATCGCAGTAAAACAAAATATCACAATGTGAATTTTTTCCAATACCGTGCTGCCGTAGTTTTGTCCATAGAAATGCGTTATTCACTGCTGTAAAGTGAAGTTACTACCAAATTTGTTGATTTATTTTCATTTTTTTGATTTTATTTATTAGTTGTTATAGGCCTACTACACTTGGTGGGTCTTTTAGGGTTAGCTCACACAAAAATGAACATTCTGTCATTAATTACTCACCCACATGTTGTTCCACACCTTCATTTATCTTTGGAACACAAATCAAGATACTTTTGATAAAATCCGATGGCTAAGCGAGGCCTCCATTGCCAGCAAGATAATTAACACTTTCAAATGTGTGACTTTGGCAATTTGATACACGCTCCGAACCACTGTTTCAAAACAAAAGATTCATAAAACTTCGAAGCTTCATGAAGCAGTGTTTTGAAATTGCTCATCACTAGAAATTTATTTATTTATTTATTTATTTTTTGGCGCACAGAAAGTATTCTTATCACTTCATAACATTAAGTTTGAAACACTTTAGTTACATAAACTGTTTTAAATATGTTTTTAGTAACTTTCTGGGCATATGAAAGTGTTAATTATCTTGCTGGCAATGGAGGTCTCACTGAGCCATCGGATTTCATCAAAAATAGCTTAATTTAGGTTCTGAAGATGAACGAAGGTCTTACGGGTGTGGAACGACATGAGGGTGAGTAATTAATGACAGAATTTTCATTTTTTGGTTGAACTAATCCTTTGACTTTTACCCCCATATCTGTGCCTTTGGGAGAACAGTGATGTCATGAACTGATGTCATACTGTACATTAACCGCATCTTCCTTTTCTGGCTGAAGGTGATTCGCTATTGTCAAATGTATTTCTTTTGAGCAGAACAAGCAGAAAAATGCCGTCCTTTTAGGTAGTTTAAAAACATAATTCTGCTTATTAGAATTGCAGATGCACTTTGACTCCATTTACACATGGTATTAATGTCCATGTGGACAAGATTGAATATTTGCTGTTGATGTGGGATCTACATGTATCTGGAGCATCACGCTCATAATAGAGCAGCTTAGAACATAGTGCCAGCTTAATGTCATGCTTGGGGTAATGCCATTTAGATATTCACATTTTATATTCAGAGAGGAAAATGGTTACAAAATCTGCAACAGAAATACACAATATGAAGGCTTGTTTTAATACCACGGTTAAATCCATGGGAGAATATGCATTAAGCTACACATGACAGGTGTAATTAGCCCTGGACAAACTGAGCTTGTTCTTAACAACTTGATGGTCCATTGCTCTGATTTGTATCAAATAGTGACCCTATCTGAACAGGCCTGTGCTCGGTTAAGTGTAATTTTCCCCTAAAATTGTCCTTGGGTTTCCCTTAAACTTACAGGTGTTGCAGAAAATAGCACTCAGGTGTTCCTTAATGTCATAAACCCTTAGAATTTCCCTTAAGTGTCTATATTTCATTTGAGTAATCCCTTAAAAATAACTGAAATTTTTTATTTTTTTTATTTTTTTAATAAAAAGTATGACATAAGGTTTGGAAAACTTCACCTTAAATGTTACATGGAGCGAGCAGGTTCAATCCAAGTCTTCTAACGAAATATGATTGGCTGCTTTATATGATAAACAGATAATAATTTGGGTGTTTGTTCACATAAGCATTAATCAAATTACATACATAGCACATATCAAATATGGTGAACTTAAGATCAAATGTGCGTGCGAGAACAATCCTCATTGGTTGCACTTCAAGCATGCACGTTTGAGCTTCTGAAACAGCATGTGGATTACTTTTATGTATTTCAATGATTAGACAGAAATCATGAGAGAATATTATAAATATCTTTATTTGTGTTCCAAAGATGAATGAAAGTCTTTTGGGTTTGGAACGATTTGAGAATTTATAAATTAATATGAAATTATTAAAGTTTCATTATTGGTTTAACTATCCTTTTGAGTTTACATCTCATCTGGATCTTCTCTTTTTAATATTTGGTTTTCTTTTTTGTTTTCCTTATCTATATTATGCTGTTTTCTATGAAGATTTACTACAATCTGTGTTAAGAAATAACGTGTCCATGGCAACAATAGGTGTTTGTTATGGCAAATCCTGGGTCTCTGTCATAAATCAATTAACGGTTTCCTTAAGCCGGGCGCACACTGTGCAATTTATAATAGTTTTTTTTTTTTTTTTTTTACGATTGTTGCTTTTCAGACTGTGTGAACATAATCCTCATGTCACACTGTGGGATCTCAGCTGTCAATAATGTCAGACTGTAAGAAAATCGAACGTGTTAAAAACTGACGCACACATGAAAACTTGTCCAGGGTTTTACATCAACTCATATATGTTCGGTGACTGTGAGCTGCATTACACATGGTCATGGAATGGTGACTAACAAAAATAATCTCTAATGTTCATTTTGATTATGGCTTGTCTTGAAAAACAAGGAAACGGCCAAATTGTGGTCAAAATTGCACAGTGTGAACCTAGCTTTACCTAAGAGAAGTGTTTAAAGGATTATTTGCAACACCCTCAAATCATTTCCTTAGCTAAGATGAAATCATGGTTTAAGTATCACACTTGAGGGAAAAAATTAAGGTGCTTTATGCAACTGGGTACTGTTTTTTTTTTTTTTTTTTTTTTTTTTTTTTTTGTTTGTTTGTTTGTTTTTTTGATCATTATGCCTTTTGATGCCAATGTTAACACTCTTATGTCTCTTTCCACAGCTTCTTCCACTGGACTCCAGCATTGTTGAAGAGCACAAGAGAGAGATCCTGGAGGCCAAGCAGATTGCGCGCAAACTCACAATGGTGGTTGTTCCCTCTGAAAAGACGGAGGACAAAGAGAAAGAAAAGGAGAAGGAAGAGGAGAAGAATGAGAAGGTAACTTATCTTTGTTGTAGTTTATTCAGTAAATGTAAACTGAAGCATGTCATTCCTGCACAACTAGTGGCACCAGACAGAAATGTGAAAATGACTGTTCAATGTTGCTATTAAAGGAATAGTAATCCACAAATAAAAATGGTCGTTGTTCAATCATGTCGTTCCAAAGCCATACTGATGAATCCAAGTGCTTGAACATTACTGTAAGTGGATCTGGTAGTCCGAGCTGGTGTGATTGAGTGGAGGCCGGGACTATTTTGCATGTTCATCCGTGTATACTAAATCCGTTCATCTGCATATACTAAATGAAGCAAGGGTGTAGAGGTACATTCAAGCTATTTTAAGGCATGAATCAATTTTCAAGAGAAATCTCTTCATAATCTTATTATTCATCTTTGTTGCTGTCATCAGTTGTGATTGAATGACTCCAATCTGAATATACTCAGAGGTGCAGTACATCTCCATCACACATCAGATAGACCCTCAGCATGCTTTTACAGTGTTTTTCCTGGTCATAAATGGTCTTTGATCACACACATAGTTACAAAGTACCCTACTCATGTGAACTGACAATAAATCCAAAATAAATGCATAGAAACAGTTGTTAATATTAACTTCCTATTTATTCCTATATATCCTATTTATTCATGAAATTAAAAAAAACAAATTGACAGAAAATTAGTTTGTTTACACAAGACCACAGAAGAGTTTATCATTTAATGGTATAAATCCTTGTAAATGTCATCGTTATATAAATGCCTTTTGCTTGGCTGATCAGGTGCTTGATTACAGCGGTACTTGTACAGACACTAAGCGTGTTCTCAGGGACTCTCCGTCTGACAGGCATTCACAAAACACACTTCCAGACACAGAGATAAGCTGCAATTTAATCATGCTGTGTACTAAGTTAATACTTTAAATCTTCACCGTATAACGACAAGATCCATACAGAATGCATGCAGAACTTTTAAAATGCTGTGCAATAGGTATTAATGACGTTTATACAATTTATAAATCTCTTTCTTCAGTTCATTATTCAGAAGTACATGCAATATATTTATTAGTTTGTCTATTGCTATATTTACTATAAAGTTTATAAAGTCTGTAAAGGTCGAGAGCGCTCAATGCGCTGCAACTGAAGAAAACATGCAAATAGAAAAAACACCAGCAAATTAAGAAAACGTCTTTGTCAGTTTGACAATATATGTGCTGCAAATAATCACAGCGCAACCAAATACAGAAGCACGCTACAAATAGCACAGACAACAAAGGACATGTTTCAAGGGGACCCCAAACAAGTGACAAACCTGGCTGGGACATGCTTATTGTTCAATGTATACACGCCAGTGTTGTCTTCGATTACCTGAAAGGCGAGGTTTTTTGTTTATTTGAGCATCCTCATTGTATGTGCATTGTGAGTATTTACAGTGAGTTTCTGTATTTGGTTGTGTTGTGAATTTTTGTTTTTGAGATCACTGGGACACAATATAATGCATGAGGGGTTGAGGGGTGCAATAATTTAACTTGTTTGATCATTAATTTACTTATTTACTCATGTATTTATTTATTTATTTACTTTGTTTAATTATTGATTGAAATGAGAAACTTTCTGTGAGCAAAGATCGAGCTGTTGAAGAAACATGACATTTAGGTGAATATTTCACCCAAAAGGTGAGCCCTTGGGTATCATACATGCAATTTGCAATCTCTGCATGAAATTTATGCCGGTGAAGGAGTCTCAAAGAAAGATTTATAACAAGCACTTTTGACATTTTGTGAATAGATCAGCTTGCAATTCAATTTTGATCTGGGATGCAGTTTTGTAGTCTTTTAAAAACATTTTTAATGAGGAGTCCTCAATTTTAATATGCGCGTGTTGTCGCAAGTGTTATGTGGTGATGATACGAATTTAAGGAAGGCAAATTAATTGTAGTTCCTAATATTCATTTGAGATAACTAGTCTGAGATTAATGGGAAAACTAGCCAATTATTGCCTTGATATTGCCGAAGGCATCAGCCATTGGTGATATCTCTATCGTCGATACACAATACTATTGTTTGTCAGCACAACCCTTAATGCTCTCAATTATTGCATTAATAATAAATCAATAATTTAAACGGTGTTGATAAGAAAAATAAATACTCAGTCAATCAAAACAGTGGTCTGTAGCCTTTGTTAATATTTAGCTAATTAATAAAGGATTGTGTTCAATAGCATATTGGCTTTTGCTGTGGTATTGAACTATATATATATATATATTAAAAAAATATTAATCATCAACCTCTGGTAAATTCTTGGTAAAGTTGTAAGTTATTTCTAAATATTACAAAAAAGTTATTTTATTTCAACAGAGCAAGAATATTGTTTTCCATGATATGACCCCTTGATTCCTGCTAAATGATAATGTTTTATTATTGAGTGACATTTAAAAGTTCACATATTTCATATTGATAAAATGAAGATGGTAAACCAGGTCTGAATAATTAATACAAATAATAAAGCGAATTTAATGTAGTGTAGTTTAAAAAAAATAAAAAATAGTATCAGAGCATCTCCTTTTCTCTCACACATGTAACTTTGAATAAAACAGTTGCAACCATTTTCGATTTCAAGAATGTTAAAGAGAAATTTAAACAATTTGCGTAGAAAACCTTTTGCAGTACTTAAAAAATGGAGGACAAGTGGATAAGACATTCAAAGCATTTTTATAAGTTTATGTTGTGAATATAGTTTCATTTTTTTCTTGTGCTTTGACTGAGTGCATTTACTGTGCAGATGATGCAGAGCGTTGGGCATGATGTGGAATATCAGATAAATAAAAAAGCAAAATTCACAAATTATCAAAATATTGTTAGTGGCAGCCTAGTTTAAACATTTTATCCCATTCCAACTGAATATATGAATATCCAGGTTTTGCAGTAGTAGTTGTGGGTAATTAGACTTTGCATTTGTATGACTTGTAAGCTGTATGAAACAACACAGATGTTGTGTGTCGTCTGTCTCTGAAGATAAGAATCCCCTCAGACTCACCAGACGAGATAATGAACAGAAGAGCATGTAATGATGCCGTATGTGGAGGTGTGTCCTCCACTCCTCTAATCTGTTTTTCCTCTCATGTCAGCCTCCTGATAACCAGAAGCTGGGGCTGCTGGAGGCGCTGCTGAGGATCGGTGACTGGCAGCACGCTCAGAGCATCATGGATCAGATGCCAGCTTTCTACGCCACCTCCCACAAGGCCATCGCCATTGCACTGTGCCAACTGCTTCACCTGATGGTGGAGCCGCTCTACCGCAGGTATAGCTATCAGACACGTCTTCTGTCCTGGGCCTGTAACAGCGTTCTGTGTTAGTTTACAGCCATCTACTCAGTCACTGAATCGTCCTGACTGCCTCACTGAATCACAGATCCAGAGTTTATGATTAGCTCTAAATTAACAGAGAACCATTACTCCGATTATGAAATCAGTTTTATTTTTTCCCAAATTCCAGATTTATCGTTTTATAATTTGTTGTTTTAAATTTTAATCAAAAAGGATGTCTAATAAATTTCATAAACCGTTCTCATAAAACTTCAATAGTTGTTATATTAAGAATTAAAATGAACAATAATAGTGCAGTATGGATTTTTTTACTTTTTTTTTTTTTTTTTTTTTTTCCCCGACACATTATAATTTAAGTTTTCATTTTCTTGGATTCTGTGTTTTATGATTTAATATAAAATATCAAAAATGGTGGTAATCAAATGAATGCATTGAACTTAAACAATTTAAAACATAAAACGTAATCCAAAAAAAAGAAAATAAAAATTAAGGGACAGTTTTAAAGCAGCTGGCTATCAGCGGGTACCGGTACTGCAGACAGCAGATATTATGACATTTAAAAGTGAAAATAAATCTGTAGCGGGATGAAGATAAATTTTGGCAGCCACCAAAATAAATGTAGGAAAATTGTTTTTTTTTCTAGCCAGATCAGGCAAAACGAATGAGTGTCTTGAATGCCATTGTCACTCCCGTAAATTACTAAATTGTGTGTAAAAATTGGATTTCAGCACTAAAAGGTGAGCTGACCACCGAATTTACCTGCAGTGTGTACGTGGTCATACAGACCCTACAGCGATCAGAACATAGTCCACATGAGACGTGCTTTGAGCAGTATTGTCAGGCTCTAGAGCTGAGATAGAAGCACAAGTGAAAATTATACAGCAGTTGTATATGGCTGAGCTGTGTGTTGAGCTCTTTGAATGTGTTGTATTTTTAGGGCCGGAGTCCCTAAAGGTGCCAAAGGCGGTTTAATGACGCCTCTGCGGAACAAACAGGCACCGCGGCCGGCCGAAAGCTTTGACGATCTCTCCAGGGATGTCTTCACCATGCTGTGCTACCTGGGCCCTCACCTGTCCCATGACCCCATCCTGTTTGCCAAGATTGTGCGACTTGGCAAGAGTTTTATGAAAGAGGTGAAGAATGACACATAGCTGCAATTATATCTTCAGTATTTCTCAATATTAATTTGGTTTGCATTGATTCAAAAGGTTTTTTTTTCCCTCAATCAGAGGGAACTATTTATATAGATATGTATAAGATAGACATTGTAACATTATTTTTGAGTATATTTGACTGTTAATAAGCCATGAAAAAGAGCTAATTTTGGCATTTGTATGTTAGAGGCGGCTTTATTATGTGTGTGTGCTTCGGATGTGAGCTCAGTCTGCGGGAATGACTAGAATTATGCGCAATCCCTCGCTGGAATTCAGACCCAGTCACACCAACGCTATTTAACCGGAGTGAATGAGACTAAATCAGGGGTCTCAAACTCAAATTGGCAGGGGGCCATTTCTGTGATTGACACCTCATAGGAGGGCTATATTAACATTCAAGCGCAAGAAAGCGCAGCATTTCAGAAAATTTACTTTCCTTTGCATTATTTCTCATTTACTTCAAATTTCATTAGGCCTACTAAAATATTTTTATACGTATACTATAAATATTTTATTTACCATACTAAATGTAAACAGCAGTGTCTCTCTCATTGTTACAGAGTGTAATATAATTATATAATACTATTACTAATATAATAGGCCCTACTACTAATATACTAATATAATACTACTAATATAATACTATTAATTGCAATAGTCTGGTGCAACTTCTCACATCCAACAAGGTGCATGGAATAAAAAAATTAGTAATTTAGGAACAAAACCAGCAACACTTGTGGCATGGAGGGGTCAGAAATAAACAAAAAACTAGAGCTATATATATCAACTTTATTTTGCCGAAAAATAAAAATCTCTCATTGTTACATACATTATTAGTTTTTAAAGCTGCAGTCTGCAACTTTTTTGTGTTAAAAATTTACAAAAATTATATAATGAGAATATACAACATGAATCCATTTTCCAAACCGTGTTTTTGTCTTACCCTGAATCATTATGGTACACTTATAATAAGTGTTTATATACTATTTCAGACTGGACTGGTAGGACTCGCCGCAGAGTATCGCAGTAACTGCGTGACTCGCCATAGACATACATGGAGAAAAGTAGCTCCGGCTAGAATGTTCCTCCGCAAGACACGTGCAGTTCTGTTTATTAACCGCTAGAGGGCCAAAAATCGCGGATAGCAGCTTTAACATTTAGTGGAAGTATTTTCCCTTACATTATGTTAGCTTAAATAACATTAAAATTTTGCACTGAACAACACTGTACTGAACAAATACAATCCCTGAATACATCTGCACACTCTTCTGTTTCTTGCCAGACACCTGGCAGCGCTTCTGCTCACACAGCTGAGACACATTTGTCCAAGATGCCGTTTGAGCATCGGTAACGTTTAATGGTTGCATCGGACGCGTTTCGGAAAGAAGGAGAATGCTTATGTGCCGCTTATGTGACGCGATATGTGAATGCCCCTTAGAACGGCGACTTTTTCTTTGCATATCAGACAGATAGCAACTAGAGAATAATAATAATAATAATAATAATTTAGCGGGCCGGATTGTGTTTTATTTTTGAGATCAGTTGCGGGCCGGGTAGATGGGGAGGGCGGGCCGTAAATGGCCCGCGGGCCGGCAGTTTGAGACCACTGGACTAAATGAAAGGAGGCAGGTGCCTGTCAACTCTCTGTAGGAGAGAAGAGCAAGAAAGCGCATCTGGTATTGGTTTATTGATACTGCAGAAAGGAGTATTGGAATCAGTATCGATACATATCAAAATAACTATTTTTGACACTACCCTGACCCTAATATAGGACAAGCGGTTTGTGTGATGGATGGGTGGATGTTTAGTGCTGATGCAAAAAAACAAAAAAACAATTGCAATCATTACAACACCTCATAAATACAAATATCTCAACTGTACGTTGGCTATACAATGGGTGTGAGTGTTAGCTCACATAAATGTAGAAATGATTCACCACTTTTCACTACTGTACATTATGTTTAATAGCCAGATAGATGGACTTCCTCCAGTATTATTACATAATTGTCCTTGTATTTTTTGGGAGTCAGAGAATGTAATGGTGTGTCCCCGAGGTTGATGAGCTCTATATCAGGGCTGTTATTAGCTCTTCGGCTCACTTTAATGTAACCTGTGTGAGTTGTGTAGTCTCACTTTATTGTCGGTTAGCCTCTATTGATCACTGTCTGTCTGTGTATTTGTGTCTCTCTCTCTCAGTACCAAAGTGAAAGCAGACAAGACATCAAGGACAAAACGGTGAGTCATGGAAAGTCCTAAGTGGGAATCTAAAGTTGTATAAAAACAGTAATGGTTTATGGCTTTTTTTGTTTGCTAAATTCTCGAAGATCAGTGCTGACTGTATAGTGTATTTTGACATTTTTTGATGTCAATTTAAACCAAATTAAGCCCTTGATATATTCTCCCAAACAAATAATGTTAATCATTTTTAACACTGTACAGCTGCTAATTTTATTTGGATGCATTTGGCCAATGCAATGGCCAAATGAGTTTTCTTGAGAGATTTTAAACAGTTCCAAGATATTCAATACGGGCAAGATATAGTAGAGATCTCTTTTTCAGGCCCTTGATTAAAGCAGTGACTGAGAGCGTATGCTGGTCTCCAGCCTGTGTGAGAGCTGATTGTATAGAGGTATATGAAGTGATGGATCTGTCTGTGTCTTTGGCAGGACTCTCTGCTGAGCTGTTTTCTCAGTATTGCTGATCAGGTGTTGTTACCATCTCTCTCACTCATGGAGTGCAACGCCTGCATGTCGGAAGAGATCTGGGGCTTCTTTAAACTCTTCCCCTACCAGCACAGGTATGGTCAGTTCATCACAAAGCACTGTTCCCCTAACTTGTAGGTCTGCCTGCTCTGGACAATGTATAATATAAGCAAATATATGAGCAAAAACAAAAAATAAAAAAGCATTTGGCACAAGACATGCTTTCAGGCTCTGTCTCACACTGCCCAGGTAAATCTCACACCAAGTTTAAAAAAGCCAATGTGCTGCACAGACCGTTTGGCATATGACATCAAGAATTGCGAGAGCGACTCGAAAGCACAGCTGAAGACCTCTTGATTGGACCAGTCTGTACCAATCACATTTTCCCCACACCGTGCAAGGTCATTGTATATAAGCTGCTGACCCCACCTGCTCGACAATCACAGAAGGTGTTTAGGCGGCATTGTGAAAGGAGTATTTGTGCACTCAAAGCAGATTTACATGTCTAAGATAACTATAATTAATTTGAGTTGTTAATTTTAACCTTTAGTAATCCCTGAATGTTTACAGTATTAGTTGAGTTTTTCCTTGAGAAAAATGAACATGTAGCTATTGTACCTGATATTTGTTCAAATTAATCTATATTGAACCAAGATCAGAATTGTATCGCAAACTTATAAACTGAAATCGTGAAATTTGTCAAGCATTAATAAAAACAGTAGGCTATTTTATTGTACCATGTAAACATTGTATCATGTTGTCATTAAACTTTATGAAATTCTTTTTAGTTACCAAATGTTTTGACAATCACAAAAGTTGGCAACCCTGCTCTAAGAAAATGCTAGAAACATGCTAGCGGTGTGATGATGCACATTAAAACATGCTAAATCATTCTAAAGCCCTTAACACACCAAGCCGACGCCGGCAAACTAGTGGCAACGAAAGCAGACTGCGGGGTTGGCTCACGTTGGCAGCGTCTGGGTTCAAAGTTGCCCTCACACACCAAACCGACACTCGACACCCGACAGCCAAGTAGCATGTCCGTTCTGTGCCTGCGTAAGAAGCAATGCCTCTCCATACCAGCAGGTGGCAGTAGCTGAACAGCCAATCAGAATGACCAGATGGCCCGACTGACCGACGAGCTCCGACGCCGATTCAACATGTCGAATTGGCTGAAAAAAATCTGATGAGGACCATCTTCAGCCGACGGTGTGGAGCATACTGAGAAAACTTAGTCGGTCGACGAACAAAAACTGCCTGACGGCCGACTGTCGGCTTGGTGTGTTTAGGCCTTAATGTCTTAATTCATTCTAGAAACTCATTAGCAGCAATCTAAAACATGTTAGCAACATGCTAAAACACCCAAGCAACATATCGATCTATCCGTCTGTCTTTCCTTTTTCTGATAGACTGTATTGGCTTTAAAACCTTTTAAGCTTTTAAAAACCTGAAAAATGTATTTATTCTAAATATAGTCAAAGGATGTCTTCAGCTTACTTTATCTATTTGAAACTGTTAAACGTGATCGTAGATGTGCAACATTATGTGCTGTTTTATCATGGGAGTTGTTACATATTATTGTGTGTGATCATATACCAGCTGAAGGATGAGGCAGTTTTTACTGCTGCATCACTATTCCTTTAACTATTCCTTTGATATTCCCATATACTCTCCTTATACACGCATCTAAACGCAGTTAGAATGCCTTGATGAGTAAGGCAATCCAAATATATATAATAATTTGCGTTGCCTTACACAAGAATCTCTGTTTTGTGAAATTAGGTATCGCCTCTATGGGCAGTGGAAGAATGAGACGTATGGCAATCATCCCCTCCTGGTGAAAATCAAGGCTCAAACGGTAGACCGAGCCAAATACATCATGAAGTAAGTTTACTTTCTAGCTCAATCTAAATTAGGTCTTCAAAAAGGCTCTGCAATATAATCCTGAAACTGAGGTCCTCTGGCCTGTAGTGAGAAGAGGTGTTCCTAGTTTTATAGAACTTTTATGATGAAAATCACATGTAATTCTGAATTCACTCTTTATTATCTTGAGTTTACTTTACTGAACATGCCAGTGTGGCATAAGTAGGAGACCTTTTGTGGAGTAAAAAGCCCAGGGAAAGTTTATTTTCTTATATTGAGAAGATGGTCATAAAACTCAACAATGACCATCTAGTTTTGCTGCTGTATAGATAAATGAACTAAATGAATGAATAACTAATGTTTTTTACAATGGAAATGAATCAATACCAAATTTACTTAAGCTGGACAATGACTCTGTTTTCTATTAAATTACATTTAATTTAAATGTCCACTTAATATTTAATATTTTGCCACTTTCATTATGATAGAAATGCTACAGCCACTATAATGTCTTGAACAAGAATATGTGGACAACAAAACATGCAAACTCAGAGCTTTTATTTTGAAATTGGGATGACTAGTTCGCATATTTAGAAACGCATTGATGTATTCTCCTGTGTATCATGACAGCCCTAGTAAAGACATTAAGTGTTTTAAAGGAAAATAAATGCTAATACATTCATATAAATACAGTTTTTTTTTTTTTTTTTTAACTTTGTTTGTCAAAGAATCCTGGAAAATATATCGCTTTTCATAAAAATTTGAAGCAGCAAAACTGTTTTCAATATTGATAACAAATGTTTCTCAAACAGCAAATCGGCATCATTGAATGGTTTCTGAAGAATCGTGTGACACTGAAGACAGGAGTAAATTACATTTTGAAGCATTAACATAGAAGAGTTATTTTAAATTGTAATATTTCACAAAAATGTTAATCTTACTGACCCCAAACTTTTGAATGATAAGAGTAAACAAACAAAAACAAACAAAAGAGAAAACAAACCAAAAAAAATGCATAAAAAGTCAATAACTCCTGGGCTGTATTTCAAGTTTTACGATGACTTGGTGTGGTAAAAAAACAAGTTTAAGCCCGTTCACACCTAGAACGATAACTATAGTGATAACAATAAAGATATAGTTCTAATAATCATTCTAAATATAAAATAGTCCACATACCACAACTAAAACGAAAACGGCACAGTTAAACGATAGCTTTGGAATCCATATCAGACCATTTTTTTTTTTTTTTTTAAGGCTGATGAATGATAAAAACATTGACAGCCAATCAAAATTCATCCTCCTTTAAAGACCTCGAACATTTAAAGCGGCAGAAGTTAAAATTATATTGTGTGTTGGTGTGAATGCTAATACTGTCATCACTATAGTTATCTTTATAGTTTTTGTTCTTGGTGTGAACGGGCCTTTAGTTTTTAATCTTTCCATTCCACTATATGCATCCATTTACATATGGTGCCCAGTGACACAGTAAAGAAGTGAATAATGACAGAATTTTCATTTTTGAGTGGCCTCTTAAACACAAGTCCTCTTACTAGTCATCTAACAAACAGATAATGTTACCTAGCTAACTTCTAGATCCTCAATGCTGAGACGATTGCAGCCATTCCTGTTTCTATGGTAACGCTCTTATAGGTGGTTCTCTCAGGATTATGGGTAGTGTGGTTTTTAACTTCTTCAGATATATATAAATATATATTTTTTTCATTGGAACAAATGCCATCATTTAACAAACTCCAAGCTCATGATAGGTCTGTCTTAAATTTTACAAATAGATGTTTTAAATGGCGGTTTATTTTTTGGTGTTTTCACCTCTGCAGTCCCATTACTGACTGCAACCATTGCCCTTAGACTGTGTAGGTTTATGATGTTACATCACCGAGCGGTACAACTTTAACGGCAGTTCTCCTTGAACAAGGTTTTTATTGCTGTGTGTGTGTTCAGTTCCCTGTGCATATAGATGAGCTCTTTGAAAGGGTTTGCAGAATTGCTGCATCAGATTCTTTGCTTTCTTTTCAAGTGTGTTGAATAAATGATGATATTTTGGCAGATAATTGGATGGAGAGGGAGAGAGTGGAGAATGAACTGAGGCTAAACATGTCAAAATTGTTCAGGGAGAAAGAGGGGGAAGCTCAAGGTCGCCTGTCAAACGGGCCAAGTCAAGCTCTCGCATGTGTCAGGGCCGCTCTCAACCGTTTAGTCTCTTTCATTGGATGCTGTTTGTAGCTTGTGCAAGTAGTTTTGCATTTTTGCTTGTTCAGTTGAAAGGATCAAACTCATGAATATGACCAGACTAAGCTTATGCCTTACAAGTGATACCCCTGTCCAATTTATTCTGCTTTTTAAATGGGAACATTTGTTTACTTTTTGCATGTACTGGTTGTTTTTTGTTGTAATTATTTTTATGGTTAGCATTTAGTTGTTCTGGTTAGTGGTTTTTATTCTGTGATGATCTATGGATTGCCAAGGCAGAAGTTGATGTGTAGTAGTAGGCATGTGACAGTATTAGATTTTCATGTTGCGATTAATTGCTGAAGCTTTAGTCACGGTGTACGGTTATTATCACAATATTGAAATAAGTTGCAAAAAAAAGTGTTGTCATAGTATAACAGGTTTAAGAATTCTTTTTGTAATAACAAAAAGAACTCTGAATGTTTAAATACAATAATACAATACACAAAATATATAAAGTAAAAATTTCAGTTTAAATTTAATTAAAGTGCAAAAGAATTAGGCTATAAAGAACAACAGGTAACACTTCACAATAAGGTCTCATTATTTAATGCATTAACTAAGATTGAGCAATAGCTACATTTTTTACAGAAAGTATTATTTTTTTGTTAATGCTAGTTAAGAAATACAACTGATCATTGTTTGTTTTATCTCAGGTCCATTAAATAGGTTCTTTTGATTTTAGTAAATTAACATTAAGAATAATTAATGCTTTATAAGTATTTTTCATTGTCAGTTTGGTAATAATGAAATAACATGTTAACTAATGAAGCCGTATGTCTCAAAGTTTTACTGAACAATAACAAATAATCATAACATTTCTAATCATTAGGGCATGTTGTAGTCCAGATTAAAATTTAAAAATGTTTAAGTTTGAAAATAAATAGCCTATTAAGTCTTTAAGTATTAAGTATTTGGTGCTGTGATGAACAACGAGATTACAAAATGAAGAAAAAAAAAAAAAGTAAAAATGAATGGCTGTTTGAAGCATTTTAAAAACTTCACTAGCACAGTTGCTTTGTTTGAGGGGTTTCCGGGGTAACCACTGCATTCTGCTGTTTCATCAGCGCCCTCTTCTGTCAGAGAGTGAACGTGCACTTTCAGCGCGTCTCCTTCACTCGTTCCGCCATGTGCTTCTCGTGCACATTGGGCTTGTTTACATCTGAGCGTGTGAACCTTTGACGCAGAATACAGTGGTGTTGTGCATTTTATACAGTTGATGGATAAAGTATTCTCAAATGCATTATAAGAATTTTAATACTTGGTAATAAATTATTATTTACGGTATTTTGAAGTGCCCATGATAACAATATTGTGCATATTCATTATCGTGTAAACGTGTCAAACATGTAAGGAGCTATTTTTCTCATTCAGTATTCAGTTTCACTCAGAAAATACGTAGTCAGTCACAACTTCTGGTTCACGTTGACTTTAAATGCTTTATTTAGCTTTTAAGCATTTTTTAAATTTATTTTTTTATAAAAATCTGACCAAATTGGAGTAATTTTGCATGCACCATTTTCCATTCAGTGGCCTTACATGACTGTGTGTGTCTGCTGTCGGGCTGCGAGACATTAGTTGTGTGTTATTGTAGGAGGTGTAGGTGGTGTGTTAGACTGCAGTGCTGCTGCGGAGGATCTGTGAGCACTGAGGCATAAATACAGAGGAGTAGCTCTTCATTCAGCAGGGTGACAGGAGGAGGTGAAGAGACGTGCACATTCTCCAAAATCTGCATTAGGCTTTCATCTGAGAGCTCAGTGCGTTCTGCTGCGTTCATACTGTGTTCAGAGACACACAGGGTCTGTTCGACATAACATACTTCAGAATGTATACTGGACAGTAGCCAGAAAAATACTCAACTAGAGCACACTGTGCAATAATGTGTCCCACAATTCAATGTGCTTGAATTGGCCTTCCATTTTCAATGTGATGAATAAACGAAGTGATTTCAGCTACATTTGCAGTGTCTCACCCAATGAAACGGCATTCTAAAAACCCGGTGGTCAAGTTAAAGTTCACCTCACGTTTAATAACTTAGCTTTTTTTTTCCCATTCCACTGCCCGTGTCTTTTTTTTTTTTTTTTTTTTTTTTTTGCGCAATTGCGCATTTCTGAGTGAACAGCCGCTTAAAAGTATAGTTCACCGAAAAATGAAAAGTATCCCATGAATTACTCACCGTCAAGCCATCCTAGGTGTATATGACTATCTTCTTTCAGACGAGCACAATCGGAGATATATTTAAAAATATCCTTAGTCCTCCAAGGTTTATGGTTGTGAATGGGAACCCAAATTTTAAAACAAAAACATGCATCCATAAGGAAAAAAAAAAAAAAATGAATCGTACGACTCCAAGGGTTAAAGAAGGGATGCATTTTTGTAAGAAAATATCCATATTTAAAGCGATCATACACAGAATGTGCAAGTTGACTTGCGCCAAATGAATAACCCGTGACGCGATGTATGCATTTCTCTTTAAAATTTCTCATTTTAGACATCTAATTTGTGACCGGTGTTTTGTTTTGCTCTCTCCTCTGCTCCTCTGTGTTCATCATTGCATCAAAGCGTCAGGTCAAAGGTTACTCTTCCAACCAAATCGGCGTGCACAGTATGCGTACGGTGTTCCACTGAAAGCTATCTTTTTGAATTTATAGTTTTAAAAATGGATATTTCTTACAAAAACGCATCCCTTTGCTTCAAAAGGCCTTTATTAACCCTCTGGAGTTGTATGGATTCTTCTTCTTCTTTTTTTTTTTACGGATGGGTGCATTTTGTTTTGTTTTAAAATTTTCCATTAAAAAACTTGGAGGACTAAGGATATTTTTAAATATTATTTCCAATTGTGTTCATCTGAAAGAAGATGGTCCTATACACTTAGGATGGCTTGATGGTAAGTCATGGGATAATTTTCATTTTTGGGTGAACTATCCCTTTAAGACTAGCAATGTGTTCTATGTTCATAGAGCATCACACCAGAGCACCATCTTGTGGTCGGATCATTTTCTTCTCTTAACTGTTACCATTGCTGTATTGTCAACATGTCTAATAATAAAATTAAATTCGAATAAATCGAAAAAAAACCTGAAAAATCGCTCAGAAAAAGCTCAAATACTCTATTTGCTTTCAGTTAATCAAGTAATTTTCTAAAAATGTTTTCAAAAGACACAAGCAAATTGTTGATATGAATAAAGAAACATAGTCTGCCTTCAGTATCTGAAAGTGATTTAAGTATCTTGAAAGTTTCCTGACAAGTGCATTGATAGGTTTTCTCTCTTTCTCAGCATTATTGTTGTTTTATTTTTACTGATGACATCATAGGCCGCTTCTTAATAGCTGCGTTCACGCTACTGCACAGATCTGTTTTGACATTTCAGATGTTCTCTCAGTTTAACCCCTTAAGACATGACTCACTTTAGTTTAATGCACTTGCAACTAAAATTGCTTTTATGATGCAAAATTAATCTAATTACTTACCTGAAAATCCCTATAGCCTCATGCCGCTAACACTTTTCAGAACAATCACAAAAAGTACACAGGCATTTGAAAGCAGCCGTCTATGCCGCATTCCAAACGGCATAAATAATGTCTTCGTAGAGCATTTGGCAGAAAAAAAAAACACTGAAATGCCAGCAAAACTGCACATTATAAGCACTGCAACATCAAGCAAAAACCTGGGTTTCTCACCACCCATATACTACACAATGAAAACCATGATTGTCCTTGTAATTCACTTCAGCCTTTCCAAACATTATGTAAGATTAGTTACATTAGTTTATATAGCACTTTATTCAATAGATTGCTTTAACGCAAGCAGCTTTACAGTATCAAACATGACAGTGTTGGTGTCGATTTCGATTAGAATTACAACTTCAATTTCTACTATAAAGCACCTCTGCAGTAGACTGGGTAAACCCAGCCTGATCTGCTGGCGATTTGATTTCGCCCGGCAACTCGGTCTGGAAACCCGTACATTCATTTCTGCTGCATCTGTTACACTTTTGTGGGAACCAATCACAGACTGGCTTATCCACCTTGCTCACTATTGGTGGGTACAGAGCTCTTTCTATGGCTCTGGGCGGGTATAACACGATGACGTCTCTCGCACGACCGCCAATCCAATTCCTTTTAACTTCTCAACGATGCTGAATGACTTCTTTAGTTTAGTAAACAAATCGCTTGAGTGGGTGTAAATACCACTCACTTTAATGTTTTTTTTTTGCACAACCTGCAAAAATCTCTCAATGCCATTGCTGCTTCTTCAAACCGCTGATCAATGCTACAAACCAATACAAACTAAGCCTGTCTGGAGTTTTCGCGTCGCTCTGCAAAGTACGTCACCCGGATCGTTGATCTGATTGGTTGAAGGACTATCCAATTGCGTGAATAATGTAGGAAATACATAGCAAACTCCCCAGACCAGTGGTCAATTTTAAATTGAGCTTGGTCTGGTGATAGCCAGACAACCTCTGCAGTGTATTCATGTATTTACTTGTGTCTGACCTTGACGAGCTGAACAGAAGAAATTAACTGCAGAAGATTTCCATGTCAGAAGATGGAGCCTCAGAGCCATGCCTACCTGTTATGTAATCACCACAGACCAATGGTAGTTCAAAGGTAGTTCACTTTTTTACCAGCTGGAGCTCTTTTACAGAATAAAGGTTCTTTGATTTTAGCTTGAAGTATATCGAGCCTTAAGCTGAATTGTAAATTCTGAAGTTTTCAGAATCATGGAAGAGAGAATCAGAAAATCTTCTCCCACTCTTTCTTCCCCACCACTGTTTTTAACATCTCTTTCTTGACTTTGTTTGGGGTGCCAAAAGCCTGATATACTCAGTATACAAACTATGAACAAAAAGAAGTTTGAAATACATAACCAGAGATATACTGTTAGTGAACATCTAGCCATCCACACTGCTTAAAGCGTTGTTTAGATGAATATGTAATATGTGCTAAATTAAGTTATGCCACTCCACAAACCTCCAACAGAGCATATAAAATACCAAAAATATATATATATATTTTTTTAAAACCTTGCTGATTAAAACACTGCATTTATATAGAACTGTCTCTTTACGTCCACAACAAATGGGAAACTTTTCAGACACGCATTCCGACTTCGCCTCAGCACCACGCACAAGTCAAAGGAGCACGGAAAAGGTGTTAGGTGACGACGAGGGAGCTTCAGTTGAACAACAGTGAACTGCGGTCAGATGAGATGTTGTCAGGCTATGTCGGTACGTCGGTAAAACTAACATGACTGTCCAATCAGCCGTTATACTGTGCTCACGGCACGCACTCAAGAATTACACGCGCAAATGTGCCGGCGCACACTGCATAATTACTTTATTATTGCTTAAATAAAGCACAAAAGAAACTTCGAGCAATGACCGTCGTTGTTCTGTTGTAAGTTAAGTCATGAAATTACCAAGCATGCGATTAAAGCTGCCTCAAAACTGTGCATGTATGTATTTGTTGACATGGTTTTAAAGCTATTATTATCCAATTTGTTGGCCTTAAAACGTCTTAAAAATGCACATATGTACACTAAGGAAATCTATATTTTTTCGGTGGAGCATGTCCCCGAACCCCCCTAGCAAACTACGTTTTCTGACCTCGGTAATTAAACACTGCGTATGGCCCAGCTTGTATTCTATCTAATGAAATCTGAGGTAAACGTGTATGAAAAAAACAAAAATTCAAACCCTCCCCCCCCCTCTGTTTTTTTCACAGATCGCACCCTGCATATATGTATAGAGAGAGAGCATATTTCACAGTAGATTGATTTAAAGCAATCACCTTTACAGTATTAACCATGAAAAACGTGATTAAAAATACAACTTGAGTTTCTACTATCTGACCTTGATAGACTGAACAGAAAAAATGAATTGGAGAAGATTTCCATGTCAAAGAAGGCAGAGTCTCAGAGCCACACCTGCCTGTTACATGTCATTTCGTTCTTCGATTCACTTGAAGTATATCGGGGCCCTAAGAAACATGTTAAATTCATACTAGTGAGGCAGCTGATGTCCTGTGCTTCATGTGAGCTTTATTAGACTGCTGGGTATCAGAAGATGTCATTAGAGCTTGTTCATTGTGCTCTGAAGGTTAAGCAAACCAATTAGGCCACCTGATGTGACGTGGGGAATGCTCAGGAACACACACGCACGCAGGGCTTCCTTATTAAGACCAATGACACCGTCATAGCTGAGCAGTCAGCAGCTTTTGTCTGCTCACCAGCTCAAATGGAAACTCCACAATGCCAGTGCTGGCTCTGTGCCCTCCTCCAGTGTGTGTGTGTGTGTGTGTGTGTGTGTGTGTGTGTGTGTGTGTGTGTGTGTGTGTGTGTGTGTGTGTGTGTGTGTGTGTGTGTGTGTGTGTGTGTGTTTTCCCCCAGCTACTTTATTAATTGACTTTTTAATTGGCCCTTTTGTGCCACACTTCAGACAAAGCAGGTCTGCAGGAAAACACGGCCCCCCGCGCTCACAATTAACAGCGTTATAAAGAACAGCCCAAGAGGCACTGCGCGTTATGTGACAGTCCATCATGCACCTACTGGCATGTGTGATAAGAAATCAGCACAGAGGCGTGAAGACTCATGAAACATGAACGAGACGGGACGCGGACAGCCGTCCACTCTCACCGATAACTGAGACACCAGTCTGTCACTTGTCGTGATGTGAAAAATGTAATTAATGCAAGAATCACAACACTGGGGCAGCCATGTTAACTAGTGGTCGAACAATGGGTTTTTCCCTGTCTAAAAGCCTGTTCACACCAAGACGAAAACTGTACAAGATATCAGCAGTGTTGAGCTTTGTGTGATTATAATTGCTGGATTTTGTTTGCTGTCAAATCCAGTAGAATTGGTTGCTTCATCTTTCAAAAAAGTTTCTTTGCGATCTTTCCATTACATTGTGCTTAATTTACAAAACAAAATGCCCCAACCAAACATATAATCCTCAGACACAATTTGGGATGCCATTAAAATAAACAATCTTTTAATTTTTCATTTGTCTTGTTGTCGAAAGACTCAATTGTGTGGAGTGTGTCAGAAACTGAACGTGCATCTGTATACTGTATTCAATACAGCATTACTGATTTATAATAGTTCTATTCGCTTTGACACAATTCTCACACCCGGTGTAGGCAAGTGTCAGCCGTTAAGCGACTAAATGCCAGTGGGCGGGGCCTATGGTGTGATGTATAACTGTTTGTTGATGTCTTGCTGTAGAGGCAGTCATATACAAATGTATTGCCAGTGTTGCGTCACAGATCCTGCAATATCAAAACGAGCTGTTTTGGAGCTTGATTAAATGCTTTGTTTATAATGAGGAGGATGTTTTAAAGGTGCCCTAGAACTTTTTTTTAAAAGATGTAATATAAGTCTAAGGTGTCCCCTGAATGTGTCTGTGAAGTTTCAGCTCAAAATACCCCATAGATTTTTTTTTATTCATTTTTTTAACTGCCTATTTTGGGGCATCATTATAAATGAGCCGATTCAGGACTGCTGGCCCTTTAATTGCTCGTGCTCTCTGCCCACGGAGCTCGTGCTTGCCTTAAACAACATAAAAAATATATATACAGTTAATATAACCCTCAAAATGGATCTTTACAAAGTGTTCGTCATGCAGCATGTCTAATCACGTAAGTACAGTGTTTATTTGAATGTTTACATTTGGTTATGAATGAGTTTGATAGTGCTCCGTGGCTAAAGGCTAATGCTACACTGTTGGAGAGATTTATAAAGAATGAAGTTATGTTTATGAATTATACAGCCTGCAAGTGTTTAAAAATGAAAATAGCGACGACTCTTGTCTCCGTGAATACAGTAATAAACGATGGTAACTTTAACCACATTTAACAGTACATTAGCAACATGCTAACGAAACATTTATAAAGACAATTTACAAATATCACTAAAAATATCATGTTACCATTTTTCGCTGTTGTTATTGCTTGCTTACCTAGTCTGATGATTCAGCTGTGCACATCCAGACATTTATACTGGCTGCCCTTGTCTAATGCCTTTCATAATGATGGGAACATGGGCTGGCATATGCAAATATTGGGGGCGTACACCCCGACTGTTACGTAACAGTTGGTATT
This sequence comes from Megalobrama amblycephala, assembly GCF_018812025.1. Lineage (NCBI taxonomy): Eukaryota > Metazoa > Chordata > Actinopteri > Cypriniformes > Xenocyprididae > Megalobrama > Megalobrama amblycephala. Next base: position 22,561,767 of record NC_063066.1, on the reverse strand, counting down.
ATGTTGAGATTCGCCTGTTCTTCGGACGTCTTTTAAACAAATGAGATTTATATAAGGAGGAGGAAACAATGGAGTTTGAGACTCACTGTATGTCTTTTCCATGTACTGCACTCTTGTTATTTAACTATGCCAAGGTAAATTCAATTTTTGAATCAAGGGCACTTTTAAGCTCGGAAACTTGCAGGATGTTTTAATGGTACAAAGACCTCTTATATGTCAAAAGATAACGGCAAATTTGACTTCTTGTCATGACCCTTTTAACACTCTGAGGTCTGAAAACGCGCCGGCGCGTTTTGCAGGGTTTTTTTCACATTGCAGCAAAACAGACTTAAAATACTCCGTCATTTTTTTGTCATAGAGACATAAGTAATATATCAATTGAAACTATAGAATATCTTCTTTTATTTGTATACACTCAGAGTAAAAACAAAATGTTGTGCTTTTTGTAAAATAAAGAAAACTAACATGATGCGTGATTTCTCCTCTCCCTCTGAACAAAGTCCAATCTGATAGTTCTCAGAAAATGAACTGTAACTTAGTGAATACTAATCACAGAAAAATTAAACTTATGTCTAAAAAAACTTTAAGATGTCAGGTTTTAAATCATGTAAATCAAATCGAAAACAAACCTTCTGTGTTTATGTAATCTGTATGAAAAGAGACACGTCAGAAGTCCGTGATTCAGCTCATTATCTGCTAATGCGGCCACGCCCACGGAGCCAGCGCTATTCAGACGCAAATTCAGAGGCAATACATGCATTCATCGTCTCAATCGTGTATTTATTGTCTTGAAAAGTGTTTATCTGGATGTAAAAGTCATGGTTAGCGATCTCTAGAAGACATGCAGTTAGTTCCTGTTTTCTTTTCTTCTATAGATGAATTTTAGATGAGTTTTTGTTTCTTTAGCGCCCTCCGGCTGCAGTATGAATTGCAAACTCCATTCATGGAATAGCCTCTTCTTCTTTTAGATGAATTTGTGGACTAAAAATGCACAGAGCGCCCTCCGACTTCAAGGATGAATTGAAAACACCAGCGCTCATAGTAATGACAATGAATATTAAATAAATATAACTCCTCTGTATAGAAAATTGACATAAGCATATGAGAATCCAATATTTCTCCAAATGTGCATGCTTTTAAACTAAAAGCCTATATTCAGAATCTTTGCATCACAAAAATACATTATATTTTAAAGTATAATATAAAACCATTACTTTATATTGTAATAATATTTTTCTGTATGTTTCATATATCATGATGAGCTTGAGACATCACAGAAGGTTTTTTTCACAGCCTACCTGACTGAAATGCCTCATTAATATGCAAGTCATTTCAGCTCATTACTATCCAATTCTTTTGTCTTCTCAGGTGAGAATGGCCCATTATTCAGTGGTGATTCACGCCTCCACGCATACTGTGTTTCTTGGCAAAATGTGTCTTACAAAAACTAAATCAATATATTGTTTTATATGAAGGAGTAGGCAGCATAAATTTTACATAATTTTGAAGCAAAAACTCTAGTTTACAACCTCCAATACCCAAAAGTATTGTAAACACAGATTTACTATACTTTTTTGGGCCTTATTTCAGTGACTTAAGTTTTTAGTTTTTTCAATAACCACGCATAAATGTTATTCCTTCAAAAACACAAACATGTACATACATGTTCCTCACATATTATTGTAGCCTAGTTTGTGCTGAATACAGTGTAATGACACTTTTTCCATTAATATGTTTATGAACAACTGAAAAAAGCACAAATGTCAGGGCATGTCAAAACTTCTCCAGGCCCCAAATCAGCCTCAGACTCCAGAGGGCTAAATGGACAAGTGGACATAATTATTAGTTAGTATAACCAATTTATAGGTCTGTCTTTAGTCAACGGTGAGCGTATAAATTATTAATTGTCTGTTTGGTGTTTAAGTGCCACTCTTTCTCATTTTTCCCTTCTCTATGAATTTCTTCCCCAGGCGACTGACTAAAGAAAATGTGAAGCCCTCAGGAAGGCAGATCGGAAAGTTAAGCCACAGTAACCCCACCATTCTCTTTGATTATGTGAGTATTTTATTGCTTGTGACGGCCATAATGGTGCGCTAGACTAATGACATGCTTTTACGGGGCTCCTTTATAATCTGCAGTATGCCATCAATTTTCATTGCTCCTCAGATTAAAAAGCATGTATATGAGCTCAGACCAGTGGCCTAATGCCCAACATCAGAATGAAAGAATGAACACAAGGCTAAATTTAGGCTGTATTAGTCAGCAGGCTAACGGTAATCACATGCATCTCCATCTAATGTAAGAAATTTATGACTGGGCCGACCACGGCTGACAGATCTTCATATGTGCCAGAAAGTTTTCATCATGATTCTCCTTTCTTGCTGGGTTAGTTCTAAAGAAGTCTTGTTCTGCTGTTCATGCTGTGCACGTCTTCAGCGATGAGAGACTCAACGAGTTTTGCTCTCGTATACTGAGAAGAAAAGATTTGGAAGTGGCTGACGTTGGCAAGCCTTTGAGTTCATTAGCATTTCTGAAAAAAAAATTCTGAAGATTCAGTGGTGAAATAAAAGATCAGCTCTGACGAAGGCTGTTATTCAATCACTGGCAGAGGACTGTGCTTTTCTTATGCCTTTCCTCAATTTATGAATGCCGAGAAAGAGAGACCACTGACTGATGCTGCTGCCACTGAACTTACAAACACTTGCCACAGTTGAACATGAAATTAGAAAAAATTAAATGAATAAATGTCCCTGGTCTAATTGTACAATGTATTATACCACATGCTTAGGAAACATAATTAGTGGTGTGTGCAAAGACAGGCATCACTTACTGTTTAGACATTGACGATTATTAAAGGGTTAGTTCATCTAAAAATGAAAATGTCATTTATTACCCTCATGTCGTTCTACACCCGTAAGACCTTCGTTCATCTTCGGAACACAAATTAAGATATTTTTGATGAAATCCGATGGCTCAGTGAGGCCTCTATTGCCAGCAAGTTAATTAACACTTTCGATGCCCAGAAAGCTATTAAAAACATATTTAAAACAGTTCAGTACAGTAGAGTGGTTCTACCTTAAAATTTATAAAGACGATAATACTTTTTGTGCACCAAAAAAAAACAAACAAAATAACTTTTCAATAATATCTCGTCATGGCCGATTTTAAAACACTGCTTTGAATCTTTTGTTTCGAATCAGTGGTTCAGATCGTGTGTCAAACTGCTGAAATCACGTGACTTTGCTGTATTTTTGGGTAAACTAACCCTTTTTAAAAAAAAAAAAAGTACTACTGATACCAATTACTTTTATAAATGTTTATGCCTGATAGGTGCTATTCAGAACAATTACTGATTTTTATTGAATATATTACATCTGTGAATACACAACAGGGTTTTTTTATCTTTTATTTGTGGATTTGATATTACCAAATCAGTATCTGAAGGTAAAATGCTTAAATATTAAAAGAATATCTGTAAAACTAATTATCGGTTGATCTCTATTACTGTTGCTTATATTTGAGGACCTACCAAGCACCCAAGAAACACACTCGCAACCCAAAAGTAATACTCTGGCAAGAGGAGGAGACTTTTACAGTAGCAAAAAGCACCTAAAAACAAAAAAGCCAAATCTGATAGACACATAGTTGTAAAAACCAGTCAATTGCAAATGAATGAAATTATGTCCTGCTATACGTTGTTTTATGTTTCATTTGAAAATGATACATTATAAAAGTTAAATGATGTCATTTAAAGATAATTTATTTTTAGCAGAATTTTGAGTGACACTTCGGATTGAAATAATTAATATAATGGAGCTTTGACTAAAGACAGTTTATCGATGTGAGGGAATTAAAGCTATATTTCACACCAGCCTGTTTAATTTTAAGAGTGTAAAATGGTAGGTAACAATTTGACACTCTTTGTCACAAAACATAAACACATAAATAACATAAGTGGACCTACGGAGAATAAAAATAAAAATGCAGGTTTAAAAACAAAACAACAGCAAAAAAAAAAAAAAAAAAAAAGTAATTTTAATTGAGGAGTGAATCACTACTGTGAAGACCTCCATTGTTAGGGTAATGAATGTAATGTTGCTCTCTTTTCTTTCAGATTCTGTCTCAGATCCAGTGGTATGACAACCTGATAACTCCAGTGGTGGACTCTCTCAAATACCTCACCTCTTTAAACTACGATGTGCTGGCCTGTATCCTTTCAGACGGCTATAATAATTACACTCCTTCTGCATAATAATCTTCCCCCTCCGCTAATAACAGCTCTCCCAGGAACTTGCTGATCTCCACGAATCTCCCGTAATTTGTGTGATTAAAATAGCATGTAATCGCTCACCTTGACTTCATCATCATCACCGAAGCTGACAGCTTTGTGTGTTTAAAATGAGGGAAAAAGCATTCCTGCAGTTTGGAGAGCAGCAGAGTAAAATAGACTGTTAATTTTCATTTGAACTTGCCAAAACAATGACTGACCGTATGAGTAATAGTCTGAACAGTGTCTGCCATTTATAGCGAATGTGTTATCTTTAAAGAGCGAGACGTGGTGTGTTTGAGCCCTTGACCGTGTGGGCAGATTGCATTATTGAAGCTTTAGCCAACCCAGAGAAAGAAAAGATGAAACATGATGACACGACCATTTCATCATGGCTGCAGAGTGAGTGCCGCATTTCCTCCCTTCCTCTAAAACACCTCTTCGATGTGCCGAGATGCTGAATAAATTGAACTTCCATCTGACATTCTTAATGGACGTTAAATGTCATTTCTTTAAATGGTTTGGCCTTGCTGCTGGAGTGTGTCCGGAAACCAATTTGGAGCACAAATGCGTGACATTCTTGACTTGCCCTCTTACAGATTCTAATGCTCATTCTTATGGTAATATTTTGCTTTTATCATCACGTCTTTCCCATAGGCCTCGCTAGTCTTTGTGGAGCGGTTTTCAGGAAATATCCCATTGAGTTAGCTGGTCTTCTCCAGTATGTGACCAACCAGCTGAAAGCAGGCAAGAGGTATGCATGCATGTTTGCCATTTTGTGGTCTGCTCTTTAATGCAATGGTGTGTTTACCCCTCATTTAATTAAAGCTGATCATGTGTTACTATACAAAACTAACTGTTCAGGACAAACAAGGGACTCATGATCAACTTTCACAAAACAAAAAAAAGTTGTAGATCATCCACGTAATGACACAGAATCAGGTGTATGTAAACTTGCACATGGAGACGTGGAGTGGAGACATTTTTATAAATTCCATTATTTTTGTTTTGTGGACTATATGTAAACATCTGTTGTGTGAAATGGATTACTTAGGGCACTACTAAATAAAATTAACATGCAATTTTTATGATCCCCATTTTGTTAAAATTAACATTTTGCAGAATTTGTGAGGTGTGTACAAATTTATCTCTGCAACTGTGTAAATTATTTTGTGTATTTAATAACCACAAGAATTATAATTATTATTTTATCTTTACATTGAATGGGTCAGAAACAGTAGGAAAATGTTGTATGAAAACAAGTAGAAAGGTGTTTTTTTTTTTTTTTGGTTCCTGAAAAAGGGGTTGGTGGTTGAAATGCCAAAAGTATGCTACTTTTTTTACGCATACTCCATTTGGCGACACAGGCAGTCGAAACATGTGGTTTAGAAAGTTTAATCTTTGTCATTTGTCTGCGCTATTTTATTCTCCAGAAGTTATGACCGATAAAACTTTCTTTATATTCTTTTAAAACTAAAGTTAATAACCTCCTCAAACAAGCGCTTGTCAGTGCCAGGCATCTGTTGTTGCGGTCTCTGGTATTTTGTTGTAGTTGTTTCATCTCTTTAGTTTTTTCTACTGTGAAATAAGTTTGGAAACACAGTAGCCAGTGTTGCCACCTTGTGCAAAACAAATTCAATGCAGTTTTGCAAGGTTACAAAATAATTTTGTCACTATTTTTGTGATGAAATTTGCATCACCTTGCGTACATGTAAAAACCGAAGTATACTTTGGCCTTAAAGAATATACTCTAAAAAATGTAAACACCCAAAATTTCCTAATTTCCTAAATTGTTCATCCCTTCAGAGAAAGTAAATTTTCAGGTTTTTTGTTTTTTTTTGCAGATGCACTAAATCAAAATGATTGTTTTCAAATAGAGCTATTCAAGTCATCTGGTGAAAATTCCTGTATTTCCTGTATATTCTGTATTGCATGAAACAAAATGTTGAAATATCATTATTTTCCCAATATCATGCAGCCCATTCTACTGACTTATTTTAAAAAAATATGTAGCTTTGCACTTCCCAAGCAAAATACTCATGCAGACCTACAAAAAAAAAATTAAACGGGCTATATGTAGAATTCAGAAACCCTTGTTATTAGCGACACCTGTGGCTGTTAACAACTTATTGCTCGTGCACACATAACATACAAGAGAATGAAAGTGATACAAGGCCCCGATATACTTGCGGCATAGTTCTTTTTCATTCTTTGCTTAGAAGTGAAAGAAGTTGGAAAAACTTTTGCAGCGATATACTGTTAATGAACATCCTGATGCTGTCCACACTGTTGAGAGCGATGTTTAGATGAATGTGTAATTATGTGCTGTGCACTTTCCTCTCAATAACAAATTAAATGCACAACAAAAAATGACAGCAGTTAAGAAAGTATCAGTTCATAGCAATGTGGATATATTTACACAAGCTCTGTGATTCATTGACAAATGAGGCAATTAAAATTACACCGTTATGATAGTATAATCAAACTATCATAAGTATCTGTATCACATGAGATCTGGCTATGTGAGAATATAGTTTAAATTAACTCAATTTCTTTGCATGACATTACAGTACAGAATCTTTCAGCATTATCCTGTTACAAGCTGTTCACACACTGGAAATAAAAATGTGATTAATACATGAAAATTTTTGTATATATCCCCTTTTAAAAGATTAAATTTACAAAAAAAAATATGTGTGTGTGTGTGTGTATAATCACAACCCAAATTAATACTTTTTATACAGCTGTTTTTATCTATGTATCCTTAAAGTACAAGAAGACATTTATGACTTTGTAAAAATCTTAAATCCTAAAAGTCAATGTTCTGAATGTTTTGACATTTAACTTCATTTCAAGTATTCAGTAGCCAGGACAGATTAGTTGTAGATTTTCTTGATGAATGGCAACAATTACAGAATGTTACGACTATGTAAGTGACTAGCATTTTGGTACAACAGTGTTCATATAAAACTCAAACCTGTTCACATCAATTTAACATGAAGCAGATGCACGAAATGTGCTGTGTTTGCAACACTGGTGCACAGTCCAAATGGCCACTATATTTACTATGCAGCAGTTAACAATTAAAATGGTATATTCCTGAACTGAAGTGGCTAATTCCAGTGCCTGGCTGAGAGAACAGTATTTTCTACATAAGTGTAAGCATCAATGTTAATAATATGTGGGTTCTCCTTCAAGACTCCGGAGAGACGTGTGTAGGCAGGCAGTTAAAGTCCATGCTGACATACAGGAGAATTGACTAACCATTATTCTGAAACCTGGATTGAGCTTCATGCATGTAAATGGGCCATATGGGTTGGATGCATGTAAGATAATGGATTTGACTGACTATGCTGATTCTGGTGGGAGGTGATTTCTCATTAAGATAATTTTTTCTGAACATAAAAACAATCAAACCAAGATGTTACATTAAAATGTGCCAGTGCTGGCAAATTGTTCTAGTTAACAACATAGCATTAACATAAAAGAGTAGTCTTCATTTTGGTTGAAGTTGTGATCCAAAAATGTATCACAGGTCTGTTCTGAAAGCAGGGGGAAATAGCTATGCTAATGCTGCTGTGCATTAAGGATGAGGAACTTCTAAAATTTGACTTTGGTTTAATCAAAGTCTTCAATTATTCATGTGCTTTGTATTGTGCTAGTTTTGACCTGCTGATCCTGAAGGAGGTTGTGCAGAAGATGGCAGGAATTGAGATCACAGATGAAATGACCGTGGAGCAGCTGGAGGCCATGACAGGCGGAGAGCAGCTTAAAGCAGAGGTACGTCACACCTTTTGGAAATATTCATCATTTTTTTTTAGAAAACGGAGCACATTTACACACATACATACATTCTTTAGAGTGGCTTATGTGTCAATGCATTAGATTAGAGCTGCACCAACATTTCAGGTGTGGAAAGTGCTAGAATTGTGATTGTGCTATTATTTAAAATTGTTTTAAAATGCCACTTGCTTTGATATTATTTATTATTTATGGCAATCACATTCATACATTTTTAAGAGTGTTCAAAGGGGCCGCTGTGTGAAGAGCACTGGCACAGAGACTTTATTCATAGACCAGGAACGTGGGTAGTAGTGTCGTCTCAATGATATGAAAGTTTGCAGTCATTGAGCTCAAACCAGCGAGTTTATGTATTTTTAAATCTTGTAATATGAGTTCATACATGTACCCTATTAGTCTGCAAACCAGCATGAACCAGGTCTACGCATTCCAGATGGTGTTTGCTTTAACAGTGCTTCCTTGAAAACACTGAGGCAATTAAAGTGTGGCCACATGGGACAGTAGGTGTTCATAATGAATCAACTCAGGAGTTGCCTCTAGAGGTTGACCGTGGATTTTACCGATAACAGTTACTAAGTTGAACCGCACTGACCGATAACTGATTAATAGATAGTTTTCAAATTGGATACTGAATGAAAACAAACATAACACTACAAGTAAAATAGTGCTTAACTTTATTACAAAAATAAAAACCAGTACTGCACCTTGAAAATGTCCTGTACTTTTTAAATGACATATATAAATATATAAATTGTAGCGAATTAGCTCAAGTAAATAATTAGAATTAACCCTTAAATGCATACCTCGGGTCTTTAGTGACCCGGGACGTCATTCACTACCCTCCTCCTCGTTCATTTTTTAAATTTAGAAATCAACCTTGGTATTCCTCAATCAATTCATTCTAAAGAATATAACAAGAAAAAAATCATAAAATTATAAAAGAATGCCTGTTTTTGTATTCATTTTTTGTGAAAATAGTATAGGGTTCGCTATCGACCCGAGGTGTGTATAAGTGTACGTATATTTTTTCTGCACAGCAATAATTGAATCTTAGATGACGGAATAAGTGCAATTCACCTTTATTCCACAAGGTGGCAATGTCTGATACACAATGATGAAGTGACGATTCATTCAGACAAAAAACGAAAGAATAAGCAAAACATGAAATGGCTCAGCGATTTACTGCAGAGCAAGTACTGAACGCAATCAAATATGACTGTAACTGTCACTGGATGGATCTGGTGAAGCTGTTAGCGACCAAAATATTGATTTTGAAGATGCTGAAAATTATATAGTGTTGAGAATATGTTTGAGATCGCGAATGGGCTCATATTCGTGACCTCAAACATAAAAATAGCCTATTTGCTGAATTTACTGGGAAATGAGCTCTGACGAGGACAATGATGATGGCATAAAACATCTGCTCAAACTGAGCCTTTTCAAGCTTCAAAAGGTTACAAAATATGCTTTATTTTATTCTTCTGTAATTGTTACTCTAATATCAGAGGAGTTTTATATTATCGCGACAGGTAGAGATCCTTCCGTGTTAGATATAGATCCGGGTCGATAAAGACCCGAATATGTAAGAATGACTGGCGAAACAGTCACGCATTTAAGGGTTAATTACAATGGATTATAATTATAAATATATATGATCTAGATTATATTCTTTTGCCAAGGGGAATAATTCTCTTTTTCTAGTACAAACAGTACAAAAGCATGTTGCGAAAATCAAAACGTTAAAGTGACCTGTGGTCAGTGAGCTGCACAGAGACAATCTAGCGTGAGTGTAATGGATTTTAATACATGAAACTATGAATACATACAACTAAATCTAAGCAAAGAATACATATATACAGGATAATGAAAGTATAGAAAGACAAAAGAATGGCAAAACGTACAAACAATTAACCTTGAGAGCCAGTAAAGAATCACATCACCTAAAATAGGGGCATATAAACTTAACGCATCCTAAAGATCGATAAGAACGATACTTGCATGGATTTTTGGCATTGAGTTATGGATAAATACGAGACGGAGATTCCGTGTGTTAGTGGGCTGGAATTTGTCAGTTTATTCTGTTTCCCCGCGGGAAGTTTGAACTGAGGTACCTTGAAAGCACTTTATGCTGGAGGGTGGTCGTCCCGTCAGAAGAGTAGATGAGAGCACAATGAGAGACGAAAGAGGATGATATGAGAGACCTTGTCTTTTAAGGACAGATCAGTCCCTCCCATCCTTGGGTAAACTGACCAATCCAGAGTGTGTATTTTGAGTGGGAAAGAGTTTCTTTGTTTCCCTTTTACAATCTAATTTGCATGTTTATGGTGGTGTCTTGATTAATACAGTTTTACCCCAAAGTATAGTATAAATAACAATTTATCGTAACATAATGTACATCATCGATTAAAGCATCCAGAGAGGATTAAATAAAAACCAAATACTATAGGGTGGGATGACATTACAAGAGTGGTAAATTCTCACATATGGTTATAAGCATTTAAACTTATCCTACGAATAACTTGGCTAACTAGGCTAATTACACATGAGGACATACATCATATACATTCTGGGATAATTTAATTATGAGTTAAATTCAGGGAATTTCAGTATATGTGTGTGTGTGTGTGTGTGTGTGTGTGTGTGTGTGTGTGTTGTGTATTGGGTCTTCCACAATGTCTGTTGTTGGTCACATGGCCTTTGTGCCTGGCATGGTGTCCATCTAGGATATCTTTGAAGTCACTTAGAAGCTATGAGGACGTTCCTGCTTAGAATCTGCCAAGGCAGTTAATGTGACACCAAGGCAATTTCATAGACTCGCCAGAGCCAGGTCTGTGATTTACATTAAGAAGTCAAAAGTCAAAAACTTAGCTGAGGCCTATAGTTGATTTGATAACCTCAATCCTGTCCAGACGCTACAAAATAGTAATCTCTATATGAAGCATACAGACTATCTTAAAGCAACAAAGACAAACATTTTGTTGTAAAATGCACAATATTCCAGCCTAGGGTGAAGTCATTATGCACATTAATATCAATTTGGGTCCCGCTCTTTACAGCACACAGTTTTGCATGTCAAAACAAACTCCACAAGGCGTCAATGATTTCGCCTCTAGAGGCCGCTCTCGTACTGTATAATGACAGCAGAAAAACCCGGAAAAACTATTGGATTTTTTCAGATAACCAATTGTTCCAGCAAAACTGATCAATCGGTTTACCTTTACCCTCTATTGAGGAAATATCTGCTGAGTGCTTGTTAGTCAGGCCTGGTCATGACTCTCGATGCAGCTGCAAGAACATCCCTCCATCTTGTGCATAATGAACTCCATATGTATGGTATGGTAATGGATTGATTTTTATGTTTTGCTTTCTGTGTGTAGGGTGGCTACTTTGGGCAGATCAGGAACACTAAGAAGTCTTCTCAACGTCTAAAGGATGCCCTTCTGGACCATGAGCTGGCATTACCGCTGTGTCTGCTGATGGCGCAGCAGAGGAACGGCGTGGTCTTCTCTGAGGGGGGAGAGAAGCATCTTAAACTTGTGGGGAAGCTTTACGATCAGGTATGATGAGGTCTGATGAGCAAAACCATGATGACTCAGATTTATGCAGTCCTCCTCAATTCTATCACTGTAATCTCTAAAAAGAGTATAACTGCTAATTAAACATGACATGCAGCAGAACTTGTCATGCAAGTAGAGCTGATAATACACTTAAAAATGGTTTACTTAAAGTTTGATGCCCGTTTACTTTAAGTTAAAATGCTGACATGATATAGATAGACACACGGGCTCCTGGAGGGGGTGTTCGGAAAGAAATAACATATAAAATTGTACATTTTAATGAGGTAAAGACTGCCAATTAGAAAATATGCCTCTATTAGATGAGAAAATGTGTTAATGACTGAAACACCATGCTATTGGAGTTAAACATAGCATGATCCTTTATCATTGTCTTATAATCACTGGCTTTGACAGCCTGTATAAGTGGGAAAACTAATGAAGGGATAGTGAAAACTGTTATTTACTCTCAGGTTGTTCCAAACTAGCATGATATTTATTTCTAACGTTCACGCTGCTCTTTTCCAAGCATCAAAAGCATACAGTGGGGCTGTCAATGTTGAAAGTACAAAACTGATCATAAAGTCACCATAAAAGTAGTTCAGGTAAAACCCCTCTCAGATCTGCATGTTTACATATCACAATTTGTGCTTTTTTCCTCAGAATTCTGAGTTTTAATCTCTTTTAAGGGATGCTTAATTTTGTGGACAAAACAATGTCTATATCACAAAATATATATTAATGCACAAAATTATACATTCACATAATGCATTTTGTGATCCAGATAGACTCTTTCTCCCACAAAATTAGATGGGTCTTGACTTGGAGAAATCCTGGTGACCTAACAACTGTTTTGGCCCTCTGCCTCACCCATTTTATTTATTTATTTACTTATTATTACTTTATATTATTTGCCCAGGGCCGGACTCACACACAGATATTTTCAAACATGCAATTCCGGGAGAGATCTTAACTCAAAATTGCAATATAAAATCTAGAAATGAACAGAAAGTCCTTATATAGCTATTTTTTAATTCAATGGTAGAAAGGGGCTTCCATAATTTTCCATAATTTCCATAATTGACGTCAGACTTGGAGCAACGTGTCCATATTTGAATACCCGCGAATGGTAAACAGATTGGGAAACTGTAGCTAAAAGGAAGATTTTCAGTGAATATGGATATAAATTTCTGCCTTTTCCCTGCAAAAATATGGTTTCAGAAGACTGACCGCACACAAGTCTTATGAGCTACTTTTATGATGGACTTGACAGCCTCTGATCACTGTATGATCTCACTTCATGGAAGAGAGTTGCGTGAACTTTCTGCAAAATGTCTGCTCCTGAGTTTTTGGGTGAAGTAATTGAAATGCTGTTTCCCAAAGCAAACCAAACCGAATGATTTAGTTTTAAAAACTTTTCATGGTTGTCATTGTCGCAGTGTGGAAGTAAAAGTAGCCCGTATCAGCCATGGGAAGACTCACCGAGGGAGTTGTACAGAACTTCTGTGATTTTCATCCACCCACATACACTGGCAGTTTGCTTTTCATGTTCAGCAGCTGCGTAGCTCAATTACTCACTGGGTAATCCAATTGACTGTTTCCTCTCTCCCCCCCATGTTCTCTAGACATGTCGCAATTCACAGCAGATGGTGCTAAAAACTAACATCATCAGCTCCATTCTGTGTGGGACTACGAAATGATGCCGCCGGTCGATCTTTTTTGCTCTTTATTTTTTTTTCATCTTTTTTCTCTCAATGTCTCAAATTAGAGCCTTTAGCAAATAATTCCCTCTCGCGATGCCAAATTGTCTAAATAATTGCTCATGGTGTGAATGAGGAACACGCTTTTTCCTGACATCAGTGGGGAAGCTTTTAATTATTAATTTTGGCTCTTTTTTTAAAACTCACTTTGCAGGAAGTTGTGCGCTGCTCATTACAATCAGCAGAAATGTGTGGGGCTCCTGTGCCTGGCTATCACCGCCTCTGATGCACCACAGAGATTGATTGACTCATCTCTGAGACTAAATATGCATTCAGTATGATTGCATGATTTATGCATAAGCACCCTGAAAAATATTAGAACAACTTAATAATTTGTATAAATTTGCCTTATTTTGCATGTTTAATACATCTTTTGGCATGGTGTTTAAGAGTTGCCTCTTAATATATCCCAGTGTTTTATATTTTGTTAGTGGTTTATGCAAAGGCAAGCATCAGTTATGGTCATGAATGAAGCTTGCTGAAGAGAGGGGAGGGGGTGTTGTCACAATGCATTGTTGTGGCCTTCTTTGCATCGCATGAGCAAGGACAACTTCAGAAGGCAGAAATGCTGGGAAAACCTCATTTTCTTTCTCCTAACTAGGCGTTATGGTAGTCTGAACTGATTCGAGCACTGAAAGCAGGCCAAACCAATCTAATTTTCCTTTGATGTCCAGTTTTGTTGTTGGCACAAGCAGGGCAGAAAGAGTATTCTATGCACGGGTTTAGAGAGGTATCCCCTGTTCCTGTCTTTTGCATCAGTTTCTGAATAGATGCCGCTAGATTGAGTCGCGTTACCCTCACATGCATGGACTTTAGACAAAGTCTGGTCTACACTGCAGCATATTCGAGCCAAGAACCACACATTTAGGGCTTTTTTCACACCTAGCTTGTTTGGATTGTTTGTTTTGGTACCAGGCACGTTTGCTGTTTAGGCAAATAATGCGGCAGCCGTGCTTGGATTCGCACCAAAATAATCAGCATGAGATTACCTAAACAAGGTAAGAAAGCAATCTGACCAACAAACCGAGCTGTATCATAATTCATAATGGGAAATGCGGTATTCAGAAAATCAGCAGTGTCTGATTCTGTAGGTGAGAACATTAGTATCGCAGTTGAAAACCAAAGAGTACCTCTTCATCTTAAAATGTCATTGCTCCTCTCTGAAACACTGTTCCAACAGAGCCTTGAATAATAAATAACTGATATGCCCACTTGTCAATTCATCTTGATGGATGACACTATAAGGGCATTCTCGGAACATAACAGATTCATTCTGACCAATGAGAGGAATGTTTTACTCACTTTTTAAAAATGTAAGTGCCTGTTTCGGAACTAAGCAATCTGCAGGTCTGCAAATGCACTTAGTAAGGCAGGGGTTGATGATGTGTTAAAAACCACGGGTGCTGGTTGTAAATATTGACTTAACGAATCTCATTGATTCTTACAAGCCCAAGATAGATATTTCTTAATTTCCTGCACTACTTTTCAGTGTCAGCACACTCCTGCTGCTGAAACTACAGCCATGGCAAAATAAGTCATATTTTACCCAAATTTGCAGTCTGAATTGAATCTGATTAAAATATTGTGTTTGAGAAATAATGGCAAAAAGGTTCTTATTAGTGAATCAAAAACATACAGCAGAAGCACTGTAGTCCAACTCATAAACAAATGATCTCTTTGAGCAGGTCCTTTCAGTGAACCATTCAAAAAAACTCAGGTGATATCGTCTGAATTGAATCAAATGTAATACAAATGCCAAATAAATAGAATCAAGAGCTTGTAGATTGCAATCAAATCAGAAAATGTGCAACAATAATTTACATATGGGGAAATCTGAAATCTGATAATACTCTTAAAACAAAGCAGAAGATACATGCTGAAACTTGTTTATTCACTACTAATTGGTCTCGGAAATCTGGACCAAATTTTCATTGGAAGCATTTGTAGCAGCATATATGACTTTGCATTCTGGCTTCCAGAAATTAAAGCCAGCCCGTCAAACATTTTTGTGTACCTATGCTTATGATGCAGACTAAATTTGATTCTTGGTGGTCAAACCTCTTTTGCCTTCATCTGCTCTGAACTGCTATCTGAGACATTGACACATGATGCACACTCCAGTCTGAAACTCAGACAATATTGTTCTATGTTAGGTCTTTAACTTTGTCTGGTAGTAAAACAGCTGTACGGGTATGTTTGGGTAGTTGACCCAGTGGTCAGACCATACTTCCCTTCCTCAGGAATCTCTCCCCAGTGTCTCGCTCCCACTAAATTGCTTTACTGTGCATCTCATCGATTCCGATGGAGAGCCTGTGATGAATGGCTTTAATAAAGCGAGGTGCAGTTCCCCAAATAAATGAGCGACCTGAGGATTTATTAAGAGCATCTGCATTTGGCTGGGATACAAATGTGGACCAGAGGGAGAGATGTTTAATGATGGATGCTCCTCTTTCTGCTTCTTCCCCAAAGTGTCATGACACACTTGTGCAGTTTGGTGGCTTTTTGGCATCTAACCTCAGTACAGAAGACTACATCAAAAGGGTGCCGTCAGTCGATGTCCTCTGCAACCAGCTTCACACGCCACACGATGCCGCCTTCTTCCTGTCTCGGCCCATGTATGCCCATCAGATTCTGGTGAGTGATCAAACCAAACTCTTTCACACCCTAGTGCAGTGGTTCTCAACCATAGTCAGAAACCGTCTTAAGACAGAATCCTAACCAAAATAGATTTGATACGCTCTACAAAGGCAGCAAATTAAGGTTCTCTTAACATGAATAGCACTTCTCACATGAAACGCATGACATGTACTTCTAACACTTCCATTTGATTGCAGCTTGATGTTAGCATGTTTGCTAAGCTAATGAATTAATCAATTTTTCAAACATAAAAATACCTTTCTAGTTAGCTTCTTTTTTTACTTTGCCAAAATAAAGTATAAGTGTCCCAATTTGCATACTTACAAACTTTTTATTTCATTTTATTTTATTTATTTATTTATTTTTTATGTTGTTTAGTATAAATAGTCTGAGTAGAATGTTCACACTGGAAATTCCAGTGAGGAAAAAGTGCACTTTAAATATTCGGATGTTAATTAATTAACAGGAAAAAAATGTGTGGAGTGTTGGGCACTTAATTACGTAACCAAAAGGGGGATGCTATCAGACACCAATGCTGGATGACAAAATAATCTTATATTATGCACCGAACTGTCTAGTGTGTGAATTTTAAGTTCATAGTGTATAGTGTGTTATTTGGGACACAACTTGAATTTATATTCAACAGATTTATTCTGCTATCTTGGATGATTTTTGATGCAATGCATACTGGGAACCCTGAATAGATACATTACCAGCGTCATTTTAGTATGTGTAAAGCAGTGGAAAAGGGGGAGAGTAGAGGGTGACAAAAGGGGAGAAAACAACCAATAAAACACAGTACTGTAGCACACTCATTATACAGACACAAAATATGACCATGGAAGAAAAAACACACAAAAAAACAGAGTTGAGGGCACCTTAATGCATTAAAAAAAATATAACCTGTCCCTATATGACACAAACTCCCAAGAATGAGGGAGAAACGCAGAAGAGCATTTAAAAGGTCTAATAATATTTTCATTACATTTACAAGAACTATATAGTCTCTGAACAAACAAAACGCATCAGTTTAACACAAAACAATAAAGGCAGTTGACTTTTTTGTCGACTGCTCTTTTAATTTTCGGTCTACATCATTGTATTCTGTGTAGCAGAATAATTCCTCATGTCATCGCGTTCATGATCAGACGTACGGCTGTATTAGTGTCCTTACTTGCACATATATTTCATTTGAAAAAAGGACGTGATTTAAATATATGCCGATACACGGTGCTGGTTCATGCTTAGTGCACTAGAGTATGTAAAATGTCCATAAACGCTTGAAACATGCTTACTCCAGTCAATATAGGATGATCTTTGATCCGCGTTGCGAGTGTTGTTAAACTGATCACGGTGTTTCGCGTTGAAACCGCTCTCATGTGTGCTCCGCATGTTGTTACATGTTTGAATTCTCCGCTGTAACGCGATCTCATGTGCAATAGAGTGCAGTGATTGGGTTAAAAGATTCTTCAACCCGGAAGAATTACATTTCTCAGAAAAACGCAAACAGTTTCCACTTTTTGGTTAACGTCTTTGAGTGATTTTAGTGTTTTCATTGATGTGCAGTCTGTACATATCTGTTCACATCTTAAAAAATGTGTTGTGGGGTTTTACGACCCTTTAAGTGCTGTTTAGTTGGCAGCTCATAAGGTTGCAAGCAATACATCATCATATTCTCTGTACATTTAACACACTGGCTTTGAATTTTTACAATTACCACATATATTTATCTCTCAACAAATAATATATCATTGTTTGGTGTTTCTCAAACAAAGGTGTGATTAATGTAAAAATGTGGGTAGACAATAACAATTGAAGCATGGAGAGTCTTTAATAGTGGTTAAAATTGCGAAGGATCCAAAAATGCAATATTACTACAATGCTTTGCTCTTGCCTTAATACAAATCTCATAGTGCAGTAAAATGTAATTTATTTTGTATTTTTTTTATTTTGCAGTATTATTACTCTTATATGACACTGGCTGCCTAATGAATATTTCATACAGAGCTCATTGTGTTTTCCCACAACACTAGACCCACGCTACAGCTCTCCAGGGTGGCGTAAAGTTAACCCCATCTTTCTTCACCTCTAATAAGATTTACCACCCCCTAATTTCACGTGCAGGCCTCGGTGTATGCACATCTTCAGGTCTGTTTGTTGTGCTTGAGTGAATTATAAAGCTAGCCTGCTGTCTTTTGTGTTCCCATCAGTCCAAGTATGACGAATTGAAGAAGGCAGAGAAGGGCAACCGGCAGCAGCAGAAGGTCCATAAGTACATTGCAGCCTGTGAGCAGATTATGTCCCCTGTGCATGAGGCTGTCGTCTCTCTTCACTTGCCCAAAGTGTGGGATGATCTTCGACCCCAGTTCTATGCCACCTTCTGGTCCCTCACCATGTACGACCTGGCGGTACCGCACAATGCCTACGACCGGGAGGTCAACAAGCTTAAGATGCAGATCAAGGCCATTGATGAAAATACAGAGATGGTGAGACACTTCATGTTATACAAAACTCTCCCATGTGTACACTCCCATGTATTTGCGTGCATCAGTTGCCTGTTTCACAAAATCAGTTTCAGTGGCTAGCTACCCAGGTAAGTGAGTTTAATTAAACTTTTTTTTCAGGTTCAAGAACATGAACTCTTTTTTGGCATTTTCATCTCCATGGTATCTTATGCTACGCTACTGACCTAACACACAAACCAAAACTGGACCAGTCAGCTCAATGGAACAGGACTGGACAACTAGTTGTCTGTCACGTCATACAGTGTGAGAGAGCCGCTCTTCTAAGGTGTTTTGTGTGTGGTTTCGCTTTCGGTACCTTACAGTGACAGAGATATGAGCTGTGCATTATCTTAAGGTGTTAGATCCTGTCACTGTTCTCCACTGGAGCGGCTCCTGTCAGTTTTGTTTCTTTTCGAAATTCAAATGCTGTGTCATGCGCGAAACGTCGCAAAGGACGTGACACGTGAGTGCAACGGTTAAAGACTCCAGTTAGCGTGTTTAGATAGATGCTGCTGTTGGTTAATGAAATTTGAATGGATGAACTCGCGGTTCAATAGTCTCTTGTCATGTCAAAAGTGATGAGACTTTTCAGTTTTATGGACGTCGTCATCTTTAATATTACATTGGTCACTGTCGTTATGGTTACTAGTAAAGGAATACGAGCTTGACTCTCGCTGCACTTTCATACAGACAGTGTTCCAGACGCTACTGTAAGTTGCTGTGTGAACATTTTGAGACTCACACCAGTAAGTAAATGCGGTTGTCAATCCCAAAAACTGACAAAATGGGCAATGTTTATAGCAAGCGCAATGAACCCGCTGAACCTGATCTAAACTGGGTTGGAATTGTTTGGCTTTGTTTACTCTAAACCTACTCTGAAACTCAGAGATTGCTTAACAGGCCACCAATGTCAGTCCTGAATCTGTGCTCTAGACCTTGCAGTGTAAGTTCAGCCTAATAGATCTGTCTGTTGTTAAAAAATAAATTATATTTAAAAACAACCAATCATTCTAATGCTTTATTACTCACTGTTGAATTATTTGAATTAATAAATTTACTTTAACTTGAAGCTTTTTTTTCAAAATACTTAAATGACATGCATTTAATTTTTATATTACTATTTAACCTTTTTCAGTAGAGAATTGTGATCAGTAGTATATTATTTTTTGCTCTCATTAAGTTTAATTGATATAAGAATCAGCTCTTGAAACTCTGGTAATTCTACTAACAGCCTGTATTTTGATGGAATAATGCTGCTATGAAGCTGAAGTTTGTCATATAATAAACAGCTAATGAAATGATATGGGCAGTTTTATGCTTGAACTATAAAGTATGCAGTCACATGGCCCCATGATCTGTCCTCACTAAAGCCAGGGACATACTTAACGACTAGCTGAAACATTCTAAGGCTGAGCTCAACACACAAAGACTATTTCCTTTGACTGAAGCAGATTTAAATACTTGCACACGGAATTTAAACACCGCCTGTAATCGCCGACTGAACGCAACTGGCTCTGACTGGACGTGTTTGAGTGTGATCCGTCATAAATATCAATTTACATTCATAATCGGCCTAACAATCGTTAAGTGTGTGCGCGACTTAAATAAATAGTTCTTCAGTTGTACCTCATAATAGTTTTAACAGCTCTCTTCATCAGTAATGCTGCTAGTCACATTCCATAGGCTTTGTGGAAATGTTATATTCCATGGACAATTTGCGGTCTGAAAGGTCACAAAACAGTTCAGTATTTCCTACAGGATTGTGTTTTGCAGTGGGACATGAACCTTACAAATTGGCATTTTCAACAATGCCTTCTGAAAGCACACTTAAAAGTAACAGTTCTTCAATGTTTTTGAGTCCGTTGTAAATTTTATCTTTAACAAAAATTTTTTTATATATATTTGCCAGGGAAAAACTGTATAAATTCAAACACTTTTACTGGAAAATAATTGCATTTAAATAATTGGGGATTAGTTTTTTATTTAAGCTGTTATAATTTCATCCTTCTGACACTATCACAAGCCACAATGTTGACAATTTTGTGTCAGATAATGTTGTCTTAGTGAAATGGATTTAAATGCAATGTGCAAATCAACCATACCATTCAACTCAGTGCAAGCTCAAAGCTCACAATACAATAGACTCTCTTGCAGACAGATGTTGCTCATTAAATGGTCTTCTCTTTTGCAGCCCCTGAATAAAAAGAAGAAAGAGAAGGAACGCTGCACAGCGCTGCAGGACAAGCTGCAAGAAGAGGAGAAGAAACAGCTGGAGCATGTGCAGAGAGTTCTGCATCGCCTCAAACTGGAGAAAGACAACTGGTTACTCGCCAGTGAGTCTTCAGATAACTCTCTTAGAATCTCTTCATTGCTCAAAGGCTCTTCTTGTCTCACTCACCCTGTTCTCTCTCTATTCTCAGAATCCACTAAGAATGAAACCATCACTAAGTTCCTGCAGCTCTGCATCTTCCCCCGCTGTGTCTTCTCAGCCATTGACGCAGTTTACTGTGCTCGCTTCGTGGAGCTGGTACACCAGCAGAAGACGCCCAACTTCTGCACCCTACTTTGCTACGACAGAGTAAGTCCACTGCAGTATGCAGAACCATTATAGGCAATTTCCATCAATAGGCTACAAATTAGTGTTCTTTTTCTTTTCTTCTCTTAAAACAATAAAAACGCAAATCCCATTTTCTTTAGAAAGAGAACCATTAATACGTTAAGCAATTATCTAACCGGTGTATGAAAAATCTCATTTTAAATTACTCGTCATAACAGTTTGTTGAATTTGAGTAAATTGTTGAAAGTTTTAATTATGCACTGTATTACCAAAACAATATTTAGCAGTGTCACGTTATAGATTAAACCCTTTAACCACGTAATTTTGTGTAAATAAAAGATAAAATATTCGATATATGATTGACACCTTCTATTGCATGATAGGAACACAAGAAAATTAACTTCCATTTTCTACGTTTTTACACATTTCAACATTGTTATTGGCATGAAAATAATCAAACATGTATGTATCTTTATGGGAAATATGGTTTTCAATAACTACAAACCAACATATGTTCAAAACTATTTGGGCCCTATCGATTGACAACTTAATTTAGCCTCAGTTTGCAACCCTGTTACCATTCTGTTGCATTTTAATTTGATTAAAAATTTTAGTCCAGATTTTCGTTTTGTTTAAACTGCTCGGGCATGTCCCAGATTTTGGTAACAAGGTTGCAAATGTTTTCTAACCTTGTGTAGTTTAAAAATAAACAAGACATTTAATTGACCTTCTGACAAATTATGTTAAACGTTAAGCACTGAAAAACAAGAATTCGCTTCATATAGGAATTTCCAAACGGTCTTTGCTGATCTCTTTTTGGAAAGTGATATTGCAACTGATGACAGCACGGTTTAATGTTTGATTGACCAATCAGAGGAAAGGGGTGTTTCATTCCCGCCCACATGTAGAGATCAAATATTCAAGTTGTTTATTCATTTTCTACCCCTGAGCGAAAAACGAAAAATCTTTCCAATTTCTATATTAAATCAAAAAATGAATGACCAAAAGATACACTGACCTAGTTGCTACAGTCAAAGAGATACAAGCTTATCTTGGATTCTGTTTGTTAATGTACTGCTCTGTTGTGCTTTTGTCTAAGTGTTTGAAGTATTTCCATTATGCCCAGAGAATCATGGGATTGTGTTTAATGAGCAGAAGTTCTCATACAGCCCGCTCAACCTTCTCATTCTGTTTCTGTCCTTATCTAGGTTTTTTCTGACATCATCTACACGGTAGCGAGCTGCACGGAGAACGAGTCCCGCCGCTACGGTCGTTTTCTGTGCTGCATGCTAGAGACTGTGACTCGATGGCACAGTGACAGAGCTATCTATGAGAAGGTATGGTGTGCTTTCACATCTGATGATCAGTTTAGACTTTTGTTAAATTATTCTGTCAGTGCTGTCTCTAGCGCATCCTAGTTGAGACTAAATTGGTATCTGTGAAAACGAGTTGGCAGTGTGTCCCTTCCTTGAAGGATCAGAGTATTTAAGTGTTCGTTAGGAGCAAACTGGTCTTTAAAGCTCAATCATCTTCCATTTCACATTTTTGATAATATACTTTTATCAGCTAAGTGTTTCACCCTACATATTTTGAGGTTTTAGGTTAAATGTGCCTGTCAGAAACCTTTGGTATTATTTGGTTATGATGTCTTATTTGTTTCTGGTTTCCTTCTCTAGGAATGTGGCAATTACCCTGGGTTCCTGACTATTTTCCGAGCCAGTGGTTTCGACGGAGGGAACAAAGCAGATCAGCTGGACTATGAGAATTTCCGGCATGTTGTCCACAAATGGCATTACAAGTTGACTAAAGTTAGTGTTGCACTCCTCAGACAACAAAAATTTCTAATATCATTTTATTGAGCTGGGTGATTCAAAATTCTTAAAATGTTTCACCACTCTTGACAAATGTATAAATGTGTTTTATACCCAGAACAGCACAATACTGAACTAAAATCTAGATCAAGTCTTTAAGGCATGTTTTTGACTGTTTTCAAAGGATAATGTTTGATAGTGCCATAGTGTTGTAGCCATGGCCTAGTGGTTCCCAAACTTTTTAGAGTGGAGTACCCCCTGAGGCATTTACCATCCTTCTAGTGCTGGGCGGTATGACCAAAAATTTATATCACAGTATTTTTCCAAATTATATCGGTTTCACGGTATATGACGGTATTTTTTTCCCTTATGCATGACCGGGCGTTAACCACATTTTCAACTGATTGAGAGAGGAAATACTGCAGTAGATTGACTAGAATGCCCTGTTTTACTGTCATGATGAGTGAATATTGTAGAAAAATTCCACACTAGAGTTAATACAGGTTTACAAAGCCCCACAAGAAGATGCTGTGGGGAAACAACAACCAATAAAACACAGACCTGCAACACACTCATTACAGACACATGAATATTGAAATATGACCATGGAGATAGAAAAAAAAAGTTGAGGGCACCTTAAGCATTTTAAAATTCTACCCTATATAACAACACTGCCAAAACAAGGGAGAAATGCATAGGATATTTTCAGTACATTTAAGAGCACTACAGTCTCTGAACAACTGAAAGAATCAAGTAGTTTAAATTTTTGCCCATTCTTCTTTAAATTGTTAGTCTATGTATTTATTAACTTACATCGTCTTCTGTGTAGCAGAATAACCCATCATGTCATTGCGGTCGTGATCAGATGTACAGTTCAGTGTCCTTTGCATAACATTTAATTTTGAAGAAGACGTGATGAAATGTGCACATACACGCTGCTGGTTCATGTTTAGAGCACTAGAGTATATGAAATAGGTCCATAAAAAACTTAAACATGCTCGCTTCGGTCTATATAATGTGATCCATGTGGAGAACGTTGTTAATCTCATCACGATGCTCCGCGCAGAAACCGCTCTCTCGCGCACCGCGTGTAGTTTGAACTCTCCGCTGTAATCAAGGGCTGAATCCGAAAACGCCCCCTATAACCTCAAATAGGGCATTATTTGAGGCGACAGCCATTTGTAGTGGTGTCCGAAACCATAGTGGACGTTATTGAGTGCACTCATTCAATCTCACATTGCACCGCAATAACGAGTGTACAGCCGATGTACACACAACGGCTGTCCGAATTCACTCACTCGTTTTCATTCACTCTTTCAAGTGAACAATATAAGTGGATAACGTAGGGAATAGTGAATGAGGGGGGTGATTAGGGGTGATTTCGGACTTACCATAGGCTGTGATGCGATCTCAGCTGTGCTCTCACTACAGTGCAACAGTGAAACGGGACGCTCTCAAACAGTGACGGGCTGCGCCGTGTTCCGAACGTTGGTTAAGCGACACATACCGGTATTGCGGTATCATCAAAATTCATATCATAACAAAAATAAATACCGGTATTCTGTATGAACCGGCATACCGCCCAGCACTACATCCTTCTGCGTACCCCCTCTCTTCCACTTAGACTGCACCAAATATCATTAAAGGATGATATTTGCCCCCTAAATTGACTTTACAGTGAATTTATTATCTTTATAAATACCTTTACATCATAAAAAAAATCAATAGTAAAATATGAAATGATGATAAAAATGTGAAAAGTGATTTTTACATACTAAAACCGCCAGTAGGTGGCGGTAAGTCTTAATGCGTGAGTCACCGAATCATTTGTTCATCCAGTAACGAAGCTTCAAAGCCACAGATTCATTTATACAACACTGCTGTGTCTGTTGTAGTTCTGCTGTGGCTTCGTTATTTCGTTATTAAGAGTAAATACTGACAATATTATGAAGAACATCATTAATATTACCTGTTTGTTTGTTGAACTGTTCTATAAAATCAATGTCACAACGTGCAAATTCTTGCTCTTATAATATTATCAACATTAAAAACAAGAACTCACAAAAGGTATGTTTTGTATCAAAAGTTTGAATCTTAAATTGATCTATGCACCTCCTGTGCCAGGCTATTTGTTTTTCATGCTAGTAAGTGCTAAATCTACAGGTACATTGTCAAGAACGGCAGTAATATAGCGCGATCTGCTAAGGCAGCAGACTCTGACGTAACCTCTCAGCACCCATATGCACGCTGCTTGTATGGAAATGGATTTAGTCAGTTTGACCACAAAAGATGTGGAATTTTGATTGAATGTCATGTGTTTTGCGGCATTGTGCCCTGAAATACATGCTCGGTTTTAATGTTATTTTAAGGTACCCCAGTTTGGGAACCAATGGCCTAGAGGTTTGTCTTGTGGCACGATATATTGAGTCATGCGAAATGCACTACACAAAAACTCTGCAGTTCTCATTTAGAACGTTAATGGCATTACAGACTATTTATGTAAGGCTTTGTGTTTTGTCTAAATGTGTCTTTGTTATCGACTCTCTATAGAAAAGCTCTGATTCTTTCCTCAGGCATCAGTCCACTGTCTGGAGACGGGCGAGTACACCCACATCCGCAACATCCTGATCGTGCTCACCAAGATCCTACCCTGGTACCCCAAGGTGCTGAACTTGGGCCAGGCTCTGGAGTGCCGCGTTCACAAGATCTGCCAGGAAGAGAAAGAGAAGAGGCCCGATCTCTATGCGTTAGCCATGGGGTAACTGAGCCGAGAGCCGGCTGGCCTCAGCATTCTGAAGTGCTTTCACCACACTGGTTATCTTTCACTTTCAGGAGTCTTAACTGGTGGTAGTTTTTAGTTTTCCACGTTTCAATTGTATTTGCTTAGTTTTAAGGTATTGGAAATGTTCAGTGGCTTCCTTTCTAAAGGTGTGTAGGCATCTGTTATATTTTCTAGCCTTCTGCTTATGATGTAGTTTCTTAATGGGTTTGGCAGCCCCTAGACAAAAAGTTGTGTAATTTGGCCCGCAATTTGGTTGAGCTTTTAACTGAAGGATTTAGTGACACAATTATAAATTCTCTGCCAATTTGACTTTTCAATCATACAATTTTTCTTAGATCATCCCCAAATTTCTGACCGTTGAACATAATAAGAAGTTATTAAAATTGTTCTGATTTACCAAACCATTTGCTTGTAGCACATCATGGAATTTGAAAAAACATGAAACTCTATTTTATTATCGGGTTTTTTCCTCACCACATTGTGAGTTTGCAAAAAATGGCTCAATCACTTTCAGTCCAGTCCCTACAATTCAGAACCCAGTTCTCGAAAAAACCTTAATGAAGTCTATTTACGCAAATCTACACATCATATATGCAGTGCATTTGCTACGACAGTCTCTTTCCCACAGAAATCTGGTTACTGTTTCTCCATATATTTACTCATAACCTTGAACTGCTTTTCCTAAATCTTCCGCTGGGGGTGCTGTGACCAAATAAATCCACTCAGCCTTACAATGTGCATGTGCAGGTAGGCTTAAAACATCACTGGTAATTGCATAAATAAATCATTAATGAGGGTAGTCCTCCTATGCCAACAATCAGCTGTTCCTTAACTATCAGCAGGGAGTTACTGGGCGTCTCTCTTGGCAGAGGTTGGCCACATTAAGGCAGATTTTTTTCTTTGCTCTTTTCTACCGCTTTTAGCATATGCTCCACAGTGGGATTGATTAAATGTGTCGGACTGGTGCCGTTGAAGGCTGTCCAAAGTGGTTGGTCATCACAGGCACATGAAAAGAGATGAGGTTTGTTGTGAGGTTGGTTGAGGGAGAGACTCGGAAGGCTCATAATTCAGACCAACCAGAATTGCCAGAGAAGGTTTGGCCTCTTAAAGAGCCTCTTCATTGCTGCTTAATGAACACAGTCCATTCAGCTATTGCACTTTGCCAACTGGAAGGCCTTTAGTGTCATAAGGCAATTTTATTAATTATCAACTGTAATGGGCTGTTTTGCTGCACTGGAGCTAGAATTGGTGACGAGGACTTGATCGTGCCCCAGTGATTCCCAAGGCCAACTGCTGTTCCCCTGAATGACAATGAAGCTCTGTTCCAAAACCTTGCTCTCTGTTCCCAACATAGGCAGCTACGTTTTAAGACGGCATCCTAAAATAGTATTTCCGCAGCACTTACCTTCCTCACGACTCGTATGGAAGAATCAACCTAAATGATTCCAATAGGCTTTGATGTTAGCATGCTGCTGAACTAATGACAAGAATCAAAATACACAAATATTCTATTTTATTAACTTTTTGTTGGTGATATTGTAGTGTTGAATGAAGTATATTTATAGTTCACATTTCCCATCTGCCATTTTAAATGTGTTTGTTATACGTGTTTTAGAAGGTGGCATAATATTGTGCACATACACTACCATTCAAAAGTTTGGGATCAGTAAGATTTAGTAAGAAGGTAAAACTTTTATTCCACAAGGGCACATTAAATTGATCAAAAGTGACAATAAAGGTATTTATAATTTTATAAAAGATTTCAAATAAATGCTGTTCTTTTGAACTTTGTTCATCAAAGAATATTAATCAACACAACTGTTTTCAACATTGATAATAGTTGGAAATGTTTCTTGAGCATCAAATCAGCATATTAGAATGATTTCTGAAGGATCATGTGACACTGAAGACTGGAGTAACGATGCTGAAAATTCAGCTTTGCATCACAGGAATAAATTACATTTTAAAATGTATTACAATAGAAAAGTTATTTTTAAATTGTAATACTTCACAGTATTGTAGTTTTTACTGTGTTTTTAATCAAGTAAATGCAGACTTGGTGAGCATAAGAGACTTCATTATATCAGAAACATTAAAAAATCGTAATGATTCCAAACTTTTGAACAGTAGTGTAAATTGCATTAAAATGCTGCTTTTTTTAGTTTGAGCAACTCAAATGATTTACAGAAAATATTGATATCATGGGCTTGTAAACTGATTAGATTTCCCTTCATAATGAGAAACTGATTTCTTTTTAATTGGCATATCTTCCAATGCAGAAGTCGTAATAACTGTTGACATGTAATTGTTGCGTTCATGCCACCAGTGGGATTTCTCAGCACACCTCAGCTAATTGGGCAGACGTGGGCCCTGTTCTTTGTGTTTCTCTGTAGACACAAGGAATCAACAAGAAATGAAAGGGGGGATTCAGACCTTGTGTTCAGCCTCTTGAAAATATGCCAATCTAGTTACGTTAATATTGTCATGAAACCTGGTCTCAATGAACACTACCCCTCTTGAGGATTTCTTTTTGAATCCATCCATTTCTGAGTGATTTTGTTTAAGCATTATACTTCGTATTACCATCTGCCATGATTTTAACCGTGTATGTGACTTGCAGCTACTCTGGCCAATTGAAAGGCAGGAAAGTGCACATGGTGCCTGAAAATGAGTTCCACCATAAGGAGCAGCCAGTGCGCAGCGCCACGCCTGGCAATCTGCAGAACGGACCTGGCAACACGGGCAAGCCTGCGACCACTGCCGCTGCCAGCGCTGGCAAAACTGAGGAGGGGGCCGCAGAGGATTCAGGTGACTTTATTTGAATAATTTTCGAGTTTTTGTCTGTGCAGTAGCATCTGGACTTGTTTGTCCATTTATTGAGACAGCGTCTTGACACTCATTTAAAATGAAACACGTTGCCATGGCGTACAACACTCGTTGTGGGAATTGCCACCCTGAGGGAGTTAATTGCAATTACTGTGTGAATTGGGGTAAAACTGCTGAGGATATTAGAACAGAAAAGCCTCACACAGACCCATTAACATAGAAACAAGCACACCACAAGAATTGATCACAACAGCAGTGCAGGTCATATGACTTCAGGCTCTTCAGAAACAGGTTCTGTCCACCCCACTTTCAGTTGTGGGATTGTTTTAAACATGTTAACGGTACAAACCCATGTGCCTTTTAAATCGAATGGTTTTTGATTGCATCATAAATATCATTGACTATGTAGGGCCCTATGAAATCAGTTTTATTTTTTCCCAAATTCCGTTTTATTTTTCCCCAAATAATATTCTCTGGAATATTGGAATATAACAAACAAAACATCATATTTTATTGCATTTCTCAACTGGTATGTTATATCAGAATTATTAATGTTTTTGTCGTTCTAGATCATGAAATGTCTGTTGACAAATCACTGTTTATTTATGCATTTACACAACTATACTTAAACTGTGATCGCTCGTGGAGATAATTAATTTCCATAGAGTTGTGTTTACTTGGATGTTTATTAATGTTGTAGGGGTTTTAATCAAGGTTGCAATCTTTTAACATTTAATTGTGCTGCTCTAGTAGTGTATATCCACTTTTAGGAAATGCCCAAGTCATGCTTGGATTTGCTGGAAGCAGTGTGACAACCTTTTAAAAGACACTTTTGTGGAAACCACTATGTTTGGCACTAAAACAGAATCCACTAAAAAACACATACAGCCCGATACCCAAGTAACAGCACCTCTATTATGAAACATGGTGTTGCTACAAGTTCTTGATGCATTTCAGCAGGAGTAACTGGCCCTGCCCATTGCAAGATTACGATAGTATGTGAAGAGTTAAAATCCCTCATCATCACTTAAATTCTACCTCCCATTAGTACCTGTGATATTATTTGCTTTGAGCATAATTTATGAGCACTCATCGTGTATGAAATGGGCACGAATTGGTAACAGTTGCTTTTTAAAATCTAAAAATCCCATCTTTTGGAGTAAAATGTTGCTTTTGGTACACTGTTGTAAAATGACCATTGTGTAACCCCTTTCTTTGACATTTTTTCCCCTCAAATCTCAAAGGACATTTACGGGTGTGTTTAAATAATTTACTTTCTGTGAAGCACAATCTGTGTTTCATTCACTTTTAATGAGATTTCAGTGGCACACAAAGGAGGCTTGCAATTTCCCAGCATACTTAACACACATCAGTGGTTATAGCTGTGTATGCTTGACTATTTCACCAAACAGAAGAGGATTGGCTCTATTTGACGTTTTCCAGCAGTTCTGTCATCTGTCAATTAGTTTGTCACGTTTTGTAGATATGGACAAAATAATGAGGTCTGCCCTTGTGTGACGTCCATGTCGGCTTGGTCTATTTGCAGATAAATCCAAGGACAAATCTCAGACGGCTCAGAAAACTGCCAGCAAAAACAGCACTGCAGCCAATAAAGTGAGCAGCAGCAACGGAAGCAGCACGCCAAACAGGTACTGCACCCAAGGCACGACTCGACTCACTACACCACGCAAGCTCCCTCGCGCTAGGCAGCGAGAATGATGTACTGCTCTCATCTCTTATATAATGTCATTAAAAGTTAAAGCCCTGGGGTGAGAAAGTTTAGCAGGGGCTTATTATTTCAAACTACTCGCCAAATAAATCAATCCTTTATCAAAGTCTACCTTCCTTATGAACTGTGTAATCAAATTGAACAGTGTTCCAGGCAAGAATCCTCTTACAATTCTATTAAACTGAGCAATTGCGGAGAGAAATGTCTTGAAAGGAACCATCTCTGAAAGGCATGACTGTTACAACACACAATTGCACGATGGCCCATCAAATTGGCTGTGTAAAACATAATTTCGAAAGAAATACTTCAATGGGAGTCACTGGGAGACCAGGGAAGAAAGGTCCCCATTAATTTCCATTCAGCAATTGTGTGAATGGAATGAGATTGTAATGGATTTCTTAGTGTTTTAACATGGTTTGGTGGGGTCAGGGAAAGTGGCCTAGTCAGGAATATGTAATTCACCTGCGATGAGAGGACAGAGAGGTCAATAATGTGCTCTGTTTACATAATTAATGATAAAGTCAAGAGAATTCAAGAGCTCAGGGGCTTTAAGGGAAAACAAAGACCATAATATTAGCATATTTTTGTTGAAAAGGTCATATTAGCTTTCAGACATTTGGTTTATCAGACTTTTTCCTTTTCAACTCATTTTTGCATGTGTGCATTTTGTTTCATTTTGGCTCGATAAATTGGTTTTCTTATGCACACATAGGGTACAAAATTGGCCTTAAAAAGTCTACATTATTTATTCTTTTTTACAAAATGGGCAGTGAAATGAGGTGATTAATCTTAAAGAAATGCTGCTAGTCAACCTCAGGATGTCGTAACGTAATGAGCTCATGTAATATTACATCTATAGATTTTAAATATGTTTGACATGGTGCCAGAATTAAAACGTCTAAAGTCTAGTTAACCTTATTTGTGATTATTTTCTTCTAGAAAACAAAACATATGTATATTAAAAAAAAAAGCTAATTTGAGACCTAATGTTGGTTTGTAGTTTGTAGGGATAGTTCACCCAAAAATTAAAATTTGATGTTTATCTGCTTACCTCCAGGGTATCCAAGATGTAGGTGACTTTGTTTCTTCAGTAGAACACAAATGATAATTTTTAACTCCAACCGTTGCAGTCTGTCAGCCGTATAATGCGTGTCAATGGCAACACAATCTATAAGAGTAAAAAAAAAAAACAAAAAAACATGCACAGACAAATCCAAATTAAACCCTGCAGCTCATGACGGCACATTGATGTCCTAAGACACGAAACGATCGGTTTGTGCGAGAAACCGAACAGTATTTATATCTCTACCTCTACCTTTACCTCTAATACACCACTATGTCCAACTGCATTTAGCATTCGGTTAGTGAGGTCTGAACACGCTCTGACAATGGAAATGATGTCTTGCACTCATTGAAGTATAAGCACAAGACATCACTTCCGTTGTCAGAGTGTGATCAGATGCACCTACATCTTGGATGCCCTGGGGGTAAGCAGATAAACATCAAATTTTCATTTTTGGGTGAACTATCCCTTTAAGTAGATCAACTTTAAAGGTACACTATGTAACTTTTGGCCCTCTAGTGGTTAAACAGCACTATGCAACATTGTTTTGGTTGTGCTTCGGCTCTGCCTCACTGTGCGGATGAATATGGTTCTTTCTCATTACTAAAGAAGAGAGAGATTATCCGACTGCTCATAAAACATTCACTACTAGACTTCATAGATATAACCAGTTTAGACAGAAAGTAGCTCAAGCTGACTAGCTGAAGACATTACTGTAGCTTTACCTATTCATAGACACGGTACTTCCTCAAAAATAAATTCCAGCACAGCGCTACAGCCATAATTAAATGAGCCTTCACAATAGATAATGCTTTACAATGAACTCTGTTAGAGAGCTACATATGGCAATTTATCTGTTCAATAAAACACCTTACTCACAGTTGAATAATGAAAACGGCATCATCTGTGTCACTTTTACAACATTTCAAATCCTTCAGTTCTCACCATCTCCGAATAGCCAAGCCATTGTTAATTCTGTCACGTTCTCTTTTTGCCAGCAGACTCTCCTCTGTTTGGCCTTTGTTTAAAGCAGGTGATTTTCCAGTGGTTGGAGATTTAGCTGCTCCATGTCAACCTTTCTCGCTCGTTGTGACAACTAACCTATGCCACTCCCACACCAGACAAGTAATCAGAGCAGCTTTTCTCTATTTACGGATATGACAAGACACGACTGACTGACGTATGTACGTGATTTCTCTGCGAAAACCATCCCGTCGGGTCTAAAATATAAACACTTATAATTGGCTTGCCATAGTGAATCAGGGTAAGACAAAAACATGTTTTGGAAGAATAATTGATGTATTGACTCATTATTTAAATTTTGTTAATTATGAACCAAAAAGTTACTTAGTGTACCTTTAAATTAAATAAAATTATTTTTATTAAAATAAGGAAGCACTGTAGGTTGTGTAAAAATTGGGAGTTTATTCATTTGTCTTCCTTACTGTAGGAAGGATCCAGATCATGTCAGTTTGTGGATATCACATTTTATGGAAAATCATGCTGTAAAAGGCAGTTACACTAGACTTTCAGCGAGCAGAATTTCTTTGGATACTGCATATGGTGTCACACTATGTGCCAGCTTTCTTAAAAGCTTATAACAAATAATGATAAATCCAGTATGTAAAAATATAGGTTAGAATCTACTTTACTTTTCTGCAACACTGCAAGCCTGCATCTTGATTTTTTTTTTTCTTTTTCTTTTTTCACACATCTTCACGTGACATGAATTTGTAGGTCAGAGTTCAACAACCTTAAATTTTTAGAACACAGACTTAAATTTGTAAATTTAACATCATTGCACACAAAATTACACTTAATTTATATCACAAATAATACAATTAAAGTGAATTAAATACGATAAAAAAATAAGCTCACTCTTTACTACAGTAATTTAATATTTTAACAATGACAGAAAACAGAGAATTTCTCAAAAGGATCAGATTGTTTTTAATGCATTCATTTTGAGAGGTCTTATCAATATTTTGCATGGGGCTCTTTAAAAGGGGGATATCACACACAGTTTCTGCCAATCTCATGTTAATCTTGAGTACATATAGAGTAACAATGCATCCTTCATATCTCCGAAAGTCTTTATTTTTTCATATTTATAAAAGATAGATATGCTAAACCGAGTCTTTCTGGAAAAAGCCGAACTCCTGGAGGCGTATCTTCCGTCTGTGCTGTGGGCAGAGCTAAAGAGCGCGCGCAGGTTCTGTGATGTCTGATAGCTGCGACATAATTATAAATACAAAGGCGACAAAAGCGTTCGTGTTGTTTACATTTTATGCACTTGCGTGCCGATTGCCAACAAAACACAGACATCTGATGCAGCCTTACCACCCGCGATCTGCAAATTCAGCACCGAACTGGGACTTGTTTACAAAGTATTCATCACCGAAATCGCGGGAACAAACAAACATACGTGCACAATTTGCTGCCCCGGAAAAACAAACTTCATCCACTTTTTCCTTAACGCTGGGTTCTTTGGGAAGCTGAAAAAAGTAATCTTTCCCTCACAACCAAAAGCACACTCCTTTGGTGACAGGAGCTGCATCTCTTTTCGGAGGCTTCGTCCTTCGGAGGTTGCATTTGAAGGCTGAATACTTCATCAGGGATGTTATATTTAAGAAAAGTAACTGTAATAAAATTGACTCAGATTCATTGTGAGGTGTAAAATACTGTAAATTCTTCCTTGCGTTGCAATCTAACAATTTTTATTTATTTTTTTAAATGAAGCCGATGATGTATGCAGCCTTCAAAGGGTGCAGCCCCTGAATTGGGACACAGCCATTGTTGAAAAATCTCTTGGCTTCCGTATCCCGACCGAAAACGCTTTGATGGGCGTGCTCTTGCTCTGGGTGGTGTGTGTGTGGAGAAGTGCCTATACAAGGAATTCCGCTCTCTTTTGGCATCATACAGGACTCGCTCGAAATAAACCCTCCGAAACCTGTACCGAAACCGGAAGTAGTCATTTGGCACAGAGATACTCTATCATACGTCCAACTCGTGTTTTGAAACTTTGGCCATGTTTACCATGAGAATCCAACTCTTCAACAGTGTAAATAAGTCAGAATGCATGAAATAGCATTTCACTCCCCCTTTAATGATATGTATGCCATTTCTGAATGAAAGCCATCGAATGTCAATTTGTAATGGTTTTAAAGCTTCAAACAAACAAACAAAAAAAACATTTCAATATACTTCAGTTGGTCCCTGATCTCTCTCTCTACAGCACTAAAGGGAGCAAAGAGAAGGAAGATAAAGAGAAGACAACAAAGGAGAAAAAGGAGAAGAAAGAAAAGAACCCAGGAAGCACTCCAGAGGCCAAGGCAGGAGGGAAGGACAAACAGAAGGAGGAAAGATCCAAGGAGGAGAAGCCCATTGACAGCAAGGAGAAGACGCCCAAGGCCGAGAAGGATAAGAGGAAGGATGACAAGAAGGAAGAGAAGAGCAAGATCGATGGGAAATCTTCTGAAAAAGAGTGGCCCAAGGAACGCGACGTGTCCAACGACAGCAAGACAAAGGAAAGCAGCAAGGTGGAGAAGAACGCTGGGGCCGGAAGCCTGAAGTCCCTTGTGCCCAGATCTGAGGGAGTCGAGTCTGAACGGGGTAAGACAGCTCTAACTTGTTAAATATGGTTCATTACTCTTCTGTGACTCTGTTTGGACTTTATTTTAGTGTTAATGATAAAATTAAATTCACCCGTTGTCTTTTGCATCTGTTAATAGATGCTACATTTGCCCTTAGCAAAGCACAATATATAAAGTAAAAAGTTTCTAGAAACTGAACCTTGAATTTCGTCTCTCAGCAGAGCAAAAAAGACGAAAGCTTGACACTCACTCGTCACCGTCGCACTCCTCTGCAGTTAAGGTTAGTATGGCCTGAGGAGAGCTGTGCACTTCTTTCCTCTTGTCCCTACCTGTCGGAGATCACGTGTTTTCCAAACCTTCCTCGTCCCTCCGCGTCACCCATTGGAGTTTGAGAGAAGGCCTCTGGAGCCCAGCCGTTGTAGGAGAGCAGTGGGGGGGATTTTGCATCCTATGGACTATTTTTTTGGAAAAATGTTTTTCAATAGATATCAGATTTTTATGATAAAATTCCAAGGACTTGCCAAAATCTTAAATTCTAGCACATGCTTCATTTTTGATCATTACATGCTAAGAGAATCTACCCAAGTGCCTCACAAGTTGTTCCTTTTCGTATACCGTGCTTTTTGTAAGATTGTAAATATAAATATTTATTTTTGTAAATCACCCTCCCCTTTTTGAGATTTTTTTTGAATCATAGCATATTACTTGCTGAGAAAGCAAAAAAGTAAGAAAAATAAATACAAATCAGTCTTTTTGTTTTTTAAACTATACATGGAGACGAGAGAATGTTTCCACTGGAAGAAATCCAGTCAGATGCCCTTCACGCCTGCGACTCCTGGAAGAGCTGGAATGTTTTCCTTGTTTTGCTGCGTCACAGATCCGGGATCTCCAACAAGAATATGCTCATCTGCTTGCCTTTTTTTTTTTTTTTCCATCCTGCTTTTTTTTTTTCTTTTTTTCCCCGTGTCCAATTCGCTCTTTGCCGTGGAAGGGTTTTCAACAAGAGTTCCGCAGACATCCCTGCGACCAGCGGACGGCTCCTTCAGCATCCAGAGAATGGCGCATCACCAGCAACTGCTACATAAAGAGAATGGCAACCAGGGAAAAAGTGTGGGCATGGCCTTCCCAGAGGGATCTGTCTGTCCGTGACCAGGAATCTTGTTGCAATTTTCTATGAGCGAGGCCTCATACCAAAGTGTACATGACCTCCTTCTATTCCCTTTATTTATGAATCCTAGCTGAGTTTAGCTTGTTTTATCATCTTCAAGAACTCCCATAGTTAGTTTTCAGAATGTATGCTCTATTTTAGACCAAAGATACAAGTTAATGCTCAGTTGATGCTCAGTGCAGTGACGTTCTCCAAGCACATGTAGGTTGAGATAGCCCAGTGCAGACTAACATTAGGCTCCCATAGTCCAGTCTCTTCATCTCTAACCATGTGAAAGTTCTAGTCTTTGAAGGTCTTTATGGGGATGTGTTGAGTGACGGCCAGCCTCCCCCACCCTTTCTGCTGCTGTGTGCCATCCTCTCCAGCTCATCTGTCATCTCCATTCATTCCTACAGGACAATCTCAACGACCTCAAGGACTCTGCTTCAAAGGTTTGGACCTTTTTCAACCCTTAACTCTGAATGTGTCTCCAGACCCACTGAACTGCCTACCCAGACCATTCAAACAATCATTATAAACTTATGCCCAATATTGGCATTTATGTAGGCAGTATTCACTGATAACCATTAAATAATACCAAAAATGCTGTTATGTTGGCAGTATTTGTCCCAAAATCTACCTATGATGGCCAAATATGCAGTGTAGTTAGACAACATTTTTTTTTGAGTGTTTTGAATGCTTCTATGATGCGCACAAATGCAGTCTAGGTAGGCTGCATTTCTTTGAAAACTTTAAACACACCTGTGGTGCCCTAATAAGACCACATAATTTCCATGAAATGGAAAATGTGGATGGAATTGCTGAATCCAGTTATAAAAAATGAAATTTACTGTATGTGGATACCAAGGAATTTGGCAAAGTTTGGATGAATGAATCAAAAGTAGGGCTGTGCACTTAATCAAATCACAACATGGGCTAGTGTCTGTGAATATTAAAGCAGAAGACGACAGTTTAAAATAAAGTCTACATGTCTCTGTGTGAATGAGTGGCTACTCATCAGATACATGCATAAACTCAAAGGTCAAAGGTTTAAACTTTCATTTTGAAATAATGATGAACAACAGTTGGCATATTTAGAAACACATTGATGTATTCTCCTGTGTTGGTGTAGGTTTATAAATGATTTACGTTACAAATGTGGTGAAATGGCACAAGTGGCGTTCCCAGATGAACATCATAAGCAACCCAAATTCACAGCATATGCCTCGACGAAAAATATAGTCTCACACTTTTTTAATGCGAGATTTCATCACATCCCTAATTACGATTGTACAGTAGAATGTACTTAAGTGATTTAATAAACTGTATTAAGCAATATCAAAGCAAAGGAATTGTTCAGATTTCATTTTATTACATTTTAAAAGATTAATTAAATTGATAGTTTTATGTATTCATTTGATTACCACCATTTTTGATAAAAGATTTGTATTAAATCATAATAAAAATTAAAAACAAACAAAAAATAAAACGCACTTCATAGCACACTGTTTGTCGGTTGGTATATTATAATTTAGGTTGATTAGAGATCCTTTATGATTATTAATTTAATTAATCCTTTAAAATGGAATCTAGAAAAATTAAAAAAGAAATCTTAAATTTGGTGAAAAATGAAACAGATTTTCTAGGGCATAAGCTAAGATGTTGTCTAAGTATACACTGATGCCAGAAACGCCATCTAGGTAGGCAGCTGTTGCCTGGGCGTTTCAAACCCACCTGTGATGCACAAGAATACTGTCTATGTAGGCTGCATACCTTCAAATGTTCCAAAGGATGTCCAGAAATGTTGTGTGGGTAGGCAGCTCACTAGCTTTTGAGATACTCCCAATATTTATCTCATGTTGGTGCGAAAAATTTTCTTCACGGTATATGTCATGAATGCGTTTATAGCACATTTTGTGCCGCATGCCAGGTGTGGAATTTTATAGTGGTACATTGGTCTTTAAAAAGTCCCTTTTCCCTTCAAAAGATGGCAGAATATCCCTGAAACTTGCGTAGCACGCTTGTGCTCGCACATCCCTCTCCTCCTTTGCCAGGACATTTTATATTCTGCTAATGTAATTTCAGCCCAACAATATCCTCCATTCTTCCCATGGCTACGCTCTCCTGGGCTCCTCTCACAGTCCTCGGAGTCTGATTGGACTCTGGTCTTCTATTCCTCCACTCGAGTCTCTTTTGAACAGCTCCTGTCAACTGGTGGGGAGATAAGTGTTTTTGCAGTTTGGTCACTGAAGGATGTTTGAAAATATGCTGATGGCACCACCTGAAAAAGCAATACAGCTATATATATATTTATTTTTTTTTGCAGCCTGTTATTTTATTCTCTCTCTCTCTCTCTCTCTCTCTCTCTCTCTCTCTCTCTCTCTCTCTCTCTCTCTCTCTCTCTCAAGGCCTGCTGTCAAAAAATATTCCTCCACATTAACTGCAGTATCATCCATATATTAAGAGAAGTGTCCTTATAGAGCCGTGGTATAGATGTATTTATCTTTAGTTGCAAAATCTGTTGTTTTCCTGAACCAGCAGGGTTTATCTTGCAGGAGTCAGTTGTTTCTCGGAGGATATTGTGTCAGC
The DNA here is from genome assembly GCF_018812025.1 of Megalobrama amblycephala. Classification (NCBI taxonomy): domain Eukaryota; kingdom Metazoa; phylum Chordata; class Actinopteri; order Cypriniformes; family Xenocyprididae; genus Megalobrama; species Megalobrama amblycephala. Next base: position 22,523,147 of record NC_063066.1, on the reverse strand, counting down.
TGTGTGTATGTTCTTGTAATTCAGTTGTCAGTTGAGATTCTGTTGTTGAAGTGCTTTCATACACGTGATTAATTCTGCTGTCATTCTCTCTCAGGGAGTTTGTTATTAATCTGTTGTTGAGAAACACACCAGATTCCCTGACGTACACGTTTGGAATGGAGGTATATATCTCTCAGAAGGCTATCGTGAATTAGAGGATGGGTGATGTACTGGCAGACACCATTAACCAGTAGAAATCTGTCAACCGGTAGATATTTTGGACTATCGTCTCTATCGCGGTTATGCTCACGTGAGGTTGCTGTGATGTGTGGTCATGAAAGCTTATCATTTGCATGCATTTTTAAGCATTGCGGTTTAAAAACAAGTGGTTTTAAACTAGTAAAGCACAATTATCAGTGAAAGGCAACATATTTAAGCATTTGCACACGCTCTCTGAGAGACTGTTTCTCAGCGCCGTCTGAGAGACGCGCAACATGAAGCCGCTGCTCATATAGCACGTGAGGACTGAACTGAGTGTTTTTTGCCACCTAATTGGGCTTGAAGGGTTAAATACACATACCTATGTGTCAAAGTGACCATGTATTTGCAAGTATACTGAGCCATTTATGTCTTAAGTGAAGATGTGGTTGAGAAGGACGAGGCTTGAGGATAATGGATCGGTGCAGTCAGTCTTAAAGGGACAGTATCCAAATTTACCTGCTGTCATTATTAAGGGTGCGGTCACACTGCACACTCTGACCTGCGAATTCGCATCACGTGAAGACGTGCGACCAGTAGAAGATTAATTCTTCAAGGCATGACCTCTTGGCTGAAGTAAAAGAATTATATTTTTTGCAGTAAAGTCGAGTAGGTTCTATATTTTTACATTTTGAATGTATTACTTTAAGTTATGTGTTGAATTCATGTTTATAAAAAAGACGTTGTAGACCGTGACATCATATCACGACAGTTACAGCATCCGAATAAATTTTGCACGTTCAAAGTCTAGTGTGACTGCGGCTTAATGCTAATCAAACAACAAAAAAAGAGAAAATCTCTCACTGCTTGCTTTTGTAACTCTATTATTTGAATCAAATTATTTAAGAATTGTATATTTAATTTACACATTTGACACTGCGTAATTTTTTTTTTTTTTTATACCTTTGATTACTTTATACATTTTATGTAGTTTAAACTTTAATTCTTAAAGGTGCCGCAACTTTTTTTTAAAAGATGTAATATAAGTCTTAAGGTGTTCCCTGAATGTGTCTGTGAAGTTTCAGCTCAAAATACCCCATAGATTTTTTTTTTTATTCATTTTTTTAACTGCCTATTTTGGGGCATAATTAGAAATGAGCCGATTCAGGGTGTGTGGCCCTTTAACACTCTGAGGTCTAAAAACGCGCCGGCGCGTTTTGCAGGTTTTTTTTCACATTGCAGCAAAACAGACTTAAAATACTCTGTCATTTTTTGTCATAGAGACATAAGTAATACATCAATTGAAACTATAGAATATCTCCTTTTATTTGTATACACTCAGAGTAAAAACAAAATGTTGTGCTTTTTGTAAAATAAAGAAAACTAACATGATGCGTGATCTCTCATCTCCCTCTGAACGAAGTCCAATCTGATAGTTCTCAGAAAATGAAGTGTAACTTAGTGAATACTAATCACAAAAAATTCATACTTATGTCTAACAAAACGTTGAAATGTCAGGTTTTAAATCGTGCAAGTCAAATCGAAAACAAACATTCTGTGTTTATGTAATCTGTATGAAAAGAGAGCCATGTCAGAAGTCCGTGATTCAGCTCATTACCCACTAATGCGGCCACGCCCACGGTGCCAGCGCTATTCACAGGCAAATTCAGAGACAACACATGCATTCATCATCTCAATCGTGTATTTATTGCCTTGAAAATTGTTTATCTGGATGAAAAAGCCATGGTTAGCGATCTCTGGAAGACATTCAGTAAATTCCTGTTTGTTTTCTTCTATTGATAAGTTTTAAGTGAGTTTTTGTTTCTTTAGCGCCCTCCGGCTGTAGTATGAATTGGTAAACACCATTCATGGAATATCGTCTTCTTCTTAGGTGAATTTGTGGACTAAAATGCACAGAGCGCCCTCCGGCTGCAGTATGAATTGCAAACACCAGCGCTCATAGAGATAACAATGAATATTAAATAAAAAATAACTCCTCTGTATAGAAAATTGACATAAACATATGAGAATCCTATATTTCTCCAAATGTGCATGCTTTTAAACTAAAAGCCTATATTCAGACTCTTTGCATCACAGAAATACATTATATTTTAAAGTATAATATAAAACCATTATTTTATATTGTAATAAAATTTTTCTGTATGTTTCATATACCATGATGAGCTTGAGACATCACAGAAGTTTTTTTTCACAGCCTACCTGACTGAAATGCCTCATTAATATGCAAGTCTTTTCAGGTCATTACTATTCAATTCTTTTGTCTTCACAGGTGAGAATGAGCCATTATTCATGATGATTCACGCCTCCTCGCATACCGTGTTTCTTGGCAAAAAGTGTCTTACAAAAACTAAATCAGTATATTGTTATAAATGAAAGAGTAGTCAGCATAATTTTTACATAATTTTGAAGCAAAAACTCTAGTCTACAACCTTCAATACCCAAAAGTCTTGTGAACACAGATTTAATATACTTTTATTGGCCTTATATCAGTGACTTAAGTTTTTTGTTTTTTCAGTAACCACGCATAAACGTTATTCCTTCAAAAACACAAACATGTACATACATGTTCCTCACATATTATGGTAGCCTAGTTTGTGCTGAATACAGTGTAATGACACTTGTGTCATTAATATGTTTATGAACAACTGAAAAAAGCACAAATGTCAGGGCATGTCAAAACTTCTCCAGGCCCCAAATCAGCCTCAGACTCCAGAGGGTTAATTCTCGTGCTCCACACCCCAAGAGCTCGTGCTTGCCATAAACAACATAAAAAGCTAATATAACCCTCAAAATGGATCTTTACAAAGTGTTTGTCATGCAGCATGTCTAATCGCGCAAGTACAGTGTTTATTTTGATGTTTACATTGATTCTGAATGAGTTTGAGGCTATGCTCCGTGGCTAACGGCTAATGCTACACTGTTGGAGAGATTTATAAAGAATGAAGTTGTGTTTATGCATTATACAGACTGCAAGTGTTTAAAAATGAAAATCGCAATTTATAGAAAAATTAGCAACATGCTAACGAAACATTTAGAAAGACAATTTACAAATATCACTATAAAAATATCATGTTATCATGAATCATGTCAGTTATTATTGCTCCATCTGACATTTTTTGCTATTGTCCTTGCTTGCTTACCTAGTCTGTTGATTCAGCTGTGCACATCCAGACGTTAATACTGGCTGCCCTTGTGTAATGCCTAGATCATGGGCTGGCATATGCAAATATTGGGGGGCGTGCACCCCGACTGTTACGTAACAGTCGGTGTTGAGATTTGCCTGTTCTTCTGAGGACTTTTAAACAAATGAGATTTATATAAGGAGGAGGAAACAATGGAGTTTGAGACTCACTGTATGTCTTTTCCATGTACTGAACTCTTGTTATTTAACTATGCCGAGGTAAATTCAATTTTTGAATCTAGGGCACCTTTAATTCTTTTGCAGTTAACATGTCTTTTCTTCTCCTTCTGTTTTTCTCTGACCCTGCTGACCCAATGAGCATTTTGCTGTCTAATGGTCATGCCTTAACTTTGCAATTTCTAGTATTGCATTAGTATTGCATCCTTCTCATGAGCATTTAATAATTAAATAGTTAAATCTCTTTTGGCTAATTTTATCTGTCAAAGAAAACCTGCTTAATAATTATGCACATCTGAATATAAAGCATTTTTCATGTCCAGCCTTCATGAACAATTATATATCACTTATAAATGATTAAATACAAAACTAATAGTATTTATTAAGATTGATGTGGTTTCGAATTGGTAAAATGAGCTTGGAAAGAAATATCAGAAAATCAACTTGCTTAATACTTCTGCACACGGTGTGTGTGTGTGTGTGTGTGTGTGTGTGTGTGTGTGTGTGTGTGTGTGTGTGTGCGCGTGTGTACGTACCAGTTTAGCTGATCAGCTGAAAACTCAATAGAATGGTTCTTTCACAAATTAAAATCACTTTTCTTTGGAAGGTCTTTTGAAACTCTTCAAGGAGTCTGAGAGGGTTCAATAAACTTATACAGAACAGCTGACCAGATTTAAAGTGAATGTTCAGGTCATGTGAAGAACAATCATTAACTGCTCCAGATTCTTCTCACCGCCTTCAGGACAAAGATTCAGTTTGTTTCTCTCCCCCACACTTATCAGTAGAGCATCTTTGGATAGGTTGGAGAGTATGAAATGGCATTTTTCCAAACACTAACCACATGCCACCAACTGTTGTTACGTATCAAAGCAATAATTTTCTCTGCTTTTATGGACCTATAGGACACACTTCATATAAATTACTTTTTCTTTATTATTTACTTTTTTGGCAAGATTTAACCTGTTTACAACAAATGTTTGCTCTGATCATCTGTTTAAGTTACTTTATTCTGTATGCTTCAGCTCCAGCTGGAACATGTATATTCTGCTAATGATCTGCTTTAACAGTTTGCTGTAGGTTTTTTTTATTTATTTATTTTTTATTTATTTTTTTGCACGCAGTGCTGGACATGATGTGGGCAGTTCGGTTACTGTGTCTCACGAGTTTGGCAGCTTGCGTTGTCTTAAGGATAAAATTAGACTCTATATACCATACCTGGTATCACCTGAAAATACATATTCATTAATTTGCACAGATGCTCTTTACAACAGGTTTATTTTTAACCTCCCCCTGTCCATTGCTGCTGTCAGCAAACCACGGATGAATTGTCTGGTTTACATTTAAGATTGTTAGATCTTATAACATGAAGTAAAGATTATTTTGACACCCGAGTTGGGTATTGTCAGTTACCTCATGGTGTCTCTTTGGCTGTCATTATGTATTTGTATTAAATGGGCCACCAATTCATTTTGTGTTTCCAGAAGAAGAATTGCATGCTCTCAAGAAAAGTTAAATTCACTGAAGAGGGGGAAGTTTTTTAATTTGAATAAGAGATTCAATTATTTTAATATATCAGGGTTCCCACACGTCCTGGAAATCCTGGAAAAATAATAAATAAATTTTCAGTCCTGGAAATTACATGGAAAATAAGAGAATTATTGTCCTGGAAAAATCTTTCTTTTTAAGAAAACATTATTGTTCAATGAAGAACGGACAGTTTACAATGGCTCTGAAACAATTAACGTTAGTAGGATAAAGCACTATGTTCAGGGACTCTAAATTTTGACACGTGACGTGCTGTGATGTAGTGGCACCTAAGCGCTCAAATGTTTGCAGCGAATGTTGGTACCTTGTTAACTTTGATCATTTTTATTCTTGCAAACTAATGATTTTGATACGGTTTATGAAAGTGGTCGGCACAGCAAACTACAGTATGCATTGACAGCATTGGCCCAAGAAAGGGTAGCAAATCGATATGTAGTCTTTTTATTTTGTTTTAGAAATGTTAACTTCTCGCATCTCCATGACAAATTTTTTTTTTTACACATTCAGGCAAATGTGGTTCTTATTTTCTGCAAAAGTTCACTAAGATAATATACACATAACACATAATATAAGTGACTTACATTTTAGAGAAATTTTCACCAACAAAAATGGTTCCAAACAAAATCAGAGTTTGACGTTTCTTAGCAACACACAGTGGTGTTTTGTTTCTCAATGACTCTAAAATTTTGAACAAATCATTTGAGAAACTGATTCAATGACCCATTCATAAAGACCGTCATTTGCTTCATTCATAAATAAGAGTTTTGAATGAATTGTTTCTAAAGATTGAGTCCAACGACTCACTTAAGTCTGTTATTTGCCGCCACTTACTGGCGGTGTTAGTTTAATTTTAAAAGTATTTTTCATTTTTTTTTTATTATTCAAAATGGTATTAAAAAAAAAAATAAAAAAAAAATCATTGCATTATTTAAATTATCTTGTTAGTTTATATTAAATTAATACACTAGATTATTTATATAATTTTTTATTAAATTGTTTCTTTATATATGAATACATAACAATTTAACTTCAAAAAGACAATGAAGTACAATGACTGAATATTCTCAATAATATAGTAAATAAAAACAAAATTAAAACAAACTATACAGGTTTTTTGAAGACTTCTAGAAAGAGGATTATATTACTTTAGGCCGTGAATTTGTGATCCATGTCTTTTTCCCGTTGTAATGAAATTTAAAAAAATGTCCTGTAAAAGTCCAGGGCCCTCATTTATCAACAGTACGTAGAAAAGGTTCTATATTTTGTCCTACGTATGAAATTTAGAATGTGCCTAAGTACAAAAAAATCTGTATTTATCAAACGTGCGCATGCAGTTCTTACGTACATAAGTAAGCAATCATTGTTGATAAATCCCACATGTGCTTAAGTACCATGCTCGTTTACGTTCATGGTCATTAGCATTCGGAAACGCCTCCAATGAACCATATATGGTGACAACACTTCCCTTTAAAAATCACATGATTGTGTTTTTTCCTCACCGCATAATGGCAAAGAGAGCTCTCGACAAGCAGATCAGCACGATCTTGGAAAACGCGCTCTCTGTGGAGCGCATTGTTTGCCAAGTCTTCCAATAACGCAAGATAAGCCATTGCACTGTCTTCTATACACTGTAAAAAAAAAAAAAAAAAAAAAAAAAGTAAATTTACTTAATTTTTCTTTTCCAAGATTTTGCACGCATAGACTATTTAAGTAAATTTCAAATATAGACTTACTCTACTTAGCTAAGTAAAATTAAAAAAGAAAAATAAGTAATTTTAACTTGACCAGTAAAAGGTTGAGTAATTTCTATTTAGTTGAAAATTCTTTTGCAATACATTTTACATAAACAATATAACACTGAATGAAATCATGCTATTAATGTGTATGCTTTACTTAGAAACATCTAAGCAAGTAATACAATAGATATTGTGTAGACACCATATCTACATAATAGAAGTAATGCTACAGAGACCTCAATACTTGGTACACAACACACAATGATGGTAACATTCAATGGAACGTTTTTGAGTGTGATTGTGGCATTTTAAGTGGAAAATTAACTCCAAATGTCACAAAATGGCGAGTTACTGAACCTAACCACAAAAGCAATGATAAAACAGTGTAAAAACAGCTGGAAAACAGTCAAAAATCGACCTCATTAATTATTCAAGGCCCAGTGCATGATGGGAACACCAGTATCAGAAAAGTTGAGTAGTTTTACTTTATAATGGTGATATTTACACTTTAATTTCTGCAAGCTTAAATTGAGTACTACTAAAGAATTTACTTGGTTTTTATTATTCTTGCCTGAACTAACTTTTTCATGTAAAAATTACATTTGTTTTTTTCTGTAGTATTTACTTCACCATATTTTTTTTTTTTTTTTTGACACCAGTTATGCATTATGTGTAAAACTAGACAAATGCAGCTCAAATAAGCATGCTCAGAGGTGTGCTTATATTTACACACATTTCTACGTATAAGTACAAGTTGGTGAATCCCACACTTTGAGTGAAACTGTTCTTTCGCACTCACTATGCACAAATCTGTCCGTACGCACCATTGATAAATGAGGGCCCTGGAAAATGATCCCTGAAAATGAGTGGGAACCCTGTATATTAATAATAACTTATTTTTTTAGTCAACCCTTTGAGCAGGTCCTCAATCAAACATTTTATTTTGCTTTATCCTGTACTGCTGCATTCTCTTGTCATTTGATCACTTTCCACATGTTGTTCTCCAAAAGAATTTCTTTGCTTTGTTTATCAGATACATTTCAAAAGGAAGATTTCGTCTGAAGATGTTTTATTCTTGAGGGACATTATGTTTCATAACAGTATTGTTCAGTGCTTCGTGTTTGGAGAGATCAACTAGTTGTTGGTCAGTCAAAACCCTTAAGGCCTTTCACATGAACCATATCATTGTTTCCTAATGCATCGATACATCAAGCTGCAGTGTTACCCTGATGCCACAATACGCACAGGCCAAGTGTCAAGTACCTGTTTTACCTTTCATCCTTTTGGACTCTGAAACTTATCTGTGGCCACTGTCTTCTAGACATGGTACATCAGTAAGTAGTTGTTGTCAGCGTGCAAAATCAAAAGATGAACTTCTTCACTCTTTCTTGCTACCAAGCAAGCTGGTAGAATCTTCCTTCTATTAGGGGTGTGCAATATATATAATCGGCGATATTATTGTGATTGTTTTAAGTATGTCCCTTATTTTACAAAGACACATAGAGAGTGCATGCATACACTACGTGATGTTGCCTAGTAGGTTAGACTAGTACGCTTGCGCGTTTAGAGTGCATGCTTTCACTGCTTGATTTGCTGTAATCTATTAAAATGCATTTAGAATGCTCCAATATTCAAGATAAGGGGGCAAAAATACCTCTCTGTGTCTTTTATATTTACGTAATTTAATATAGTTGATCGATACCACTTGAAGAGTGTCATTTTTGAGTGATTACAAATGTGATATTGGTTTTATACAACCATTCAATAAACAAGAAGTTAATATTGATTGACTTACATTTTAGTGTAAATGCAAAATGCTACTACAGATGCAGCTTCTGTGTTTCAAATATGAATTTTGTTGATACTGATTTAATTTGGTTGCAACAGCCCTATTGTGTCTTAGTATTGTAATTGAATTTATTCATTAAATATAAGAATTTAACACAAAAGATGAAGCATTCATTTATTTAGGTTTAAAAAATGACCATAAAAGGTACAAATCAATTTAAACTTATTAAAAAAGATAATTTGTCACTGTTGCGACCTGACCACCACAGAGAATATGAAGAATATCAAGAACTTTAGGAGTCAGTTGTCCACAGCAGTCCTAAACCTGCCAAGGTACCAGCACAATAAACACTCAGCAAAATATCATCTGATCATCATTATCGATAAAATCTAAGAGAATACTGATGTATAATTTTTGTCATTATCGCACACCCCTACCTTCTGTAACACTTCACATGGAGGTTTGACGCTTGTTTTGAGGTGCGTTGAAGCCCTGATGCGAGGCATGCGAAAGGGTTGCATATAAGTTCAGCAGGAACCTTGAGCTTTTAATAGAGTGCTTGGACTTCCTGTGGGTGTGTCTGATAGCATTGTGAGGTGTGAAGGCTCATGGGATGGCAAGTGCAGCTCTAATGGAGCATGCTAATGAAGTGGCAGCAGGCCGCTGTGAGTGCTGTAGCTCTCTTCCTGTGAAGTGTTAACCCTCTTTTATCTTTTCATCCAACCCTCAGCACCATCCTAACCACAGCACAGTCGTGTCCAAGAGCAAAGAGAAGGACGACGAGAAGAAAGAGTCTGACAAATCCAGGGACCGCTCCAAAGAGAGGGAGAAGAAAGAAGACCGGAAGGAAAGAAAACGAGTAAGTTGTTCCTTCTGTATTTAGAAAATGGTTTGGGCAGGGGGCTCGTTTTATGAAGCACTATTCTCAGTCGCAACACGCACGTCTTTGAGTAAACATCTGCAATTGAATGCCTGGTGAAAGGTGAAAAGTCAAACCGACAAGCGTCATTTTGATTTGTGCGGTTTTCCCCCTCTGCGTTTCATCTAGGACTACGCAAACAGCGACCGTGAGATGAGCCAGGAAGCCAAGCGCCGCAAAGATGAAAATGGAACGAGTGAGTCGATAATGCCTATCTTTTAAATTTGTTTTGCCCGCTGCCGAGAGCAGGAGAGGTGAGCTAGCGAACCAGAAAGTTCTCTTTCTCTGTGGCGGAGGCAATCAGAAAGCCCTCCCCATGGCGTCTCGGCTCTTGTGTTATCTGCCTCACATGGCTGCTCGCTCTCCTTTTTACACAGACTCCTCCAAACACAGCAAGAGCGCCAGCCCCTCTGAATCGCCACACTCCAACGACAAGGACAACGGTAAACGCTCCAAGTCCACCAGCAAGGACAAAGGCGATCTGGCCAAACCAGAGAAGACCTCTGGAGGCAAAAAGGTCTGTGACTCTGTCCTGTTACACCTCCACAACCACATCTGTCCAGCATCAGTGCCGTTTTCCAATTCAAGCATCACTATTACGGGTCTTATGGGTCTTACGGGTTTGGGACAACATGAGGGTGAGTACTCAATGACAGAAATTTCATTCTTGGGTGAACTAACCCAAAAATGAAATTTATGTCATTGAGTACTCACCCTCATGTTGTCCCAAACCCGTAAGACCTTAATTTGTCTTTGGAACACAAATTAAGATATTTTTCATGAAATCTGAAGGTATCTGATCCACTCATAGGCAGCAACGACACTGCACCTTTTGAGATCCAGAAAGGTGCTAAAGACATAGTTAAAATGGTCGACGTGACTACAGTGGTTCAACCTTAATTATTATGAAGCTACGTGATTACTTTTTGTGCAAAAAAAACAAAAAAATAACGACTTTATTCAACAAATTTGTCTGTCCCCTGTCATACACGCATACGTCGCGCTGCTCACGTGACCAGAGCCGGCCAATACTGAGCCGTAAACACTGAAGCTCTGCAACGAAAATAGCATAGCAGTATAACGGGACAGATGAATTTTGTTGAATAAATTTATTTTTGTTTTGTTTAAGTTTTCTGGTCCCACTTTATATTAAGTGGCTTTAACTACTATGTACTTACATCAAAAAATAAGTACAATCAGGGGTGTGATTCTTCCGGAAAAATCCAGAAATCCGGCTTTTCCGACCTGAAAATGATGCTCTCGTAAATCATGCAAAAAAAACAAAACAAAAAAAAAAAAACAAAGGGGGAGGGGGAAGGGTTGCGGCGGTTGCGATGGGTCGAGTATTGGTAAACATAATGACCGCTCACCGCTGTCAACGTTTTTTGTGCCTCTGATTCATGTCGTCATGTCACTCCGCAAGTAGTCCAATCATTTGTCACGATTGAAGTTCACATGAAGCGCACACAGTGAGGGAAAAAAAATCGCGCCATGATCTCGCAAAGCAACGCGCAGAGAGACCAGACAGTGTACAGACTAGTGAGTTTTTGTGACAATTGTGAGGGAAATACACAATTTATACCCATAAACTGTGTAGTCAGCCGTTCTCCCTCCCATCTGCAACCGTGTGAATTGTAAACGCAGGCAGGTCAGTGAGTTACAGGGCGCTCCGTGTCTCCGTCCAGTTTAGGCTAGTAACTAATAGGCCTATGCTGTTATATAGTTTATAGGGGTGTGACGAGCGAGACTAAAATGTGACGAGATTTCTCGTCGAGGCGAAAAGTAGTCTCGTGATGTTGCCATGACAGAGTGTTAGGATGATTAGGAAAGAATATGCCACCGCTACGTTTACATTACGCCTCCACTGTCATTTTGCTTTGTATTTAAATAAAAAAAACATTTAATTCAGTTGGATAACGGTCGCCGCCGCTCCACATTCACAGAGTACGCGCGATCACGAAAGTAAACGCGAGCGCGCATTCAAACGCTCTTTGAATATGAAATATGCTCTCAATATGAAAGCTATTTTAGGCTGGGCAGTGTAGTTGTAACCATCTCTTAGCTCTGTATCAAAGAAAAATTTGGTCTTATTTGCACTTTGAATATTGAGAGAGTGCGATTATGGTTGCATTTATTGTAAAGTGTTAGCATAAAAATGAATAACAGGTTTCTCTTAATCTTATTAAGCACAAACGGTTTCATTTGTTAACATTAGTTAATGCACTGTGAACTATCATGAACTAACAATGAATGACTATTTTTATTAACTAACAAAAAAAAGATTAATAAATACTGCAGCAAAGATATTGCTCATTGTTAGTTGATGTTGGTTAATACATTAATGTTAATAAATGAGATCTTATTGTAAAGTGTTACCATTTTTATTTATACTGTTTTTATTATATGATCAGTTTGTGGAAAGGAGTTCAGTTAGGAGGTCAAAAGTTGTAGAAGCTCATAAATCATGTACAGTAAGGTCTGAAGAGACTGAAATCATACAGAAGAGAAGTCAGTCAGTTGAGTTTGTGACAAAACCTTTTACAGTGCTTGAGTATTGTTGTCTTTTACCGCATATGATAATTCATACTCAGAAAGTAGAACTGAAATGACATTCATTACAAGATGATTAGTTAAAACATTTCAAATACACCTGCAGAATATTTTTTCTAGTCGTGTATTTCGCTATCTTGTCTCGTCTCGTGAACTCAATCTCGAGTCGTCTCGTGAGATACCTGTCTCGTCACACCCCTAATAGTTTATATAGAATTAAGTTAGCATTAGCAGAGTTGTCTGTTTTGCAGCACTGAGCAGTTATTTTACAAACTTTATCATAAAAAAAACAGTACAAAAACAAGCCACGTCCCTCCGTAAGCCCCTCCCCCATAACAAAGCCCCGCCCCCATGGTAAGTGCACCGTATAGTTTCCTGCTTTTTTGTCCTTTGCCAATCACACCTATGTACAATGTACTTATTGGGTTCATATTAAATTGCAAAACACTTTTGCTGCTATTGAGGTGGATACGGTTATGGTTATGGTGGTATGGGTAGGTTTAAGGGAAGGGGTAAGGTGTAAGGGATGGGTCAACAGTGTAATTATAAATGTAATTACAGATCTAATTACATGCAGGTGATTTTAAAATATAAGTAGAATGTAAAAACATGTATGTTCACAATAAGTGCATTGTATCAAATGATTAATTTAAATGTAAGTACATAGTAGTTAAGGCCACTTAATATAAAGTGGAACCAGTTTTCTTGTTGCCTCATAATATTAAGGTTGAACAACTGTAGTCACGTCAACCAATTTCACAATGTCTTTAGTAACCTTCTGGACCTCAAAAGGTGCAATGTTGTTGGTGCCTATGTGTGGATCAGATACCCTCGGATTTCATCAAAAAATATCTTAATTTGTGTTCCGAAGACAAACGAAGGTCTTACAGGTTTGGGGCGACATGAGGGTGAGTATTTAATGACAGAAATGTCATTTTTGGGTGAACTAACCCTCTAGGGTTTTTGCACACTGAGTCTGAAATTTTCGTATGCGTTTTTTGTATTTGTCATCCTAAAAATTCGTCATGCACAGAAATCTTGCGCACTGAGTCCGATGCGTATTAATCCGTTGCGAAAAAAAAGTTGCAAAACAATAAAAAATGGAGTCTTCAAGCTGTGAGGATGATTTTGTTGTCCTTTCTCCTCTTACAAAGAGAAAAAGAAAAGGAAATATTGGATCCATTCAATCCTGAGATTACGAAGAGAGGAAGGAGAGTTCCACCTTGTCAAGGAGCTGCAGGATTATCCTGAGAGATTCAAAGTTTACTTCAGGATGTCAGTGGTTCGGTTTGATGCTTTGCTAGTGATCCTGGCACAATCTGTCTTTATTTTCCATCTCTGTTTGTCATACAGTGCTTTGTGCTGCAAGACGAAGTGGATCAACTTGTCAGATGGCATTTTGGATTTTGCTGTTCACTTGTATGGCTCTGAATTGTCAAAACTCTAAAAATGCTTGCTTACAGATCCAAAAATTGCAGAAAATTAAACCCCATCCGAATTTTTTTATGACGGACGAAAGTTTCGGAGGCAATGTGTAAACGTGATTGACACAATGTGAGGTCGTATTTATTTTTTAACGTTCAAAAATTTGGATGCGAATTTCGGACTCAGTGTGCAAAGACCTTAACTGTCGCTCATACCTAGAGTTAAGATCTTGAACAAATCACTGACCCTAAATATTCAACTTGACTTATGACTTATCCTGCATGTTTGTGCTGCGGACATGAATATAACCTAAATTGTACACAAAAAAAATCTCATTGAGTGACTGAGCCATACCTAGAGAGCAGAATATCATATTAGATCTGACAGAAGTGTTTAAGTTGTTGTATATAATTTTTTTTGACCGTACTAAAGCATAAGAATACCCTAAAATGTGTGCTGGTATTTAGGAAAAATGTTAAGTTCACATACTTGTTTCTTTCATCTAAAAAGCTATCAATGGGAGCATATCAAAACATGGATAAATCAACTCATAAACTTAGTGTAAGGCTCGTCGCCTTCCATTGTCAATTGTGCTTGTTCCTGTTGCGTGATGAGGAGGGGCCGAGGAAAACAACTCTCTCCAATAATTTGAATTCAGATTGCAGTATCCATTTCAACCACTAGCTGTCAATATTACATACTGCACCTTTAAAGGGGAAATGTAGCAGTCAGTCAAGTTTACATTATTTAGTAAACTAATTTCTTACAGTTATAAGCTATAATCAAAACTTTTTAATGGGGACAGTGATGTTGTATATTCATCCAAATTATGGTGAAAACCAAAAACATTACTTTTAAAGTACATTGAAAAAGAAGTAATGAAAGAGCCATGCAAAAAAATAGAAAACACCCATTGTTATGGCCACTTTAATACTTTGTTTCTATTTTGAATTGCCTCATTTTTGGCTCTGAATGAACTTTATTTATATCAAATCATGATAATTATTTGTTTGTATTCCTTTTGTATTATTTACTTATTTCATGTATATTACTTTTTATTTTTACTGATTGAATTGTAATGTTGGCGCCGATAGTAACATCAGATTTATTTATATTGATGGTAACATTAGATTTACTATAATCATTTGATATATCAGTATGTACATCACCTGTGTTTAAAAATATATAGTAACCCAAATCTAATAAATACATGAATAACAAATAATTTGCTTTTCCATTAGTCATTCCATTTCAAAAACAAATGCTTATATTACTTACTTAACTGGCCAACGGAGCGAACCAACCCTGTGATGTCACACGCTGTGGTATTGCAAGATGGTGGCGCCCTTGCTCCAAAAGCTATTACAAAACATCCCTTTTTCTTCAAAATGGATCATTGATCATGTTTGTTATATTTTTTTTATTATTATTAAAGTGAAAATTCTTTGTAGTTTTTGCATGTTCATAATTTCTTTTTATGACAGCATGGCCAAAAATTATGTGTGCCCAATTTGGCATGTTTCATCGCATTATCACAAATTAAACAATCGACTCCAATCACAACTACGCAACATGCTTACAAAATCTTTAATAATATTTGAACAAAGTTGTAAAGATGTCAGTTTTCCTAGGCTGGACTTTTGGCTACTACTGTAGCAGAGTTTGATGCGTTTTTGTCATTTCTGTATTAAAATATTGTATTCAACAAACATTGTACACCATTTCAGTTACAGTAAAATATACTACATTTATAAAGTGTTTTGACAAAAATATTGACCACATTTAGAGAACATATTCATCAGGATGCAAAACGATAAAGAATGAACACGGCACTTAAAACACCTATGCATCATTTAAACGTTAATTGTAGATCCAGTATGATTGATTAAACCATTTCCTTCACACGTTCACAAATGCTTTTGTTTCTCTTCTGGGCATGTGGTGTTTGCTTGGGAACAGGAATCCAGGCATGACAAAGAGAAATCAGAAAAGAAGAGAGACAGCACCGGTGCTAAAGAAGAGAAGAAACAATATCCTTTGATGCCTTGAGCACAAACAGCAATGCGTACCTGTAGAGATGTTCTGTGGGCCGCAGCACTGATGAGCCAATCAACACGCTGTGTTTTTCCTTAACGTTCACTACCCATAAATCATCAGAAAAGCACAGATAATGTATGCTGACACTCAAGGTGAGTGTTCAGCGTTAATGTGGAGGAAGTGCTTTAAGAGCATTTGAGGACACATTCCTTTTTATTACCAATTTCTTATCAATAGTTGAGTGAATATGAAAAAGAACATTTATTGATTTGTAATGGGCTTTTCAATAATGCAGAGGTTTTTCCGGACCTGACGTTCCTCTCCAGCGGTATTCCCTGCTGTGGGCCGCTGTGGGCTGCAGAATTCATCATCGCCAGCTTTCTCAACCATGTCAACGTCTTAATTCGCTTCTCCTATCACCGTCTGGAAAGAGGATTCCGTCGCACACATTTTGCCTGCATCCAAACTTCTGTTGTTTTGCCTAGAAACGTTGTAGCTCGTATTTTAATCTGCCATTTTTATTGTGATAATTTCAGTACTTCACTGAAAGTTTGTTTCCTTTAAATATTTAGCACAATGTGCTGCTTGCATCACAAACAGATTCAGGTTGAATTGGTGTCACTTTCAAATGCTTGCATTTTTATGACCTTGCTCTATTACCTTCCTTTTCCTTTGTTTTTCTTTTGTTTTTGCCCCTCTTTTCTTTTTAAGTAAAAAAGAAAACTCTGGTTTCCGGAATACTACCTTTTTTTTTTCTTTTTTTTTTTTCCTTTTTAATTCACATGTGATATTTAGACTAGATGTTTGAAGCAGTACAAATGCTCTATTTGTATATTATGTATACAGAAATAAAATGGTTCCGTGTAATAAGACATTTCCTGTTACTTTCATTTCAAATGTATGCCTCCCTGGTTTTCTTTGTGTGTTCAATCACGTTTTTAAAAGATTTGTATAAAGAATGGCAAGCTGGAGTTCTCCGTAAATAAGTGGACTAAAAAGGAAACGATTCATGATTTTCCAAATTACATAATGGAGTTTTTATCTGGCAAAATCTACAAAGTGTATGCTTTTTCTAAATAAAATAGTTTTCTTAGTGTATCACTTGTCTGATGTTTTTTGTTATTTGATACTTGGGATTTTGCAAAACCATGTAACTGCATTCATTGCATCAGTTTGGCTGAGGGCTGGGTAAAAAAAATATAGATTTTTCGAGTAATTGATTCTAATTTTTACGAGCCGATATCAGTCCCAAGAATCGATTATTCTGTTTTCAGTTGATGAATGGAACACTGTAGTGCGTCGCTGCCTCCCATCCAATAAATCGCAATAAGCTTTGTGCTCTTGTTACTTTTGATATGAAATAAAGTTACAGATTTCAAATTGTCCATTTTACAGGGTTCCCACGAGCCTTGAAAGTACTTGGATTTCAGACACATGAATTCAAGGCCTGGAAAGCACTTGAAAAATATTATTGGTCTTGAAAGTGCTTGAATTAAATTTGAAATAAATTTTGTGAAAATTATAACATGTCCCTCTTAGTCCTAGTATATCTTAGTCCCCCCCCCCCCCCATTGACTACCATAGTAGGAAAAATAATTACTATGGTAGTCACTGGAGGGCGAGATCGGTTTGGTTACTGACATTCTTCTAAATGTCTGTCTTTGTGTTTAGCAGAACAATGAAATTCAAGCAGGTTTGGAACAATTTGAATGAATGAATGAGGCATTTATATAGCGCTTTCATATGTACTACTGTACACCCAAAGCGCTTTACAATCATATCAGGGGTCTCTCCTCATCCACCACCAGTGTGCAGCATCCACTTGGATGATGCGACGGCAGCCACAGTACAACGGCGCCAGTGCGCTCACCACACACCAGCTGTAGGTGGAGAGGAGAGAGAGTGAAAGAGCCAATTCAATGGATGGGGATTATTAGGAGGCCGTGATTGGTAAGGGCCTATGGAGGGAATTTGGCCAGGACACCGGGGTTACACCCCTACTCTTTACGAGAAGTGCCATGGGATTTTTAATGACCACAGAGAGTCAGGACCTCGGTTTAACGTCTCATCCGAAGGACGGTGCTTGTTACAGTACAGTGTCCCCGTCACTATACTGGGGCATTAGGACCCACACAGACCACAGGGTGAGCACCCCCTGCTGGCCTTACCAACACCTCTTCCAGCAGCTACCTGGTTTTCCCAGGAGGTCTCCCATCCAGGTACTAACCAGGCTCAGCCCTGCTTAGCTTCAGTGGGCAACCGGTCTTGGGCTACAGGGTGATATGGCTGCCGGATTTGAGGGTGAGTAAATGACAGAATTTTCATAATTTTCATTTTTGGGTGAACTAACCCTTTAAAAAGTCAGAATTGCGTGATTATAAAGCCACAATTGTGTCTTATAAAGAGAGAATTGCGGTTCTGATTTTTTTTTTCTCATAAGTGCTCATTTATATCTCTTAATTCTGACTTTTTTTCTCAGAATTGCAAGCTTATATCTATAATATATTGTATATATTCTGACTTTAAGCCACAATTACGATCCATATAATCCTTTTTTTTTTTCACTCAATTGCAAAATTTATCTTTATAATATTCTCTCTATATTATAATGTTTTTACTCAAGTAATGATTCATAAAAAATGAAAACCAAAACTAGTATGGAATAATTGTTAAGGATAAGAAAATCCAAAAGCTTATTAGGGATAAGAAAGCTGCAAACGGTTTTAATATATTTCCAAAATTAATGTACAAATGATTCTGTACCTCTTCTGGGTTAAAATGGATGCAAATGCAATAGGAGGATTAAAATGTCAAGTATTGTAAGAGGTCTTTCATGACACTCCATATGTGATGTGAATTTGATTGGTGCTTGATATAAAATAAACGGTCCTTAAATCTGGTGTTCATGAAAGAGTGTGAACCCTGATTTTATTACGAAATTCAAAAAATAAACGCTGGTGTGATAAAGCACACATGAACTTATCATCTCCTTTGCTTTAATACCAGTTACAGAGCAAAATAAATGAATGAACATCTGAAGGTATACTATATTGCCAACAGTTTTGGGATGCCTGCCTTTACGTGCACAATCATTTATGACATCCCATTCTTAATCCGTAGGGTTTAATATGGAGTTGGCCCACCCTTTGCTGCTATAACACCTTTATCTCTTCTATGAAGGCTTTCCATAAGGTTTAGGAGTGTGTTTTGTAACAGTCACTGCCTGTCACAAGGTTTATTGTATTATGGGTGCTATGCTCTTCCTGGACTCTAGGGGGAGATGGAGCGTACTCATTATGGTATATAACAGGAAACAGTAGAGTAAATGGTAGGGTCTGTTTGATGGTGCCTCATAGTTGTTTGCTACCTGTTACCACCTGTTTGCCTAATCCTGTTTGAGAAACTGTTTGTTTCCTGCTCAAACGTAAGTTTAATGTTTGTATCATTGTAATGAACTTGCATGGAATGTATTTAGTTTAATTGGTATATTGTTTTCCCTTTATAGAGGATTTTACTGTGATGTAGCTTTTGCTAGTCAACTATGACTACCTCTACATGTTTACATACACCCTGGTTTGCTGAAGCCATCCTTGGTTCATGTGGTGTGAAATGCTGAAATTGACCAAACATCCAAGCATAGGACAACAAACGACCTCATCAACTTCTTCATCCTCCGTAACTATACTCAACAAAAAGATAACATTGCTTTCCTTCAATACCTGAACTGTTTAAGTTCTCAAACAGCTGTGTTGGACAATTTGATTCCCTATATGCACATACACTTGCCTTTGATGAAATTGTTGAATTGTATGTATATTTTTGAGGACTTGTAGTATATTGGGTATTGTGAAATATTGAATGTGAAAAATTTTTTGAATACACGCTAAATGAAACTGCACTCTTGTTTGTTAAAGACTTTATTTATTAATAGACCTTTCTTGCACAAAAGATGATTCCCCTTTAAACTCTTGTAGCTTGACCTGTGCAAAGTAACTGGGATGGTTATAGTTTATAGGAATTTTTGACCATTCTTTTAGAAGCACATTTATGAGGTCAGGCACTGATGTTGGACGAGAAGGCCTGGCTCGCAGTCTCAACTCTAATTCATCCCAAAGGTGTTCTATCGGGTTGAGGTCAGGACTCTGTGCAGGCCAGTCAAGTTCCTCCACACCAAACTCATCCATGTCTTTATGGACCTTGCTTTGTTCGCTGGTGCACAGTCATTTTGGTACAGGAAGGGGCCATCCCCAAACTGTTCCCACTAAGTTGGGAGCATGAAAAATGTCCAAAATGTCTTGGTATGCTGAAGCATTAAGAGTTCTTTTCACTGGAACTAAGGGTCAAGCCCAACCCCTGAAAAACAACCCCACACCATAATCCCCCCTCCACTAAACTTTACACTCGGCACAATGCAGTCAGGTAAGTACCGTTCTCCTGGCAACTGCCAAACCCAGACTCGTCCATCATATTGCCAGACAGAGAAGCGTGATTCGTCACTCCAGAGAACACGTCTCCACTGCTCTAGAGTCCAGTGGCGGTGTGCTTTACACCACTGCATCCAACGCTTTGCATTGCACTTGATGTAAGGCTTGTATGCAGCTGTACGGCCATGGAAACCCATTCCATGAAGCTCTCTATGCACTGTTCTTGAGCTAATCATAGTTATTTACTCTGCAGAAAGTTGGCGACTTTGTTCCCAATGGCTTCTACTTTATTATGATACCACTAACAGTTGACTGTGGAATATTTAGTAGTGAGGAAATTTTAACAAATGGATTTATTGCACAGGTGGCAACCTATCACGGTATCACGCTTGAATTCACTGAGCTCCTGAGAGCGACCCATTTTTTTCACGCAGTCTGCATGCCTAGGTGCTTGATTTTATACACCTGTGGCCATGGAAGTGATTGGAACACCTGAATTTAATGATTTGGAGGGGTGTCCCAAAACTTTTGGCAATATAGTGTTAAAAGATAGAGTACAACTTACCAAAAACCTCTCATGTAAGAGCTCAAAATCAGTGTTTCAACTGTGGAAAGTTAAAAAGTAAAAAAGTAGTAGAAAGTAGAAAAAAAAAAAAAAAAAAAGAATTCAGGTTGATTTTTAGTTTTTTGTTCAGGGGTGGGAAAATTAATAAACAGCTTGAATATTCGATTTCTACACGTGGGTGGGAATTAAACCCCCTTTCTGCTGATTAGTCAGCTGAAGATCAAACCGTGCTGTCATCGGTTCTTCCTCAGTACCGCACATCAGAATAATAGTCCTCAGCTGCTGCAGTTTTACGGATTTTTAACACGCTTATTGCAACTACATTTCATCTTTTTCTCATCAACAACCACACAACCCGTGTTGGGGCATAGCCTAGTTAGGGCTTTCTTCTGTGTAGATACACTTTGCATCAGCTTGGTATGGCAGGGTAAGGCTGCCTATTCTGGTCAGCCAGTAAGTTTAAAAATAAAATAAATATATAAATTAAATATAATTAGTTGTAAATTAACCTAATAATTTTTACACGCTAATACAAAAAGGAAAGAATAATGCATTGACTTGGGTAGGCTATATAGGCCTATTAACGTTCACACAAGAACTGTCAGACATATTAAAATGCATACTCTTCTGAGTTTTATAATGTCCTTGTGTTTTATTAAAATTGATATCTCCAATAAATAGATGCACCACTTTGTGCGAAACACGAACTGCTACACAAATAAACAAATAAACGCACCTACAGTCAAGCACAGACCAATATTGAAGTGTACAGGAAATATGCAGCGTATTAACTAACAGCGTATTGAGTATTAACTGATATCAAACGTAACGGCCAACTAAACTTCCAAAGCAAAGTCATTGTGCGTTCTCTCCAGGCCATCCAGTGTGTCCCACACAGATTTTCAGAGTTGACCTTCTAAACAAAACAGGCCTAAGAAGTAGACTACTGGACAGCGTATGGGAGAAGATGGGAGGTACATTCATATTTATGAAGTAAGCACCTATAATAGCCTAGCTATTATATACATATATACAGCTTGAATATATATGAGCAATATCACACGAGTAGCCGTGCGATATGGCTGTATATCAGCACGCTGTGATTACCTACGGACGAATCACAGCGTGCTGATATACAGCCATATCGCACGGCTACGAGTGTGATATTGCGTTTATACAACAGTTCGACGACACGAGTGTGTAAATAAATAAGAACAACAACGAAGTGTCTTTAAAACAGTCTTTTGTGCAGCACTACTTCCTTCCGCCACGGATTCAAATCTCAATTTGACAGTTGAACCAAGCCTCCGTTACTAACTCTAAAACGTCACTTTAGAACTAGTAACGAAGGAACGTTGAGTCGCTTCATTGAAACACATTGAAATTTGTACAGTATTAGAGAGAGAGAGAGAGAGAGAGAGAGAGTAGGCTATTACCTGTGTCTGGTATATTGCATTACATTCATTCTTCAAGTCGATGTCCATAATATTATATCCTTTATACAAGTCCGTTTGAATGTCCGCTGAGGAAAGCGATCTTTGTATTTGTCCTTTTTTACATCCATTACACCACAGCGCTAAAACTTCCTTTTGCAAAAGTTCCTTTCAATTTAAAAGTCTCTTGTGCTTCACTGACTCATTCTCCTGTAAAGTGTTGCCGCCATCTAATGGCGTATTAATGTAATGTTCACTCAATCCATATTACTTAATGGACATATTTATATAAAATCATATTTATTAACAATAATATTTAGAACAACAAATAAGCACAATTGTACAGTTCAGTCAAACATAAAGCACTAGTTATTAAAAAAAAAAAAAAATAGGTCACCATTTACGCTGGTATGTGGGTTTTTACAAATATTTAACGAATGAAAAGGATTTTAAAGAGCGTGTGACAAAACCTCCTAACTCCATTGGATCCTCAAACTGTCAATCAAGCCTCATTAATCTGCCTCACCTACTGAATAAAGTGCGCACGCAGTTTGGACATCTCTGTGCAATGCAAAGGTAAATAAAGATTTGATGTTTGAAAAAAATTGTAAAGCGTTTTCTTTACTCAAAAAACCATATGTTTATAAAGTTTAATGTTTTACGTATTTGAAGAGCGGAGAAGAGTCTGATATGTCCAGTCTAGTTGTAGCCAATGTGCTATATAAGGATGTAATGTAACGTTTATTATTATGAAATTTAATATAGCACAATTCGACTTGCTCTGGAACAAATAATAGATTAATAAGACCAAAGATTGCCCGTTCTATGTACTCAAATTGAATTATGTCTCATGTTTAACCACTATAAGAGTCAGCGGCAAATCCCCGAGGCACTGGCCGAGATGAAGCTGTTCTCGGCGGTTACAGAAGCACTGAACGGCCGCTGACGCACTCGAGCTTGCATCTCCGAAAACATCAAAACAAATTGTAAAATAGGCGCTGTTATTAAACATGAGTCACATATTTCAGGTCTAAACAACTACATTCTCGCCTAAAAAACTATTAAAACTACAGTTCGTAGTACAAGAAGTAGTATTTGTAAAAATTACGGTTGATTTGATCGGCCGCCATGACGGTCACTTCAAGCGGAGTGATACAAACGGTGAAAAGGCAGTAGTAGTGCTGTTATCACTGAAATATCGCATGGCTATCAGCCAATCAGATTCGAGAACCAGACAGAACTGTTGTATAAATATATATATACAGGTGCTGGTCATATAATTAGAATATCATCAAAAAGTTGATTTATTTCACTAATTCCATTCAAAAAGTGAAACTTGTATATTATATTCATTCATTACACACAGATTGATATATTTCAAATGTTTATTTCTTTTAATTTTGATGATTATAACTGACAACTAAGGAAAATCCCAAATTCAGTATCTCAGAAAATTAGAATATTGTGAAAAGGTTCAATATTGAAGACACCTGGTGCCACACTCTAATCAGCTAATTAACTCAAAACACCTGCAAAGGCCTTTAAATGGTCTCTCAGTCTAGTTCTGTAGGTTACACAATCATGGGGAAGACTACTGACTTGACAGTTGTCCAAAAGACGACCATTGACACCTTGCACAAGGAGGGCAAGACACAAAAGGTCATTGCAAAAGAGGCTGGCTGTTCACAGAGCTCTGTGTCCAAGCACATTAATAGAGAGGCGAAGGGAAGGAAAAGATGTGGTAGAAAAAAGTGTACAAGCAATAGGGATAGCCGCACCCTGGAGTGGATTGTGAAACAAAACCCATTCAAAAATGTTGGGGAGATTCACAAAGAGTGGACTGCAGCTGGAGTCAGTGCTTCAAGAACCACTACACACAGACGTATGCAAGACATGGGTTTCAGCTGTCGCATTCCTAGTGTCAAGACACTCTTGAACAACAGACAGCGTCAGAAGCTTCTAAAGACAAAAAGGACTGGACTGCTGCTGAGTGGTCCAAAGTTATGTTCTCTAATGAAAGTAAATTTTGCATTTCCTTTGGAAACCAGGGTCCCAGAGTCTGGAGGAAGAGAGGAGAGGCACACAATCCACGTTGCTTGAGGTCCAGTGTAAAGTTTCCACAGTCAGTGATGGTTTGGGGTGCCATGTCATCTGCTGGTGTTGGTCCACTGTGTTTTCTGAGGTCCAAGGTCAACGCAGCCGTATAGCAGGAAGTTTTAGAGCGCTTCATGCTTCCTGCTGCTGACCAGCTTTATGGAAATGCAGATTTCATTTTCCAACAGGACTTGGCACCTGCACACAGTGCCAAAGCTACCAGTACCTGGTTTAAGGACCATGGTATCCCTGTTCTTAATTGGCCAGCAAACTCGCCTGACCTTAACCCCATAGAAAATCTATGGGGTAATGTTGAGAGGAAGATGCGATATGCCAGACCCAACAATGCAGAAGAGCTGAAGGCCACTATCAGAGCAACCTGGGCTCTCATAACACCTGAGCAGTGCCACAGACTGATCGACTCCATGCCATGCCACATTGCTGCAGTAATTCAGGCAAAAGGAGCCCCAACTAAGTATTGAGTGCTGTACATGCTCATACTTTTCATGTTCATACTTTTCAGTTGGCCAAGATTTCTAAAAATCCTTTCTTTGTATTGGTCTTAAGTAATATTCTAATTTTCTGAGATACTGAATTTGGGATTTTCCTTAGTTGTCAGTTATAATCATCAAAATTAAAAGAAATAATATATCAGAAATATAATCAGTCTGTGTGTATCAGTCTGTGAAATATCAGTCTGTGTGTAATGAATGAATATAATACAGGTGCTGGTCATATAATTAGAATATCATCAAAAAGTTGATTTATTTCACTAATTCCATTCAAAAAGTGAAACTTGTATATTATATTCATTCATTACACACAGACTGATATATTTCAAATGTTTATTTCTTTTAATTTTGATGATTATAACTGACAACTAAGGAAAATCCCAAATTCAGTATCTCAGAAAATTAGAATATTGTGAAAAGGTTCAATATTGAAGACACCTGGTGCCACACTCTAATCAGCTAATTAACTCAAAACACCTCCAAAGGCCTTTAAATGGTCTCTCAGTCTATTTCTGTAGGCTACACAACCATGGGGAAGACTGCTGACTTGACAGTTGTCCAAAAGATGAGCATTGACACCTTGCACAAGGAGGGCAAGACACAAAAGGTCATTGCAAAAGAGGCTGGCTGTTCACAGAGCTCTGTGTCCAAGCACATTAATAGAGAGGCAAATAGAAGGGAAAGATGTGGTAGAAAAAAGTGTACAAGCAATAGGGACAACCGCACCCTGGAGAGGATTGTGAAACAAAACCCATTCAAAAATGTGGGGGAGATTCACAAAGAGTGGACTGCAGCTGGAGTCAGTACTTCAAGAACCACTACGCACAGACGTATGCAAGACATGGGTTTCAGCTGTTGCATTCCTAGTGTCAAGCCACTCTTGAACAACGGACAGCGTCAGAAGCGTCTGCATTCGCAAAGCGAATGCATTTCCTTTGGAAATCAGGGTCCCAGAGTCTGGAGGAAGAGAGGAGAGGCACACAATCCACATTGCTTAAGGTCCAGTGTAAAGTTTCCACAGTCAGTGATGGTTTGGGGTGCCATGTCATCTGCTGGTGTTGGTCCACTATGTTTTCTGAGGTCCTAGGTCAACTCAGCCGTATACCAGGAAGTTTTAGAGCACTTCATGCTTCCTGCTGCTGACCAACTTTATGGAGATGCAGATTTCATTTTCCAACAGGACACATTTTCCACCTGCACACAGTGCCAAAGCTACCAGTACTTGGTTTAAGGACCATGGTATCCCTGTTCTTAATTGGCCAGCAAACTCGCCTGACCTTAACCCCATAGAAAATCTATGGGGTATTGTGAAGAGGAAGATGTGATATGCCAGACCCAACAATGCAGAAGAACTGAAGGCCACTATCAGAGCAACCTGGGCTCTCATAACACCTGAGCAGTGCCACAAACTGATCGACTCCATGCCATGCCGCATTGCTGCAGTAATTCAGGCAAAAGGAGCCCCAACTAAGTATTGAGTGCTGTACATGCTCATACTTTTCATGTTCATATTTTTCAGTTGGCCAAGATTTCTAAAAATCCTTTCTTTGTATTGGTCTTAAAGGGCACCTATTATGCAAAATTCACTTTTACATGGTGTTTGACCATAAATGTGTGTTGGCAGTGTGTGAGCAAAACCACCCTAGAATGAGAAAAATCCACCCAGTGGTTTTTTTACAATCTCAATAATTCATAAGCACTGTCTCAGAACGCCCTGTTCTGAGATTGCTCTCACTGTGACGTAGAATTGCGCTAAGCCCCACCCACGTGGTTTGACTGACAATCTGGTTTTGGCACAGACCCATCCTCCATTGTTTCAACGACAACCGGTAATGTCTCCTAAGAAACATAAGTGTTCTGTTGTGGGATGTAATAATGAACATAGTAGTTTTCACTTACTTCCGACATCAGAGCCACTGAAAACGCAGTGGATGGATTTTATTTACGAAGGAAAGGCGCCACTCAAAATTCCAAAATACGTTTATGTTTGCGCGAATCATTTTTTGACTGACTGTTTTGAGAACGAGGGTCAATTCAAAGCAGGTCTTGCTTCAAAGTTAATCCTCAAGTGTGGATCGTTGCCTACTGTTCGCGATCCAACGTCACCTCCAGAAGAAGTAAGTGTATTTAATGTTTTTTGAGCAAATAGTCATTTCAGTCGATGTCAGCCAATTCAATAACAAATGCGTCTAAAGTTGTTGTCGTCGTCGTAAAATGTCTGTGTATATAATTTAAACCTTGTTTGTATAGTGTGTATCCACACGTATATATATATATTTTTAAAGATATTGTATTAAAAACTGTGTATGTTTACTTAGCAAACGTTATCACAGTATTTGTGTTTGTAGTTTCAAAAAATTGCGCGAACGTTATCACAGTGTGTGTGTGTGTGTGTGTGTGTGTTGCACATCCATAATTGCAAAGGGGACGCGATTAAAACTCTATAAGTACATAAATGTATCAAATAACCATTCAGAGACGTCCTGCTCCATTCTCAATTGTGTTTCTTCTGCCGGAGTCTCTTCATCATCTGGGTCTGATTCCGGTTCAAACATGTACGGCTGAATGCCATACAAAACAGCGGGTCTCTCACTCTCAGCCATTCTGCTTCTACCCTCTGTTTATTGCCATAGGTATGCAAGTTACGCCCTCATCCAAAGGCAGGGCGGGGATATGCAGCTCATTTATATTTAAGGTGGTACACACCAAAACAGCTCTTTTTAAAACAGGCCCCAAAAATGACATTTTCAAATGGTTATAATAAATTAACTGTGGGGTATTTTGTGCTGAAACTTCACAAATACATTCTGGGGACACCCAAGACCAATATTACATCTTGTAAAAAGGGGCATAATAGGTGCCCTTTAAGTAATATTCTAATTTTCTGAGATATTGAATTTGGGATTTTCCTTAGTTGTCAGTTATAATCATCAAAATTAAAAGAAATAAACATTTGAAATATATCAGTCTGTGTGTAATAAATTAATACAATATACAAGTTTCACTTTTTGAATGGAATTAGTGAAATAAATCAACTTTTTTATGATATTCTAATTATATGACCAGCACCTGTGTATATATACAGCTTGAATATTATTTATATATATATATATATATATATATATATATATATATATATATATATATATATAGCCATGTATAGCCTTATAAAAAAAAAAAAGCTATATATAGTTCCATTCATTACAAACATTTATTAAAACACACAACATAAAAGAATTTTATTTTAATTGTTACATCCCCTTTTTGTCTAGGGGTGTTGTGAGAGTAACATTATTATTATTATTATTATTATTATTATTAGGAAACAAAACGTGTCCCCACGAAAATCAGGGCAAAAATGAGAGAGAGTTGGTTCTGTCTGCAATCCCAGCACTCACAAACATACACAGAGAGAAACTCTTCAAGGTTTTATAAAAAAAAAAAAAAAAAAAGTCTCTTTCACAGCAACTAAGATTAAGGTAAACTCAACTTTATTTATAAAGCACTTTCAACACCACAAGTGGAACCAAAGTGCTGTACAGAAAGTATAAAAGAGAAACATAGAAAAACAAAAAACAGACATATGACATACCCACTTACAAAGCATTGTCAAAAAGTAAAGAAAACAAATAAGTTAAGCGCACTCTGAAAAACACCCAATGAAGGACAAGTTTTTAGAGACAGAGGAAGGTCATTCCAAAGCCTAGGAGCTGCAACAGAAAATGCCCGATCACCTTTACATTTTAAACGCGTACGTGGAACCACAAGAAGCAACTGATCATTTGAGCGCAGAGATCTGCTGGATTGACAGCGGCTGATTAAATCACTAACATACTCAGGGGCTAGACCATGCAGAGACTTAAAAACGTACAACAGTGCTTTGTATTGAATTCTGTATCATATGGGTAACCAATGTAGTTTAATTAAAACCGGAGTAATGTGTTCTCTCTTCTTAGTACCCGTTAAAAGTCTAGCAGCTGAGTTCTGAACGAGCTGCAAACGGGAGAGAGAAGCCTGACTCACACCCAAATACAATACATTACAATTACAACAATACAACAATAAACAGTAATGATAACTCAAAAAGAAATGATAATTAGAAGCTTCTAGCTTCAGGAAGGGGTTAAAGCCAAAATAAACAAAAGGGGTAAGCTACCTGGGAGTAAGGGAATCTAATTAACCTATTAAATAAACAACAAATCTTATCCCTGAGTACCTTACTATCCCAAAACAGGAGAAAAGCAAGGGTTAGTAAAAACAAAAGTGGCACCCACCTCCCTACTGCATCTACATGCAACAATAATGGGGCAGTTACACACTATCACTACAGCAGATACAACAGGTTTTCTTGAAGAAGCTTTAAGAGCACACATCCAACAAAGTCTGAGAAAGCAGACAGACCTTGCTCTCTCTGGTGAACAACCAGTTCTCTCTGTTTAAATTCCTGTGCACAACTCTGACAAGGAACAGGTGGCATCAATTAGGCTCCTGCTAGAGGACAGGGAGGAACAGAGGAAAACAGGCAAAAACTACACTTCCCAGCAGGCTGTTGAGCATCAGGGAAACACAATCACATACACATATTCACAAAATTAACAAAACAAAATGACATACGTCCAGGGACGTAACACCCCCACCAATAAATTAAATATTTCCACCGTGTAACATTTGAACAAAACATGCACTCGTGTACAAAGGTGTTAAATATTCACAGGTCAGCTGTCTGCACATTTGGTTGTGGACAGCGCATCCGCTATGACATTTTATAAATCCTTCTTATGACTAATTTCTAAGTTGTACTCTTGCAAAATGAGGGACCAGCAAATCAGGCATTGATTAGAATTGCCCATTCAAGATAAGTGATTATGGTCGGTATAAATTAACATCGGTTACAACGACCTC
Source organism: Megalobrama amblycephala (assembly GCF_018812025.1). Taxonomy (NCBI): domain Eukaryota; kingdom Metazoa; phylum Chordata; class Actinopteri; order Cypriniformes; family Xenocyprididae; genus Megalobrama; species Megalobrama amblycephala. Next base: position 22,493,660 of record NC_063066.1, on the reverse strand, counting down.
CAACATAAACTTCAAAATGTTGCAGAGCCAAGATAAGAGCTACGGTTTCCTTCTCTATGGTGCTGTAATTCTGCTGGCACTTGGAAAGTTTTCTGGAGAAGTAACATACTAGGTTTCTGGTTGTGCTTACTGGACAATTGACCATTCGCAAAGACCCGCCTCCTTTAGTTACTGTTGCTATGTCCGACAAACCCTGCTGCGCCACACGTTCTCACAGTGAAAAATACATCGCGGAGCAAAGAGGACACTGACAACGTACAGACAAGACAGAGGAGGTTACTTTTGATTTGACAAATTTTGTAATTTTTTAAGAAATTTAAACAATAAATACCGTTTTCTGCCTCTGTAGTGCCTCAAGCGGCTCATGAACCAATCATCATTTCATACTAGTTCATTTATATCATCAAATAAACATGAATAAACCACTTTTCAAACAAAGAAAGACGTCAATACACATCATTTTTCAAGTTCAAGTCCACCAACGTTAATCTACTAATTCCCCTGACTGCTTTGTTGGACAAAATGGCGGATTTGGCGTTATGATTGGTTAAAACGCCTGTCAATCAAACTCCCGGCGAAGGGTCAATTGGTCTACTGAAATCTGGTGCAGCAAGCACAGGAATTACACATAATGTCCTTTGCAGCACACTCCGCACTCCATGTAAACTTTTTTGAGGGACTCAGGAGGTTAGTTAATGGAGAGACTACAGTGGCGAAATTCTCACAAAATCCTCTGAAGTAGCCCACCATTCCCAAAAATAGAAGAGAGATAGAATGGCTAAAGACTTTAGAGAATGGCTAAGAATGGCTAAGACTTTAACTTGACCATGACCAACTTTCTTACCTAAGCCAATGGCTCGTTTTTTGAGTCGACAGCTTATAAAAACATAGTTCTGTTATTGTTTTTTTTTTTTTAGCTTGTTTGCTCTACACCCTGTCAGATAGCAGCTTTTAGAGATTGTTCTGCTTTTTGGTACAAGTCAGAAATGACAAGGAATCGAATATTCAAGCTGTTTGTTCATTTTTCTACCTCAATTAAAAATCAAAAATCAAGCTGAAAAAAACAAAACAAAAAAGAAGCCATTTTCTCATTTTTCTACTTTCAGTATTAAATCAAAAATGACAATGAATGATACACGGATTCTAAAAATATATGAGTGCTATTGTGTCAAGATGCACACCAGTAATGTTTTTTTTTTTTTTTTTTTCTAATCCTTTAAGACCAGAAGGCATTTTTAGAGTTTTTTTTTTTTCTTTTTTCTGAGCGACATACACAAAAGTGAAGACTAATAACTCCAAAACTGTAGCAAGGAGAGTCAAGAGGTAGGTATCGTTTGATAGAACACTTTTTAACTTTACATTTGGACATTTACATGCTGAGAAACTGCAAAATATATATATAAAAGACAAAATATATATACAATTTTTTAAAATAAATTTTCATATTTTTTATTTGACATGGAATAACTCAGGAAGGAAATAAGAAAAATTATTTTTGGTGATGCTCTCCTACATGTGAGCTGCATCTGGTTCAAATTTTGTGGTGATAGCATAGTTTTGTGGTGAAAGTATAGTTGAATATAGTATTATTCATTTTTTCGCAGCTAGATGGCGCCCACGGGCGGTACACTTGGGTTTAGAGGCACTTCTCAGCACCCTTTAGGAGTTTATCAAAATGGTTAGATGCATTAGAGTTTGAAAATGATACCTATTTTGTGTCATTCCACGTAGGAAAACGAACATGGATGGTTCCAGGAACATTGGATACACACCGCATCCCGGAAAGATGGGAGACATGTTTTTAGCCAAGTATGTTACATAATTTCTTGAGTAATATCCTGTGAGCAACGCAATAGATTGTTCATTTTAATTGTAAGAATCTGCTTTAAATAATGATGTGCCATTTTCTATGATATGTGCATTTTTCATTAAGTTTTGAGCACGTGAAATCTACATATTTGTATTCAGTTAGCAGCTGTGCACTGTTTTTGTTGTAAACGCATTTTACTCAGACTCATTAGAAGTTGAAAACAAGACAACAGGAGCAGGTTGGAGGCTTGATCTGAATGTGAAAAGTCTCTAATTTTGTATGCAAGAAGAATTATTGTGCTACCTATATGGGTTCAGTTTTTATTGGCTCTTAAACAGACACACAAACAGGTTAAAGGATTAAGGCATGTTTATTAAAGCTAGTTCAATGTTCTAACTGAACTAAGGCCTAATCCTGGATTAATCTAAGCCCTGTCTAAAACCAGGCACAAATGTCCTTCAGTATTTAAAGGTCCCGTTCTTCGTGATCCCATGTTTCAAACTTTAGTTAGTGTGTAATGTTGTTGTTAGAGTATAAATAAAATCTGTAAAATTTTAAAGCTCAAAGTTCAATGCCAAGCGAGATATTTTATTTAACAGAAGTCCCTACATCGAACGGCCAGTTTGAACTACATCCCTCTACTTCCTTCTTTAATGACGTCACTAAAACAGTTTTTTGACTAACCTCCGCCCACAGGAATACGCAAGAGTTGCGTTTGTAGAGTGTGTTTGTCGCCATGTCGTCGAAACGCTGTTATTTTCATCCCGCAGTCCAATCACCTTTGTTTGGCCTTCCCAGGGACGCTGTACTTAGAGATCAATGGTTACAATTTATGTTTAACTCGGTTCCCGAAAATTATAATTGTGGTATCCTTACTGCAATAGTTAATGTTGGACTGCAGTGCACATAATGGCCACAAGAGGGGACTATGTTTATGTATATGGCTGTTTTCCATATGAGGTACTCTTCTGAGTGAGTGCTAACGTTGTACATTTTCTGTCGCTGCTTGTGGAGATTAAAGAGTTCAGTCTCTCGGGAATTATTGTCTTTTGTGTTCATTCGGCACAACACCACAATAATCCACATTAAAACTATGTGCAGCACACGTTATGGTAAGAGGCGTGACATTTCCGGGCAAGGTGCGCTCTCTGGCTCTGGGTTCGCTAAGCTGCTGTCGAATCACAACACAGGAACCGCTGGCACAATCAGAACTCGTTACGTATTTCTGAAGGAGGGACTTCATAGAACAAGGAAGTCATCAGCCCGTTTTTATGACAGTGGAAACAGCGGTATACAGATAAGTAAATTATGTGAAAAATACTGTGTTTTTTTTACACGCGAAACATGAACACGTTATATTGCACACTATAAACACAATCAAAGCTTCAAAAAAACACGAAAAATGGGACCTTTAATGCATGTTTCAATAAATCCGTCAAGTTTTTATGACAGCCACCATTTAAATAAATGAATAAAAAAATAATTGGATTTGGAGTAGAAATATAATTATGTAAGTTAGTATTACAACTTTATTATTATAAAAACTTCCTTGAGTGTAATTTAAAGGGTTAGTTCACCCAAAAATGAAAATTCTGTCATTTATTACTTACCCTCATGCCGTTCCACACCCGTAAAACCTTCGTTAATCTTCGGAACACAAATTAAGATATTTTAGTTGAAATCCAATGGCTCAGTGAGGCCTGCGTAGGGAGCAATGACATTTCCTCTCTCAAGATCCATAAAGGTACTAAAAATATATTTAAGTCAGTTCATGTGAGTACAGTGGTTCAATATTAATATTATAAAGCGACAAGAATATTTTTGGTGCACCAAAAAAAAAACAAAATAACGACTTATATAGTGATGGCTGATTTCAAAACACTGCTTCAGGAAGATTCGGAGCACAAATGAATCAGCATATCGAATCATGATTCAGATCGCTTGTCAAACTGTCAACGGCTGAAATCACGTGACTTTGTCGCTCCGAACAGCAGATTCGATACACTGATTCATTTGAGCTCCGATGCTTCATGAAGCAGTGTTTTGAAATCGGCCATCACTAAATAAGTCGTTATTTTTTTATTTATTTTTTTTTGGCACTCCAAAAATATTCTCGTCGCTTTATAATATTAATATTAAACCACTGTACTCACATGAACTGATTTAAATATGTTTTTAGTACCTTTATGGATCTTGAGAGAGGAAGTGTCATTGCTCCATATGGAGGCCTCATGGAGCCATCGGATTTCAACTAAAATATCTTAATTTGTGTTCCGAAGATTAACGAAGGTCTTACGGGTGTGGAACAGCATGAGGGTGAGTAATAAATGACAGAATTTTCATTTTTGGGTGAACTAACCCTTTAAGTGCATCATGATCACCAGCTGGAGTGCCCTTGAGAGCCACCAGGAGGCACTCAACCAATGACTTTCACCATTTCATCAACAACTTCATTTCCTATCATCCTTTGCCCAGACTCATCTGCCATTATTGTTTTCAGCTGTGTCTCATTTGTGTCATTACCCTCAGTGGTTCTGCCTATAAAAGCCTGGTCTTCACAGTCACTCATCGCTGGATCTTGTTTGTCTGTTAGACTGCACTTCAGAGCTTTTGTATTCTTGTTTTCCTGTGTCTTGGTTTCTGGTTTATTTCCCATGTTCTCTGGATTTTCTGTTTCGTGATTTGTATTTCATCATTGTTTGGACTGGTCACTGCTGTGTATGACCTTTGCCTGTTTTTTGACTCCGTTTATGGATTACCCTTTAATAAATGCGGTACTTTTATACAGTTTTGTACGTTATGCGCTAAAGGTTATATTATGCCTATTAGGCCTATATATGGGTTCCTCCTTATTTGTATGTTTTAATATATATATATATATATATATATATATATATATATATATATATATATATATATATATATATATATATATATATATACATACATACACACACACATATACATACATATACAAATCAAATAAATATATTATAAAGTTCACAAGCTTTCAAAGTTCTGAAAGCTTTCTTGTTTAAAGAGTCTCTGATACTGTCAATATATATAGATATTTCAGTCAACAAAATCATAAAGTTTGGTTTCTTATTGGTAAATTTGCACTTATGAATGTGAAATTTGGTTAACAATATAATTAAATTTATTAGGTAAAAGCACTGTTCTTCTTGATCAGAATAGTCAGTAAAGCCAAAGTGTATGTTCTCCCACAAGAGTCAAAGAGATTTTGAACATTGAATATTTTTGTTGATAAATTTTTGAACCTTACACCATAGTGTAGCCGAGTATGTACAGTGCCAAAATAAGTGCAAGGCAGTTTCCTCCTGTTTATTACAAAAAATACAATTCACATTTATTCATATTTTCATTTTTTGTAAACAATGATTTGCTGGATAAAATCTGTGAATAAGCTTATAATAAACTTATTTAATCTTATTTCTAAGATGATATTTCTGTGGTAATAACCACACTTTCCTCCAGCAAATCAATTTTCCATTTAGTAAATAAATCCAATGAGGCAAAACATAAGAAACAGTAACAATTTCTCTTTGGAAAAGAGTATGAATAGCTCTATTATTATTCTTGGGATTTAACGAAAAACAAATGTTACCAACATAAGATTTTGTAATATCAAAAGACATTAATTCAGGGGAATGGGTTTTATCAATACCTCTAAAAAGCATAAGAGTACCCAAGGGAATTGAACCAAAAACAATTGAAAATTCTCTTGGAGTAATTGGTATTTTATAATAAGAAAGGATTTCATCATAAGAAAAGAGCATTCCTTCTTTGTTGTATATTGACTAACCAATTTAACATTATTGTCAAACCAGTTCTTAAAAAAAAGAGATTTGTGTTTGTATAGAATGTTTCTGTTATTCCAAATGAAATAATGATGAGGAGAATAATTATTGTTATAAATTAATGACCAAGATAGGAGCACACAGTTTGTGAAAGGCAGATAACTTTGCTGGGAAGAATATAAGGATTCAACATTTATTCCTGAGGTACTTGGTGCATCTCCTCTTCCCTCCGCCTTTTTGATGATGTAATACAGCTTTGGGGCTTTCACCACTTGGTGGTTGGGACATGGTACTACAATCTAAATGGTTAAAAATAGCTTCCAAATATCTATCCACTGTAGTGGACATTGTCATTCATGTTCGGTTGAGCATCTGTTTATGTCCGCTGATAAAAATCATAAAAAGCGATTGAGTCACTTCAGAAAATTTGGACTAAACCGCTCAATTCATATGGATTAGTTTTCTGATTTCTTTATGAACCTTTTGAAGCATCAAAGATCAAGTTGCAAAGGCAGTCTATGGAGGGAGAGCATGCTGTCAGATTTAATCAAAAAGATCCTCATCAGTGTTCTGAAGATGAACGATTATCATGCGAACATTATCATATTATAATGTGAACAATTATCATACAACACTATACATGTTTGGTATCATTTGAAATGTCTCAGTGCGAATGGTACAATGGTCCCATCCCCACAGATGTAAACCAAAAGGTAATAAAGGTTTTCAGAGTTTAAAGATACTTTTTTTTGTGTGTGTCCTCTCCCAGAGTCTTACATGCAAATTAATACCTTCTGTCCCCAAAAGGTGTAAACAACCCAGGTCTGGAACCTTGATTAATGTAAATTCCTATTGTAAATTCTTGTCCCACTTTGAGGGATGATTTGTTTTGGTCTAGGTATTTAAAGAAACGTTGTAAGAGGCTCAGAGCGTGATTCTGTAGTCAGATCGGCCCATTTCAGACCCATTCTCATTATTTCATAGTACTAGCCATAACCTCTGGTTAATGTTTCAGCTTTATTCAACTTGTTATATAGTTCTATTATTAACTATAGGGGGCTAGATTAAAAAATACTATTGAGATAATAGCAAGCATTGGGGCGGCATTATTTTATAGTAGCCATAACCTCTGATTATTGTTTGCGCTTTAACTAAAGCCAGGGACACACTTAACGACTAGCTGAAACATTCTAAGACTGAACTGAACAGACTTAAAGACTGTTTCCTTCGACTAGAGCAAATTTTAACCTTTGACAGTCAGAGAAGGGCACAAATGTTTACGATTGAATGAGACTACTACACAACACATTTAATGATTGGTGAGTCACAACGGGACATTCCCCCTCATCCTCTGATGTCGTGGGCTCACGCACCTGGTCAGACATGTGATGAAGTTCCACTTCCGGGGTGAGGGTCACCTCTGCCCTCTTTGTCTCAGGCTCTGACGTGTTGTGGCGGGTGGTAACTCTCCATATGTGGGGGGCTCGCACAAGTACTCCACAGTCGATGGAGGTGATGCAGGCTCTGGGTCTGGCTGTGTTCTGGACCGGGACGTGACGCTCTCCAGACACCGGATGATCGCTTCTCTCCAGCTCAGTCCAGAGGTGTTTGGGAGGTCCAGTGACTTCAGGGTCTCGTCGTTGTAGGGGCAGGAGAAGGCGATGTGGAAAAACTCTGTGGCAAAACAAAAAACTGTGGCTCTTTTGAGAAGGAAGCATCTCTATGTCAAGTCCTTCCATTCTGGAATTGTGAAGGTCCTTCCTTATTGAGAAATGATGCTTGGGCAGTGGCCTGGGAGTAGTGTCAATGACAACTAGACTGGTGTGTACGAATGAGGGAGTTTAACTCTAGTACGTCAGACTTGGAGTTAGATTATGATGGGATTGTCACTACCATTTTACATGCATCCCCTCAGCATGGCAGTGTGGGTATTTCATTCCCTAATGTGTCTCAGGACGCAGTTCGAGTTCCCTTTCGAAAGGGAATGTCTCAGGTTATGACTGTAACCCTGGTTCCCTGAGAACAGGGAACAAGACACTGCGTCTCTTAGCCATTCCTTCGGGCTGCCTGCACAGTCCCTTCAGACGAAGAAGTGGATGACATGTTCTCTAGGCGCTCCTTTTATACTTACTGTTTGCACTATTAGTGACGTCATGGCTGATGCCGGACAATTACAATTGTTGTGATTCTATTATACTTAAGCCATCAGTCACGCTGAGGCATTCCTCAATGTATCTGAGGATGCAGTGACTTGTTTCCTGTTCTCAGGGAACCAGGGTTACAGTTGTTGCAGGTTGGTACAGGTTGCAGAGAGGCACACATATGGAGACTCCTCTTCATGCAGCAGCCTAGAAAGACTGTGTAAGCATAGAAAAGGTCCTGCTGGAATTTGGGGCAGATGTAAACGCACGCAAACTCCAGGTTAACGGACCCGTAGAGGTTGCTCCTCCAGAGAGCCTTACAGAGGAAAATACAGATAGTGATGCATGCGAAACAACAATGTGCATAGATCTGATCTACTGTCTTAAAATATAACTGATTCGTAATCATAATATGGTTAGTTTCTATTGATATCGAAGTGTATCGCCTAAGGGGTCCTTGCCCTGAAAAACACAATACCCCTGCACTATGCACTTATACATATGCTTATGTACTCAACCATGAAGTGTATGAATTTTAAAAGGTTATTTTGTCATTTAGCATCAGAGTCTGTTAACCCCCTCCCCCCTTCGTAATTAAAGATGTGATAATATGCTGCATGTGCTATTGGAAATTTGATAATTCCCACTTCTGAAGTCATGATTACAAGCTCATCACATTCAAGTTTCGAAATGGGAGGGCGTTCATGTGCAATTTTTACCAAGGAAACTCGTATTTATGATAATTCCGAAAGGCAGCATGAAGGCAGCATAAAGTACATGAAGCCTCCAACGTTCCACACTTCGGCTGTCCAAAATCGCCCCCGTACCCTTGAATAGGCACTATTTGAGGGGACAGCCATTTGTAGTGGTGTCCGAAACCATAGTGGACGTTATCAAGTGCGCTCATTCAATCCCACAATGCACTACAGTAATGAGTGTAAAACCGACGTACGCTCAGCGGCTAGAGAATACTCATAATGTACTGTGAAATTCAAGGCCAAATGAATTCCCACATCTTTTCTTACCAGAAGATGGCTTTCTTACCAGAAGCGGAGAATACACATAATGCACTGTGAAATTCATGGCCAAATGAATTCCCGCATCTTTTCTTACCAGAAGATGGCGCCCACAGCTGAATCATCCATCCATCCATTTTCCAAACCCGCTGGTCCAATGTGGCTACAGTAATATCATACAGGTTTAAATTCCTTTTCAATTGATTATTTAATTGTTTAATTAAGATTTATACACGGTTTCCATTGAAGAGTTCAAGATAAATCTTTTCATTACTACTGGACCTGCCAGTTTGCCAAATTTCAAATAATTATAAAAACAGCAAGCACAAACTATGGGCGGGTCAGTGTCCGAATTCATTCGTTTTCATTCACTCCTTCAAGTGAACTATATTAGTGAATGAGGGTATAGGGGGCGATTTTGGGCACAGCCTTCATTTTTTCAGCATCATCCTTGTATTTATAATTTAGTGCGAATATAAATTCATACTACAAAATGCCATAGAATAGTGCATAAGTACACAAATTGGGACGCACCTCTGCATTCATGGTCGGTTGAGAATGTCTTTGTGTGGTTGTACATTTCACAACCAATATTTTTTTCTCTGTTTTTGAACAGTACATAATGTTTTATCTTTTCACACCCAACAAACCTCTTTTATTTCTGTTTTTCTTTGTTTGTGCTATTATTCTTTAAAGTAAATGACACTCACTTTGATATACAGCAGGGTTCCTCAATAGTTGGGCCGCGGGCCGGCTCGCGCTAATGTCAAATAGTGTAGTCAAGGTATAATGTCAGCATAAGCACGTCACGAAAATTCAAACGCAGCGTCATTACTTAAGCCTTGTTTACACTTTGGCCTGGCTCTGCAGCGCGAGCTCCTCCCCAAACGAACGAGGCGTTTATACTTGACGCGCTCGCCGTTGTAGCTACTATTCTTTGGATGAATGCAATAATACGTTTTATTTTTAAACGGTGTACAATGAGATGACATTATTCTACTCACCCTTCAACCAACGAACATTAAAAGGACATTTAAAAGTGTAAAAGCATCAACAAGGTAGGCTACTATCAACAGGCCATGAAAAAGCGCGATTCTTTCCTTAGTAATAACGGACGGGTTGAACATAACTATAGTGATATCTGCATTATCTAATATACATTGCCTTAATAAAAATTTCAGCATTGCGTAATACTATTTCAAAGTGCTTTCCATTTTAATAAATTGTATTTACCTGTGAAAACAAACCTGGAAAGAACCGTGAGGCTTTGAGGAGAAAAACGATCGATTCTTCGTGCATTCCAGTTAATTATTAATGGGATATATCGTAAATTATATCGGGAGAACAGACCACAATGTGCAGCATATGTTGTCCTTTTTCAGCCTACTATTACAGAGGTATGCAAAGGGACAAAATAAAATAATCACGAGGATAGAAAGCAGTGGCTGAAAAGAGCTTTTGCCATAGATATTCTTGTTATAACATGTTATGTTAAAATACCAAGCGTTACTTTATTCTCATGATGTCTGAAAATAAAACATGAAAGAAAAATTGACAGCTCATTCAGTCAAACTGACCCTGACAGATAATTCAATTCAATTCAATTCAATTCACATTTATTTGTATAGCGCTTTTCACGATATATATTTCAAAGCAGCTTTACAGAGAATGCATCATGTCAACATTACAATTTAAAGAATGCAGTTAGCAAATAATCATTTAGGCATTTACAATCACTGTTAGCAGTTTAACTGAAGGTAGAAGCAATGAGCTTCCTGGAAAAATGAATTACATATTAACAATAATTAGGATATATAGAAATTTGGCAATGTGCATGTTGATCCAGATGATTGCGTCTTCTGAAGTCCTAGTAGGAGTTGGTGCCGTCTCTTCATATGTGTTGGTCATCTGAGGTCTGAGGCTGGATCCAAACTGAAGCTGATGTCCTAATAGCTTTATTGGATAAGCTTTATTTGTAGGGCAACCTTATGATTTGAAATGATTAGTTTCAGTCTTTTTGAATAGAAGTTCCCCAAACCGGAAGTGGAACCCATAATTCGAAATGCAGTAGGCTCGTCAGGAATAAGGTCAATAGAGTGGTGCAGGTATGACGTCACTTTGTAGGCCAACCCGGAAGTTAGCGGCACACGGGTTCCTTCGATCAAAAGCCTATGCATTTTTCCCATAGACTTTTGGAAAATCGCAAAAAATAAGCTGTGTTTAACAAAGGGTTATGACACTTACACACTTTGTCTATCAAGATAAACTTTACAAGTTAACACAACATTTATACATTTTGAAGCCTTAATAAAGTCGTCAGATATAAAAAGCTAACAGGCTATAAACGGACTTCAGCAAACCATGGTCGCGGTTCAACGTCACCACCACCAAGCTTCCTCAAACTTTATTTAAAAAACAGCTTTATTTTAAAAGAACATGCTCGCTGATTATGATCTGCGCTGTGTATGAATACTTAACCACTTTTTCATGAGAAATTCTGTCCATTAGTTTTGTCCAAAAATGTTAGAAAATAATTTTATGCATGCCTCTCTGAGATATTTTTTTTTTATCTTTTGTTAATAATGTTTTATTTATTTGTTTATTATTTTGTTAGTTTATATAAACCTTAATATTATTTTCTTTGTGTTTAAAAAAATAAAATAAAAAATCTTATGCTTGATCAATTCTGTGTACTACAATATGTTAAAAACTACAATTTGAAAAGAGTAAATATATACAGTACAGTCCAAAAGTTTGGAACCACTAAGATTTTTAATGTTTTTAAAAGAAGTTTCGTCTGCTCACCAAGGCTACATTTATTTAATTAAAAATACAGTAAAAAACAGTAATATTGTGAAATATTATTACAATTTAAAATAACTGTTTTCTATTTGAATATATTTCACAAAGTAATTGATTCCTGTGATGGCAAAGCTGAATGATGGCATCATTACTCCAGTCTTCAGTGTCACATGATCCTTCAGAAATCATTCTAATATGCTGATCTGCTGCTCAAGAAACATTTAATGTGTACAATTGTACAAAATATTTGTGTACAATATTTTTTTTTCAGGATTATTTGATGAATAGAAAGTTCAAAAGAACAGTGTTTATCTGAAATCTAATCTTTTGTAACATTATAAATGTCTTTACTGCCACTTTTGATTGATTTAATGCATCCTTGCTGAATAAAAGTATTCATTTCTTTAATTTCTTTTCAAAAAAATAAAAATAAAAATGCTTACTGACCCCAAACTTTTGAACGGTAGTGTATAATGCTACAGTAGCTTTGTATTTCAGATAAATGCTGTTCTTTTGAACTTTCTATTCATCAAGGAATCCTGAAAAAAAAAGTACACAACTGTTTTCAACATTGAAAATAATCATAAATATTTATTGAGCAGCAAATCAGCATATTAGAATGATTTCTGAAGGATCATGTGACACTGAAGACTAGAGTAACGATGCTGAAAATTCAGCTTTGCATCACAGGAATAAATTACTTTGTCAAATATATTTAAATAGTACACAGTTATTTTAAATTGTAATAATATTTCACAATATTACTGTTTTTTACTGTATTTTTAATTAAATAAATGTAGCCTTGGTGAGCAGACGAAACTTCTTTTAAAAACATTAAAAATCTTAGTGGTTCCAAACTTTTGGACTGTACTGTATGTATATTAACTGACAGGTAAAACTTCTAAGAACGTGAGATGTGGGCTAGTGAGTGTGATTTGTGTTTGTCATGATGACGTCTAAAGTCCCCGCCAAAGGAAGTAGTCCCTTTTAGCAACTTGTTAGCAACCGCCGTTTTTAAGACACAATAAAGGTATAAAATCAGGGTTCGAAATGAGGGGGGTCTGGGGGGGTCCCAGAACCTCCATAAGTCATTAGGGACCCCCCATAAGAATTAATTTTTGGATTTTGGGGGGTCCCTGACAAATATATTTTAACATTAAAAATGATTGTGAAAATTATAGGTTTTAGTGACGTTTTGTATTTATAACAGTAATTAATTTATTTCCTAGCGCGAGGCAGCAATCAGGGCAGCTATTAGCCGAATGAGTTCCTATACAGCGTCACAGATTGTTGTTGTGGTGCTCCCGCAGACACGTACTAGATAAACGTGGCAAAACGAGACATCACAAAGAGTGAAATCCTGAATGAAAATCCTGTAAGGGCTTCGATTGTGTTTATATCTCCATAATTGCTTATAGTAAAATATTAGGAGTTCGAGTTATCAAAAGTTGCATTAACTAGATACCCAGTGTAATGATTAGAAGAGTACATTTGTCAACGTTTCTTGCTAGCTGTAACTTATGTGTATGAAGCCAAATGATCTGCCAGCTAACAGCAGACCTAGCAGCTAGACTAGTTATTCAAAGCTAGCTTAACAACCTACTTGTCCAGTCAGTGATTACGAAAGATAAATCAGGACTTAATTCAAGTCTGTGAGTTGATTAAAGTGAATGTGATTTGAGCATGAATGTACAGTACATGAGAGCTTGGTAAGCTATCTAGGAAGCTAATATTATTTTTCTTAATTTAGAATCCTGCACATGGAGAGAAAAAGAGGAAAAAGAAAGATCACCGACTTTTTTCAAGGGTAAATTGTGCTTATGTGATAACATGGCTGTTGTTGGGGAAATTGTAGATATCAGGGATGCAAAAACACAGCGCTTTTCGGCGCCTCCCGCGGCCCGCCTAGTGTTTCTTTTACTCTCTATGGTATCTGCAACTGCATCAAATTCTCATCAAATTCTGCTTAAAAAAACCTCCCTGTCAATACAGAACGAAATATGCTGTAGCCTATTTTGCCGTCAATAGTGCTGACGTTGTCTTAACCATAGACTGTAACCAATCACACACGATGCTGTTGAGCTTATGAATGCAATGACCAATCAGAGGTGTTCAGATGAGTCATCACTAAAATGCCGGTGTTTTCTTCACTCGCTCGCTGACTGAACAAAGTGCAAATATGTGTACGAATCGGTAAGATATTAATTTCACAGTATAAACAGCTTCAGTGTTTTTCGCTTGCTCTGCTCCTCTCGCTCCGCGCCAGTGGACACGCACAGTTATTCTGACAGTGAAAACAAGGCAAGTGTGAAGAAAAGAAAAGAAAAGAAAAGTGGACACGGCAAATAGACGACTCAAATGTGAATGGACTCAGTTTTTTTTGTTTTATTTTGCCTGACCACCACAATTGCTAGACGGCGTGTTGAACAAAGAAAGTGAATGGTATGTGAGAAAGTATAGCGCTTGCTTTTATATTATTAGTTACAGAAAGGCAAACTAAAAGCTATAATACTTTCTCATTTATTGTCAACATTCAGCAAATACACATCTATATCATTAAAACAAATCTCTGAATATCTAATTAACATTTAATTTCACAAACCTTGCATATTCAATCAAATCCAGCTATGAGATCTTCTGAGGTGTCTTCTATTTGTAGCCCGCATGAACGCGTGTATTCTGTGCATGACAGTCAGTCCGTGTGAAGTGAATGCGGACTTGAGAGTTCAGTTTCACTGGAGGATTTACAAACTTTAAATCCTAGATTTTAAAATATGCTGCGCTATATCCAGTTGCCCACTATGTCATATTCATGCTATTTTCACTTGTGCTAAAAACCTTGTCATTACCTTGGCAAGAAAGTTGCCATCTAAAATATAAGCATGTTTATTTTAAATATTTATTTATTTTAAATTTTAATTTTCATTCAATAATTGAATTTTAATATTCATATTTCTAATTTATTAATATGAAATAATAAATATAAATTATACATATAATAGATACCAGATTTATATCGGCCATCTGTCACCCTGCTGTCTAATATATTGGCATTGGCCATCAAAAAACAAACAAAAAAAAAAAAAAAAAAAAAAAAAACAATATCGGTGGACCACTAGTCAGTGGCCCTTAGCTTTGTATTGTTGGCAGAATTTGGCCCTTGGTGAAAACTAATTGAGGAACCCTGATATACAGTATTACTAAATGACACGCTGGAATTTTAAGTAGGCTAGTCTAAGTGTCCAAATACATCATATTTTGTTGAAGAGATCATATTAATTCTGTTCAAATTGAATATCCAAATTATAAAATTGATTTTATTGTGAATATACACCCAATTATGAGGTCTCATTTGAGTAGCTAAAATGTTTCATTTAGGCAATAAAAGCTGTATTACTGAATATTGTGAGTACAGTCTTAGCTAAGGGGTGTTGTTTCATTGTGTTAAATCACAGCATTCAAACATCCAAGTCTATTATCAGTTATCTAAGTGGTTGGATAAACTATTGTCTAACATAACATGAACAGCACAAAAAGTAACTTGTTTTAACACATCAGGTGGGAAAGTGTCTGGACTATCCAACAAACCATTCAACCATCTGTTCATTTTTACTGTAGAATTCATTTTCAGTTAATTGCAGAAAAATATTGTAAAATATAATCTGGTTTACAGGTTGGGTAGGCAATGTTTTTCATAAACACTTATTAAGTATACTGGTTGAAACTCTCTTCACATTCTTATTTGGTCTAAATATTAAAAAAATATTCTGTATATCTTCTGTGGAAGTCTCAGGACCAAAAATGTCCATTCAATCAATTGGTCCGAATGCAATGATTCAATGTCCTACCTGCCTCCTGCTCGCACGGACATCACAAGTCATCAGTGCATTCCATGAGGCTATGCAGAGTTGAGGACAGAAGTTGCATCCCAAATGACGCACTATACACTATGTACTTATGCACTATGTAGTGTATGAAATTTATTTTATCATTAAACATCAGAGTCTGATCCCCCTCCCCCTCTGCTACGTAATTACAGCTGCGACAGCTGAGTGCATGAAGTGTCCAACATTCCACACTTTGCTTTTTCCGTTAATTTAGTGCATTATCTGTGTATTTAAAGTGCACTTTTTCTTGATGGAATTTTCTGTGTGAACGCACTACTCGCACGATTTGTACTTAAAAACGTAATAGAATAGTGCATAAGTATGTGAATTGGGACGCACCTAGAGGGTCACAGAGCGCCGCAAACAAACAGCATAATTTACAGTTCCTCCTGAACCAAAATAACAAGCTTATACTGCGTTCACGCCATGCTGTAATTAAGAAATGCTAACTTGTGACGTTCTACTCAGATCGTTTCACACACTCGGACTAGGAATTATGCATTTCCAGGGCTCTAGAGTGTGACCATCTCAGTCGCATTTGCGACCGAAATTTACTGTGTGCGACTGTGAAAAAGTATCTTGGAGCACCAGTGCAACTGACCCGATCTGGCCCGGTTCTACGCGGGTGCTAGAGGGTGCAAAACAGGCCAAACAGTGCGTATGTGTGTTTCCAGTTTGCCAATCAGAGGCGTTTAAGTTACACCGCTCAAAAGGTTTTTGTTCAGTGCTGAGTTATGCAAGCTCACAATTCTCTCATTATAACAAACAAAGTACATACACGATGTAAAGAAAAGATTCATTGTGCAGTATAGACAATTTCATTAATTACAGGTGCTGGTCATATAATTAGAATATCATCAAAAAGTTGATTTATTTCACTACTTCCATTCAAAAAGTGAAACTTGTATATTATATTCATTCATTACACACAGACTGATATATTTCAAATGTTTATTTCTTTTAATTTTGATGATTATAACTGACAACTAAGGAAAATCCCAAATTCAGTATTTCAGAAAATTAGAATATTACTTCAGACCAATACAAAGAAAGGGTTTTTAGAAATCTTGGCCAACTGAAAAGTATGAACATGAAAAGTATGAGCATGTACAGCACTCAATACTTAGTTGGGGCTCCTTTTGCCTGAATTACTGCAGCAATGCGGCGTGGCATGGAGTCGATCAGTCTGTGGCACTGCTCAGGTGTTATGAGAGCCCAGGTTGATAGTGGCCTTCAGCTCTTCTGCATTGTTGGGTCTGGCATATCGCATCTTCCTCTTCACAATACCCCATAGATTTTCTATGGGGTTAAGGTCAGGCGAGTTTGCTGGCCAATTGAGAACAGGGATACCATGGTCCTTTGGCACTTTTCCTGTTGGAAAATAAAATCTGCATCTCCATAAAGTTGGTCAGCAGCAGGAAGCATTAAGTGCTCTAAAACTTCCTGGTATACGGCTGCGTTGACCTTCGACCTCAGAAAACACAGTGGACCAACACCAGCAGATGACATGGCACCCCAAACCATCACTGTGTAAACTTTACACTGGACCTCAAGCAATGTGGATTGTGTGCCTCTCCTCTCTTCCTCCAGACTCTGGGACCCTGATTTCCAAAGGAAATGCAAAATTTACTTTCATCAGAGAACATAACTTTGGACCACTCAGCAGCAGTCCAGTCCTTTTTGTCTTTAGACGCTTCTGACGCTGTCTGTTGTTCAAGAGTGGCTTGACACAAGGAATGCGACAGCTGAAACCCACGTCTTGCATACGTCTGTGCGTAGTGGTTCTTGAAGCACTGACTCCAGCTGCAGTCCACTCTTTGTGAATCTCCCCCACATTTTTGAATGGGTTTTGTTTCACAATCCTCTCCAGGGTGCGGTTATCCCTATTGCTTGTACACTTTTTTCTACCACATCTTTTCCTTCCCTTCGCCTCTCTATTAATGTGCTTGGACACAGAGCTCTGTGAACAGCCAGCCTCTTTTGCAATGACCTTTTTTGTCTTGCCCTCCTTGTGCAAGGTGTCAATGGTCGTCTTTTGGACAACTATCAAGTCAGCAGTCTTCCCCATGATTGTGTAGCCTACAGAACTAGACTGAGAGACCATTTAAAGGCCTTTGCAGATGTTTTGAGTTAATTAGCTGATTAGAGTGTCTGAATGATCAACTTTTTGATGATATTCTAATTATATGACCAGCACCTGTATAGCGGAAGTGTGAGATCGCAATGAACTGAGATGAGTGACAGCTTTGTTAACGATTATAAAGGTTTGCACATGTAATATTGCTTTTATACAACAAATCAATAAACATGAAGTTAATATTAAGTGAGTGACTACATTTTAGGAACAGTATTGTCAGATTTTGCTCTATTTTGTCAACGAAAATAGTTCCAAACAAACTGAACCGCTGCGCATCTCCGAGCAAACACAGTTGTTTCATTTATGAATGAGTTTGCATTTTCAAACAAATCTAGTGAGTCAATGATTCAATGACCCAGGCTGCGTTCCACTCCACTTTAAGACACGTACTCATGAACTTCCCTAAGCACTTCCCCTCGGGGGAATCCCTGCTGCCATTTTGAAGTGCGTTCCACTTCATGAAGTGGACGAGGGAAGTTTATATGGACAGATCCTCACTCACTTGATTTTGACCGAGGTAGCTAGTCTACTTCATATGTACACTTCAGGCAGCTTCATATACCACAATGCAACACGATTGTGATGTCACTGCATATCACGTTTAATTTAACCCACCACAAACAACTCTATGATATATTATATTATTATTATTATTTTTTTAAATATCTAAAACAACCCAAACACACCTATATACATATAGAATGCTGCATTAATTAATAATTAATTAATTAATAAATCAATTCCATAGCAGAATCCAAGTGATCAAGGCCTTAGGACATTCCAATTCAGCCCATTGCATGACTTCCCCCCAACGTAAGCAATGACGTTCATCCGAGCAGAAGTTAGCGAGGGAAGAGCATAAAAAAATGAACTGGAACGCAGCCCATGTCATATAAACAATAAGTTGCTTGCTTTTTTCCCTGAATGAATCAGCCGTTTGAACGAATCGATTGAATGAATGATTCAGTGACAAAGACAGTGACTTGCCACCCCCTATTGGTTTCATTTTTAAAGTATCATTTCAGTTAATGTTTAATTCATTTAATATTTCTTCAAAACTTCAAAATATTCTTCAAAATCTTTATTCAAAAGATTCTATTTAAAACATTAATCTCATAAAATAGTTATCATGAATTTAAATGCATTTACTTCTGAGCCTCATTAAACAGTCTGTAAATACAGTGCTGCTTGAAAGATTGTGAACCCCTTGCAGAATCTGTGAAAATGTGAATAATTTTAACAAAATAAGAGGGATCATACAGTATGCATGTTATTTTTTATTTAGTACTGTACTGAGTAAGATATTTTACATAAAAAATGTTTACATATGGTCCACAAGACAAAAAAATAGCTAAATTTATAAAAACAACCCGCTCAAAAGTTTGTGAACCCTTGATTCTTAATACTGTGTGGTTACCTGGATGATCTATGACTGTTTTTTTTTTTTTTTTTTTTTTTTTTTTTTTTTTGTGATGTTGTTCATGAGTCCTGAGCAGTTAAACTGCCCAATATTCTTTAGAAAAATCCTCCAGGTCCCAAAAATTTTCCAGCATCTTTTGCATATTTGAACCCTTTCCAGCAGTGACTGAATGATTTTGAGATCCATCTTTTCACACTGAGGACAACTGAGGGACTCAAAGACCACTATTAAAAAAGGTTCAAACATTCACTGATGCTCCAGAAGGAAACACGATGCATTAAGAGTCGGGGGTGAAAACTTTTGAACAGGATAAAGATGTCCAAATTTTTTCTTATTTTGTTTAAATATCTTTTCTTTTCTCTTAATGCATCATGCATCAAGAATTTTTGGGACCTGGAGGATTTTTTTTTAGAATATTGGGCTAATACAAGCGAAGCGACTCATGAACAACCATCACAAAACATAAAATAAAAATTCTTCCTGATTGTTCCTGAATTCTAGCTCAATTCATAAATATAAATGTATGAATTTGTTATGAAAAATGGCACATTTAATAAGGTTAGAAAGGCTCTCTCATGATGCTTTGCAGACTCTGCTCTGGCTGTGCGCGTTCATGTGTTCTGGAGGAGGTGTGGTTTTAGAGAGCGCTCTGAAGGGAGGGTGGGGCCTAATGCTTTCAAAGCTAGTTTGCTATAGAGTGGTGCAGGGATAAAATATTTTTGTAGGCCAAAACACAGACATGAGTTTGCATTTTAGGGCTTCCAGTTCCATTGTCCCGAAGTCAATTTCTTTTTTTCTATGGGTTTTTGGTTAAATGCCTGAAATAAAGTCTGTGGTGACCACAAGCTCAAGATATTTTCACGTTTTATTCTAAGACATAAAATACATCAGTAATACCCTCTTGTGATTTTTTACTTTTGTGCCTTGAAAAAGGCTAAATGAGGGCATTATGGGTATTAAACATCATCAGCTGAACAGGTAAACTCATCTACGCAGTAGTCGCTTTCACAGACTTGTAGAGCAGCACGAATAATTGTTAAAAGATTGTAATCTCGATTCAAACACCCACACAATCTTATTCCAAAATGATCATGATTCGGCTATGTCTATGAAACCTTTGACAAGTACGATCTCAGCAAACATTCAGATCTGTGTTGGCGCTGCCGCTGATCCAGAGAGAGCAGTTTTCATGTATGAAACAGTCTTTTCAACCACACAGTATCATTATTTCTCTGTCACAATAATTCAAATTATCACAGAAGTACTGGGATAAAAGTTTATAGTTCGGATATAAACACTTATGTCTACAGTAGTGATCAAAACAGAGTAAATGACCATTTGAAAGTAACTTGATGCTTTAAATTAAGATTGTATCAATTACATCGTTACACCAGTAGGTGGTGACAAGTGACTGTTAAAAAATGTATTTGAATTAATGTCATTGAATCATTCATTCAACAGATTTATTCAAACACACTGATTTATCCAGTAATGAAATGAAATGAGTCAAACTTTAAGGGAAAATGTTCTAAAGGACAGAAGGAGTTGTTGGAAGCTTAGTGATGGTGATGTTGAATTCATGTGACCATGGTGTAGGTCGTTTATAGCCTACTTTTAGCTTTTTACTTTTGCCGACTGTATTTAGGCTTGTTCATTTGTAAAGGTTATCATAATGAACCAAACATGTAAGAATCATAAGCTTTTGTTAGTCACAGAGCTTACTCTCTGAAATCCAAAAGCCATTGGAAAAATCCTATGTGGTTTTTGTCGAGGGAACCAGTGTGATGCTTCAAAAATTCACCATCACTCGCAGCGCTCTATAGCTAGCCTCTCTGAAATTGCCTACCCTACCTTTAATACCCAAAAGACAATAGTTTGCTTGTGTGCAACAGAATATTCCATACATTTCCTTTATAAAGTCAATCTTACAACATTTTCTCAGTTTGTACACATGGTGCTGACTCCATTTATTTATTATAACGAACGTGATTTTTTAATAAAGTGAAACAAAAAAAAAATATTAGTGTGAAAACATTAGTATTGACGGAGAATGCCATTCTCGTGTGGTTGATGGTTTCTTTGTAATCCAAAACCTTCTCAGCACAAATAGCCTGCATTGATAAAATGAGGACCACAGACACATTGTCAGCAAGGAAAAAAAAAAGCCCCCACACATTCTTCTATACATTTTTTTTTTTTTTTTTTTTTGTCTTTATTTACAAAATGTATTAAAATTCTTTGTACAAGGCCTCACTATCAGGGCTCGGGAAAGGACACCCACGCATGCATGTCTTACATCAGCCTGCCGCCTGCTCATGTACTCTGGGCTGAAGTGCAGTTTTACAGTTAGGAGCAGGTCAAAATATGAATGCTGAAACCGACTTTCTACCGACCCTCTAGAATCTAATGGAAGTCTCAGGGCTTTACTTGGCAATCACAAGTTTTCGCATGCAGATAGAAAATTTGGGAATTCAGTCACTCGTTTGTGAATCCTTCACTAGAAATGTACAGTTCGTTTAGATTTTGTTTTCCACGTTGTAGTCTTTTAAAAGCTTTTCATTATAAAACTATCTGTCCATGGTCACAGGATCAGCAATATCCTTCAGCCCCACGGAGTCACAGTTTGTTTTCCTTCTCTCCAACACAAAAATGTCACAGCAAAATGTAAATGTGCTAAGCTTCCCGTTAGCTCCGTTTATAAATCTATTGTAAATGTTATTAATCCTAGTCTTGTTTTCTAAATAATTCACCAAACACTAATAATGCTCATCAAATAAAACTAAATCTCAAAGCTTGATTTCATGTGCGAATTATATTCGGAAAACCGTGAGGTAATCAAATACTACATCGTAAAAGCCATGTCCTTTTTGTGGATTGCGGTTTATCTACATTAATGTGATCTGTTTTATAGCTTCTGTTTCTTGTATAGTATGCCGTAATGACTACAAAATCTTGGAAGTTCATGTCAAGCGTGTGCGGATGAATGAAATCGTGAGACTCTGAGGTGATTTTTGGTTTTTTGAAGCTCACGTGTGAGAACGCCATTATTGAAGGTCAAATGGGGTTTATAGCTTCTGAACTTCTGAGAAATATAGATCATCAGACAAAAGAAAAGCACACAATATACTGCAACATATCCGACCGACTCACAAAGATCCTGATCTTCTGATAAATTAATACACCGATTGAATGAGTGTGAAAGCAAATTTACAGTATTACAAGCTCGACCACCAATGTCCAGAGAGGACGTCTCGAGTCCGATCGGCTCTTTCGGTGTGCTAAGATCGCAAGTGATGGCTTTATTTCTCGCTTTTTATTTCACAGATATGATGATGGCATTGATTTGAGTGATGCAATGTTTCTGCGATGAGTTTGCATCAGTGTGAGACTCTGAATATTCCATAAGGCACTGAAGAAATCTATTCCAATTCTCGCGGCAGTCCACGCGGCCGGGGTCTTTGATTAGCGTGCTGTGGCGTCTGCGTGGGCAGGAGAGGCTGGAGTTGATGTGTATGGAGAAAGTGGGCGAGAGGGGCGGCGACCCCTCCTGAAGATCCAGCCGTCTCTGTAAGGTGTCTTGTCGGAATCGTCACACCACGCTGCCAGGCTGTGAGTCTGCAAACACACACACACACACGTTTTTTCACTATATTAATGAGGACATTGCATAGACTTCCATTGATTTTATGTCAGGTTAATGATATTTTCTATGGCCTAACCCAACCCCTACCCCTAAAACCTACTCATCACAGAAATGTGTGCAAAACATTAGATTTAAATAAAAACATATTTTGACTGATTTATAAGCCTTTTTTAACTAGTGAGGACATTTTAATGGTCGGTTGTCATAATATTGTACTATATAAGTGAAGACATTTGGCCCTCACAAGTATAGTTAAACCCATACACACACTCTCTCTCACACATACACTCACACACACAGACACACACAGGTTTGTTTTGCTATCAAAGTGAGGACATTCCATAGGCGTAATGGTTTTTATACTGTACAAACTGTATATTCTATCCCTCTACACTACATCTACCCCTAAACCTACCCATCACAGAAAACATTCTGCATTTTTACATTTTTAATAAAAAATTGTTTAGCATGTTTTTAAAGCTATTTTAAATGAGGACTCATCATGAAATGTCATCATATTTTATGTTTACGTCGTAATACCAGAGTAATACACATGTCATTAAACAAATTTGTGTCTTCATAAATCACAAACACGTGCACACTCTCACACACACTTTCTTACACGCACTCACACACACACGCCTCTCTCTCTCTCTCTCTCTCTCACACACACACATTAGAGACTCACAGCTCTATGAATATGCATCAGAGAGTATCACTTGCATTGTACCTATCATCTATCCTCTGACGCTGTAAGATGTTACATTAAATCTTAAAACATTTAAATTGATTTTAAACATGGAACATTTGGAAATAATGAAAAATCTATAATGTATTTCTTTGATTCATTATAACACAGGCTTCAGCAGCTGCTATGAGACTGAATCGTGTCAAGAATGCATCCTGGTCATATTTCACACCAAAATCAAAAGAAAGAATAGTTTAAGTTTTTAGTTTTTTTTTTTTTTTTTCTTACAATTTTTTATGAAAAGGCAACACTCCACCCTATTCTCATTACTATAAGCTGAAAATATTCAAATACAGTTCAAAAGTTTGGGGTAAGAAATGGGAGCTTTAGCAGAAGTTCTACCCGGAAGACTCTAATGCACGTCATTGCTCGTTATCTAACCAATCATTACACGTCACCTGAGTATATAAGTTCTGTTCCCACCCACTATTGTGTTCCCAGATACCATCGCCGGCATTCACCTCTATTCTCCCCACCCCTGTCTATACATCGGGGGTAGGCTCCGCCCCTGCCTTCATCTTAAGGCAGGATCTGCAATCTTTTGCTACCCTACGGATTGTACTATGGACGGGGGCCTACACCAAAGAACTTTATCATTTATCTTTGATATTTACATTCAAACTGTTGAATAAATCGTATTCAAACGTTTCTTTGCTTCCCGAGTCTTTCTGGTAGAAATACTTTTATTCAGCAAGGATGCATTAAATTGAATAGTGACAAGTAATGGCTTTTACACTGCTGCTGCTGCTGCTGCTGCAAAAAAAAAAAAAAAAAGTATTTTTTTGTACTTTCTAAGCATCAAAGGATTTAAAGGGGAAAAAATGATCATGATTTCCACAAAAATATGAAGCAGCACAACTGTTTTGAACAAATGTTTATTGAGCTCCAAATCAGCATATTAGAAATATGGACTAATATTGTAGTAATTGTAGTAATGGCTCCTGAAAATTCAGCTTTAACATGACATGAATAAATTATATTTTAAAATATATTCAAATAGAAAGTTCTTTTGTAATAATTTTTCACAATATTGTTTTTTTTTTATTAAAAAAAACTGTAATATTACTTTATTTTTGATCAAATAAATGCAGCCTTGCTAAGAAGAAGAGACCAAAAAAAAATAAAAAAAAATAAAACAGACCCCAGACATTTGAATGGTAGTACAAGTATGTATACATTATTTTAGTATCTGTTGGGCTGTAATATCAAAATAATGTCACAATGTAAAACATATTAGTGGCTGTAAAATACTGTCTACAAATCTCTTGATTTTGGGGTTGAAATATGACCCAATTTCTTTGAGATTCGCTGATTAAGTGTATGTCCTGATTTTATATTATTGAGTCATTTCAGATGACTTCTGTCAATATTTTGGATGATAAAAGATAGCTGCTCTGTTCCTCCAATCTCTGACTGTCCCATACTGTGTTGGTTTGGTTGGTCAATTTTTTTCTGTGCCAAATGATACACATGTAGAACATGGATATCTTTCACTATTTTCTGCCAGAGTACAAATATTAACAGAATGTGTTTCCATCGCATTCCGTAGCGCAGTCTGACTGATGCAACCATTTGAAAACAAGCCAGCATTGGGGGAAAAAAATCAGCCAGGACGCTGCTGCACTTCTCAATTGATTCGATTATCTAGAATTAATGACATTGCGAGGACAAACACAATCTCCAGCTTTGGCACACAAACCCATCCATCCTGCACACACACACTCACACACACGCACAGGTGGCGTAGAAGCATTACCGTTAGATCTTAACGCTCTCTGTTCCATACACGTTGTATCCTTCTCGGTATGTGGCAAAGTTTTGGGTGTTGGCTGGCGGGGCTGGCTTATAGTTTTGGGCGTTCTTTTCAAGTTTCAACCGTTTGGCTTCTGCACGTGACTTGTAACAGAACTCTATCAAAGCCACCATCATGGCCAGCCCTAGTCCACCAACCAGAATATAGAAGACACCAGCAACATTGCTCAGGCTCAGTGCACTTGTCTTGTCCTAAGAGAAGCGAGGGACATAGTTAGCATATCTCGCAGTGGCAGTCGTTTGACAACACACACTATACAGCTCTTCACATGTTCTATCAAGCAGAACTACTGACTATAAAATGCATTTCTACTGCTACCAGAGGAATCTAGATTCCAATGGAGAGATTAAGCCAAAATATCAGTCTATGATATGGCTCATCTAAAGTTCTAGCTCAATGTAATTTAAAGTCAATTAGGACCATAACTGGTGAATGTAGATATTTTCTCTAACCTGATCTTCTCATTGGCTTCTTCATGTATCTGAGGAAGCTGGTCAGTTACGTACAGGTCAGACCTCTGACTTAATAACCTTACTTTAAACAACTGCCTTTCCATCCTTTAACCTTCAAATTAATATTTTGACATATTTTCTACACCAGAGTACTGAATTTAAGAATCAGTCAAACCATTCTGCTGCAGTTTACCCCCCAAACTTGTCCATTAAAAATTTGTCCATTAGTATTACATTATTTGCCGTTTATTGAGCTGGTTTTTACTGCTACATTTGGACTATTCTGTCTGTTATAACAAATTCATTTCCATCTTCACTTTCTAAACAAAATGAGTCAACCTTTGCTTCTCTAATGAAACTTGCGCTGAAACTATTTGTCACGATGAGAAACGATGTTCACAGGAGGCTCAATAATTGAATAGGCCTTTTCCTTGAGTAAAAGACAAATAAGTAACAACACTAATACATCAAATTTTAAATTCGAAGTTTGGTGAGTAAGAACTGCAGCATAATGGTTATTGTGTCATTTATATCAAGTGAAAAATAAGCAAGAAAGACAATTGGTATACAAAAATTAATCTAATCTGTTGATCAATTTGTACTTTTAACTAATTCCCCATTAGATTTATCATTACAGCCTTATGTGAGGGCATTCATTGGAGGTAATGCTAAAAAAACAAACAGAGAAACAGAAAAATATGTCTTATAATTTATCTGATCATCTGAAATAATGGGGAATTGTGCAAAACTGTAGGCCACACGCCCCCTTTTTTTTCTTATTTGTGGCCATGAATCATTACATCTACACATGAGTTAAATCAAGCTACTTGACTATTGACTTGTTCTTTGCATATGAACAATATGTCAAAATGCAATTTTTTGAATCAGTACAAAAGACCTGCAGCGACTGACCTTACTTCCCGAGTCCTTGGTTCCACATTCACCCTTATCGTACCACCATTTGTTTTTCAGCTTGGCTAAGATGCCTTGTTCACTGAGTTTCAATACTGCAAGGTTTACAGGAGTTCTTCACGTGGGAAATAACATAAATAACATTATATTATGTTATTTTATGTTATTCAAGTCTTAACTACTTCATACTTTACAAAGCGATAAAGCAGGGCTCCTGGCCATTATCAACACACATGTGGCAGGCATTCTGACTAGTACCTTCCATTCACCAGGGCTAATCTAGTGTGCCAGGACCTACCCGTATCGCTTTGAGTAATCGGCATACACTGTTAAGAGAAGAACGGGCAGGTTTCTGAAGAGATCGCCTGCGTGACTATAAAAGCAGAGAAGCTTCTTGGTTAATTTGATCATCTGAGAATGTAGATCTCCACTGGAACCCTCGACTGACTGACAGACCAACGAAAATTACCAGTAGTATTTTGCTCAGGCTGAGGAGAGTTGACGTTAGGACTCTGTGAACGGATTATAGGCGGAGAGTACAAAGAAACCAAACAAGCAGACACACATACAAAAGTAAACAAGACCGGACACAAATAGTGAAAGCATTTACCAAGGAAAACTTTGCGTTTACCTGTGTTCTGGAGTTAACGCGGCGTTAACCCAAACCGCTGCCTACTGCAGTAATACTACGTCTTGCTAATCGGTGGCTACAGGTCCTGTAATTGACATTAGCGTTAGTGGCTAACGAAGCACGGACTATTGTAAATAAACAATCTACTTTTGATCAATAATTGACGTAGAAGCCATTTTGGGTAGTACCCTTTAATTATATACAGTTAGCGTAATGCTAGTAGATGTTTCAGATGATTAAAGTCAACATGAAATCAAAATTTGATTCCAAATCTTTCATCAAAATGCAATAATTTGCTCTGCCTCTGTAATCACTTGTGTCCTGCTCTATGGAAGCTTGTTTCCACCACAGAATAAATTACTTTTTCACAAAATTGCACAAAATTTTCACAAAATTTTGTTTTATATATATGTACAATTCTGACTTTGTAATTTTGCAATTTTGAATTTATATCACAATTCTGAAGGTAAAAAAAAAAAAAAAAACATTACAAATTACAAACTTGGAATTTTGAGAAATAAAGTCAGAATTGGCAGAGAAAAAAAAAAGCAGCAATTAATTTTTATTCCACGGTGGAAACGAGCTTCCTGCACAATTGATTTTGGTATACTGCATAAAATTGTTGTAAATAAATATTATAAGAGTATGTATTAAAAGAAAATAGTATTTCAGGATTTCTACTTCAAAATTTCATGATTATTCAATATATTTGCCATTTCTTTGTAATTATTTGTGACATTTCTGAGTGAAAATTGTTTAAAGATAAATCCTACAGCATTTTCTTTTTTTTTCAGTGCTATGAATGCTTGCCATAAATAAAGTCCAGAATTTTTTTTTCTTGATGAATATCACATTTAACTTTAAATACACATGTTGGATGGGTTGCGATTATCATTTCATGTTGACTTTAAGTGTTTTATATCCTAAATATTAGTGCAACATTTTTTCTAAAAAGATATGTAAACTGCTATGATTACATTTTTTTGACTATAATAGACTGTTAACTCTTTTTTTTAAACCATAATAGAAAGCCGTGCCATCACTCGTCTAGACATAATTAGTCGCTTAAATGTTCTTTACATTTCTCATGGCTGCTACTGATTTAGCTTTGTGGTCCTAACATTTCTTTTAGCTTGGGGAGAGACATTGATTAACAACGTAATTATCCTCAGAGCGTTTGGAGCGACTGGAGTGGGAAACCTATCAGCAGCAAGGATGGCAGCAGGCTGCCAGGGGCCGAGAGGAGAACGGGTTGTGTGACTCATGATGTCTGTTTGTTGCAGGTGGCTTAATGTGGATTTTTTCTCCTGTTTTTCTCTCTTTTTGTTCTGTTTTTCCACAGCTGGCTGTGCGGCTGGGTCCAGACGTGCCACTGTAGACTCACTGCATTAGATCATTAGAGCTAGCCCATCCACTGCGTGTCGACTAATGGGGGCTTCAAATCACTGCAAACTGCAAAAACAGAGAGCTGGAACAAAGAAGGTGATTATGAAAGCTCACATAACCTTTCACCTTCATCCACAGGCAGGGGGCACAATGCTTTTGATCGTACTGAAAAACCTGCTCCTTAATAATTAGCACAGACGTTATTCGAAAGACTTTAGGCCCCATTTTCAGGAAATAGAAAACTATGGAAAAGTCCCAGAAATTACAATTTAAGTCAACATGAAATCCAAACTTGCCTTATAAACTTGGCTGAATATACATTTTTGGTCTACATGTGAGCGGTTCACCAGTGCATGTTATCTTTGATCAAAATTTAAAGACTCGCTTGCCCTCAGACACAATAGCTTTTGTTTTTGGATGACGTCACCTAGGCCATACTTGCTATGTTGGCATGTTTATGTCTTTTTCCAATCCAAGCTCATTGGAAAAATGTGCCTGTGGCGGCATTTGTGAAAAATGATATTACGTTGCTTTTTACATGTTTCAAAGTGAAATATCCAGCGAGTGGTGCCAGTTTCATCTGGCAACGTTTATTATGTTGGTTGTTGTATGTATCACTCCAGTTCAGAAATGAAATGTCTGGTAAGTGGGCCTAAAACTTTAAAGCTCTATTGAATATTGAGTTTTTGAAAATAATGTACCATCTACATTAAACCTAACCGATAGTGTTAACAAAAGCAAACGTGAGATTAAAACACTTGTCATTTTAACCATGTCATTTTAGCATTTTAGCTTTAATTGTGACTCGTACCTGAGCACTCTGCATCACAAGTCCAATGCTGTACCAGGTGAGCTTCCGAGCAAGTTTGCTAAGAAAAGCCAAACATATGAAGCAGAATTGTATGTATCAGTATGTTGTTGCAGTTTTGCATTAAATGTAGGTAGAGACACATTTTTCCCAATGAGCCTGGGTTGCTTTTTTCTTTTCTAAATAATCCAGCCTTTCTAAAATCTTAGTATGCAATAGTCAGTGCAGTCACTTACTGCTGGTTAAAAAATATAATAGCAATAATAGCAAATAACAACAGCCCTACATAGTTGTTTTCTTTTTGAACTATCAATAATCACCAAATTTCACTCAGAAATGTCACATACGAAAGTGGCGAATGCCATTTCATGTTGACTTTAAATCAAATGAAAAATCTTCCCAACATCCCCAAAACTGAGATTAGGCAACCTATTCAAGCACTAAAAATTGTTATATTTTAAGTGGTGAAAAGCTAGCATTTACAATCCTAAATGCTATGCAAATGTACACTGAACTATTTTGGTAGATTGCAAGAAATTTCACTTAAATTGAAATGCTTTTAGTGGTTACATAAATCCTTTTTACATGCCGAGAAAATTTCTGCTCTATATTGCATTTATTATACAAACTACATCCATGCTCCACTTCGGCAAAATTTTAGGTCCTGAAAATGAGGCTTTTAACGTTCATGGAGAGTCTGGGACACGCATGAAAAAGCACTGTTAGCCCTCATCATGCGTGTCCCCATTTTTGCTATTATTCCCAAAACAAACAACAAGAACAGTTCCATATAAAATTGCCCTTCTGTATGATGTGAAATGAACTGGAAAGTCTAAGGGTAGCACATCAGTTAATCTTCACCTCCATATGAGTACAAAATAAGGGCCAGACACGTTCCACATGTACCCTGCTGTGTGGGATAACATCGCCCTTGTGGAGGAAGGAAAAACAGCCAGGATCAAATGAAGGAATGGATTTCTGATCCTGTGTTCAAATTGGTGTGGAGATGGGAATTCTCTTGTATGTGTGCTATTCTTAGCCTCTCAAGCCTCAGATCACATTGTTTGTGTCAGTGTTTTCTCTTACCAGCCTTGATGAGACTAAACCTACAGTCTTTTAGTTTCTGTCAGACATTAAAGCTGAAGTGTGTTGAAGTTTACATAACCATTAAATGCATACATAACCATTGGTAGGTTGATTCTACTAAGTGTAAACACACTGCTGGTTTGGGAAGGGACTTTGCACACTTCCACTTTAACGTCTGGCATAAATTGGTCATAGGTAGTTAGCATTGTTATTCTACCCGAGTTATAATAGATTAAACCTTAACCATAGAGGAAGACTAACTAACAAGACTAGGTTACCATCCTTTGACAGCTGCCTAGCAGAAGCAAAGCGAGAAGGCAATCTGAAATCTCTCTTCACTGTCTGCTAGGCGGATGTTTTGCCTGATTCCTAAAACACGAACAGTTCACCAGTCTCAGCGCTAATATGGCTAATGAGCTAACGCAGCTCCTGCTGCTAATCGAACAACACTGACAGCATTGCTAACATCTGTTGGTAAGCGCTAGTGTGAAAAAAAAAAAAAAAAAAACAAGATTACTTCTCCTCAGTAGGACAAAATCATACTGGTCATTTTCTCTCCTCCGTTAGCCAAGTCAGGGTTCTGGTTTTGCTCTCAGATGGCACATTAATGTGGGGTCACTGAAAAGATGCGTTTTTCTTTGGATTTGGTTTGGCTCAGTTCAGGAATAACAGGCTTGCCGATTACTCTGCACTATGGTACCCGATTTCGGTGACATTGAGGCTGACCTTGGAGTCACCTCCCCCGCTGCCGCACTCTCCCTTGTCGTACCACCATTTGTTTTTCAATTTGTCCAACAGGCCTTGCTCATTCAGTTTTAAAACTGCCAGGTTAACAGCATTTCTTGAAACAATAAAACATAACTTGTAAGAAAATGCACAGGTCTGTGAGCAATCTACTGCATTAGCATAGTAGTAGTAATATGGTAACGTTACTGAATACGGTGAGCTACTACTACTGAGAGTCAATTATAGCAGTAATCAGAATGGTTGAAAGAGCACAATTTGGTTAAAAATTTCACGAAATATGAAGGTAAGAGACGCTCAGAGCAAAGAAAGTGTTAAATATTCAAGGTGGCATGGAGGGTTACGCTGTTTCAAACTGAAGTGTGCGGGATGGGGACATTGTCATTGAGAAGAAAAGTAACAACAACAAACATCATGCAATTAACATTCGTCACAAGTGACAGCGCAGCTTTTACAAGCTAAATTGAAAAACCGTTGAACTGTTAAATTAAAAGTGACAACACAACAGTCAGGAAGGACAGCCACACGAGACAGTGAGAGAAAGATCGAAGGACAAAAAGACAGCAGAGAGACGGGAAGGGACGCAGACACACACACACACACACACAAATGTGAAATGATTGCCACTCGAAATGATAAAAATCTGGTTGAAAAACTGGAAAAAGAAGACAAACATTTAAAGAAGAGAGAACTGATCAGAAGCATCATTGTGAATCAAATAACAATCAAAATGCATTATACCGTTACCTCTTTGTCAAAATAGAGGGGGTTTGGGGAGGGAGGGAGGGGAAGGGGAGGGGAGGAAATGACAACACAGGACATCAGGGTAGGTGGAATACTATAACAACATGGAGAATATTGTTATATTATTCCACCCACCTTAATGCTGAGCCTTTGGGGGTCGCCACACCATAGCCCTTAGAGTCCAGATTGCCGCCCACTTTCATGGTGTCGCAGGGCTTCCTCTGCTCAATGTATTCGTTCATGGTGGATTCGAGAAGAAAGGCGAATTTGCCCTTCGACTTTCGTACCCGTGCCACTCCGTCCGGTGTGGTCTTGGCGAAGACGGAGGGCTCGGCCGATTTCATGTACGACCACATTTTTTCATACACCGCTATTTTTGAACGCTGTACAAAGGAGACAAAAAAAAAACAGATATACCGTATATCATTACACATGAAGTGCACAAAGATCATGTCAGACAGATAAACATAAAAAATGATAAAGAATTACAGACATCATGTGTTTAGTTCACAATAAGTTTGCTGCTAATTAGCAGTATACCGAGTATGTTATACTTGCTCTGACTTGTTCTGTCAACAAAAGGAAGATGTTTCCTGAGTCCACTCAACTGTGTAGTGTATGAATTTTATTTTATAATGTTATTTTGTCATCCAGTATCGGAGTCTGATAGCTTCTGCCTTCAGCTGTAATTAAAGCTGTGACAGTTGAGCGCATGAAGTGTCCAACATTCCGCACTTTTTTTCCCTGTTAATTAATTTGAAGTGCACTTTTTTTTTTAGTTGGAATTTTCAGTGTGAACACACTAAAATGGCAAGAATAGTACATTAATTGGGAAGCACATACAGTGTATTAGCTTGTCATTAGCTTTGTATGTTAACCTATAAAAAATTCAATTTGCAGTTGTGTGAATGTGAAGAAGAAGAAGTGAACAGAAACACTTTGCATTCACATTGCATGCTCTCCACCTTTTTCTGGAATGGGCAAATCTCACCTGACTCATCCCAGAAAATATTTCTGGTCATCAAATAGATCCATACCCAGGTGGAAAAATAAGTACACTTCCATAATATACTTAAAGTGCTCTATTTCCACGCACTAATTTTGTACTTAAAAAAAAACTAAAAATTGTTCTTTAGTACTTCTTAAGATAATATTGAGAACATCTAAGTGTATCAACTGTGCTATTTTAGAGACACCATGAATATGAACTAAAATGTGCTTATACTATTTCTGTATTACAAAAATTTATTTAGTTACCATTTGTAGTACACTTGAACCCATAGTGTTCTACAAGTGGTAACTAAATACATTTTTGTAATACAGCTCATAGTATGTTAAAAGCATATTTTAGTTCATTTTCATGGTGTCTCAAAATAGCACAGTTGAGTACACTTAGATGTTCTTAAGAAGAAGAATTTTTAGTATATTAAGTACAAAATTAGTGTGCGAAAATAGAGCACTTTAAGTACATTATGATAGTGTACTTTTTTTTTTCACCTGGGTAGTGCTGACACATTAACACGTCACATTGACTGGCAGTGCCTGTCAAAGTTTAATGAATGACTAGATGACATGAAGCGTCCTGAGGTTAACCACGTTGGTAACAGTGTTCATATCCTACATACTGTACAGCATACAGCTCCAGATAATGGCGAAGTTCAGAGGGCTTTTTGTCCAAAAATGATAAGACCACCTTAATAACTTCAATCATATTAAACTGAAGCCAGTGGCACAGATTCCCAATCTTCAACTAGATGGAACTGGATTAAATATTTTGACTGTTGCAATCCCAATCCGGGTTATGACTTATAAAGCTGCCTGTATCATAATAATGCACTGTTCGCTCTTGGCCAGAGGAGAACTGGCCCCCTGACTGAGCCTGGTTTCTCCCAAGGTTTTTTTTCTCCATTTTTATCACCTGTTTGTCACCTATTGTCACCTGTTGGAGTTTGGGTTCCTTGCCGCTCTCGCCTTGGCTTGCTTAGTTGGGGACACTTGATATTCAACAATTTGTTTTTGATCTGCCTGCATTGACACCATTGTATGCAAACTACATTAATAACTATTGATTTTTTTACGGAATGAATCAATTCTGAATTTACTTAAGCTGGAAAATAACACCATTTACTTTAAGAGCTGCTGTGCAGCCAAAATTATTTACCAGTCACTGTAAAGCTGCTTTGACACAATCTGCATTGTAAAAAGTGCTATATAAATAAGTGACTTGACTTGACTTGAAGCTCTGCAAGCCATGCTCATTTTCTCTCATCAGTCTTTGCCATAGAATGTAATTCAGGATTTCCTTCAGTTTATTGCCAATGTTGTGTCAGCCAACAACAGCACAGCTTGACCCTGAGCTCCTTTTTTTTTTTTTTTTTTTTTTTTGTAGTATTCAAAAAGTTTAATTAATTTAGACACTCTTTTCACCCATTATTATCATGGGTTTCTAATTGAGACTGGAATAGTACAACAGTTCAAAGGACATTGGAATCTGTCACCGCTCATTGTTTGCTCTGGAAAAAGGTGGATAAACAGATCAGCAAAGCTGATTTATTGGATAATGTGCGTTGAATTGCAGTGTTCACTTATAAGACAAAATTCTTGCGAACCACTTGGAGGAATCTAAAACTGACCAAGTGTCTCTCTGAGCCTGACAGAAACATATGTTTCCTTTACACAAGTTTATCTGTTACACTGTCTACCAGCCATCACTGATAATGCTCACTAACTAGTCCACTACTATTCTAGAACGAATAGTCAGTTAGTTACAATAAGCAGCTTAGTAGCCATAATACAGAGGTGTCCAGTTTCAAAGCAGCAGGGTTTCAACAAGGGCCAAATAGTCAGTGCCTGAGCTGAAGGTGCAATAACTGCAGAATTATTTAATGCGTCAAGGGGAGCATAAATAATGACAGCATGTGGCAACATAGAAAACTGCATCAGCAAAAAAAAGTCACAGCGGTTTACTTCCAGAGCACCAACAGGAACAGATGGGCACTTCGTAGGATCGTTGCTAAATGGCACAATAATAAAGCCTTAAAAATCACCAAAGAAATAAAAAAGTTTATGGCAGCGCTATTATACAGACCCAAGACATGAGGAAACACACATCTGGTGAATGGAGAATTAAACCTGGGCAATTGAAAAAAAAAATATGTCCAACGGCATTTCTTACATCTGGACTGAGTTTTGTTTAAATAAAATCAAATGATGGCTTCAACCCATTGTATCTGTTGGAAACTGTTAAATGTGATAGTGAATGTGCAATATTATGTGCTGTTTTATCATGGGAGTCATTATATCAAATGATTGTTGTGTGTGATCATATAACAGCTGAAGATTATGAGGCTGTTTTTACTGCTGCATCACTATTCCCTCATGATATTCCCATATTCCCTCATATACACATCAAGACTATATAATAAAGACTAAGATGGCCTTCTTCATCATTACATATAATCACTGAACTCTTATGGGATGTTCTGGAGAAAAAATCATGCTGTTTATTTCATATAACATATCCCTCTCCAAAGAAAATATTATTTTGTTAATAACAGGACACTAATTTGTAGGCAGTTTCCTTCTGTTATTTGTATTCTTCCTGTACAAACAAGGGTAGCGTTTCCCAAAAGCATTGTAAGCCTAAGTTGATCGTAGCTCCATTGCCACCAATGGAGCTACGATCAACTTAGGCTTACGATGCTTTTGGGAAACGCTACCCTGGTTTGTACAGGAAGAATACCCAACAAGGTCACAGCTAAGCAAGGTCCAAAGGCATTAAATATAGTGGGATTTTGTCATTATAAGTGATAATATGAGTGCTATTAACTGTGAATCAAGACAACAACTGAACACAAAGCCCACAGTTTTCACATAAAGGTTTGTATTAATAATGGATACATCACTATCCGTAATTAAACTGCTATCAAGTGAGACTAGCATCAAGGTTGATAACTCAATAATTGAATGAATTAAAAGTTGGCAACTCAATAATTAGATCATATAAATACATCACATTTTACTATGAGCACAATAAATATTGTATTAATGAGTAGAATGTCAATAGTGGTAATTTACGAAACTCTAGTCTTTGAGACTGTTCTTCACTCATTTAAAGTTTAAAGTCAAGCCAAAGACATTAAAAAGATGATTTTCTGAAGAGCAGTTCCCCATTAGTGTATATGACAAAACAAGCTCTGCATTCCAACAGGCACTCCCATCTATCCTAAATAGTATGCAAAATGTAATTGGTGCTTCATAAATCATAATACATTGAAAAAAGTGTCAAATGTGCAGGATATGCCCCAAAACTGTCTTACTACTCAGAAGTCTACACTTTCCCATGGGTGTTACCAAAGCTGAATATAGTATTCAGGAGTACAAAGGTACCTTATCTTCTTTTTTTTAAACTATATGTTTATGTGGTAATACCATGTTGTTGTTGTTTTGTTTTTTTTACATTTACCATAGTAGTAGCATTGTATTCTCTGATATCCCTTGTCAAAAAGTACACATTAACTAAAAAAAAAAAAACATACTTTTAAAAAGAGTACTTATTATAGAAAGTATATATCTTAAGTGTGAATTTAATGTAATGTTTTCAACACTTATTTCCCTTTAAGTCAAATGTATTATAGTTTAAGTTTATATTAAATGCAATTAGTTGAACTTAAAGGGATAGTTTAGCCAAAAATGAAAATTCTGTCATCAATTACTCAACCTCATGTTGTTCCAAACCCGTAAGACTTTTGTTCAACTTCAGAACACAAATGAAGATATTTTAAATGAAATCTGAGAGATTTCTGTCCCTCCATTGACAGTCTACGCAACCTCCACTTTGACGCTTCAAAAATTTCATAAAGTTAGTAAAACTAATCCATATGAATTGAGCAGGTTAGTCCAAATTTTCTGAAGAGACTTGATTGCTTTATATGATGAACAGGTTTAATTTAGGCTTTTATTCACTTTTAAACATTGATCAGCGAATATAAACAGAAGCTCATCCGAACCTGCTTGATGCACGAGAACAAATCTCTTCCAGATGCTCAAACATGCTGAGTAACACATGAGAATGAACCTCATTGATTCTAATTGTGTTGCCAAATGTACTGTCAAGCATTTATGGTAAACTTGAATTTAATGTAAGTTTTATTGAAGCTTTTATGTCATGTATTTAAACATAGCCTATTTATTTTAAATGCAGTATTGAATTACACACTACAGTTAAAATGATGTTATTCATATTCATGATAAGTTAGTAAACACATCAATATAAGTGTAAAATAAAAAAGATTAAAACATAACTTTTAATTTTACAACATTATAAAGTGCTCTTTTTGTACACAAAAAGTATGTTAAGAAATGGTCATGGAAGTGTACTCTAAGTACACCAAGTACAGCTAAACAAACAAACAAAAAACGAGTGCACATTCGACACAATTAAGCACACTTCTTTTTTTTATAAGGGGTACCTTGAAGGACCATATAAATACCATTTTTGTACCATGACAAAATGTTTCATATGATACATGTGGTCAAATCCAAACCCTACTGCCTCAACTATAATGGGAAGCGTTTAAACCTTCCTTCGAGGCGAGACAGTCCTACAATAGCAATTTAGGTCAAAAGAGAGTTGTTGCTCTGAAACTGTCTCCATTCTGCTTCAATATGTCACTTCAACTTCTGAAGATGTGGGAATAAATACTGAGATAGAAGAGTAGAGACAGGGTGACTGCTCCTGACCGACTGCGAGAGTGACGTGAAGTCGAAAGCTCAACCATCCTCTCCTCCCTTCAGTTTTGGTGAGCATTACCGGAGCCTACATTGTACCGAGCTAGGGGTCATATCATTCAGCTCGCAAAATGAAAGTGTCACCGCACTGCAGACGCGCAGCCTAGCATATAAACTTCACTGAGTCGCTTAAAATGGAAAAAAAAAAGTGTTTACCGCTGCTCTTGTTCTACAGGGCCTTGAGAGGTTGAGGAGCAATGCTTCTGAAGACTGTTACCTCACTTTCAGGAAGACAGGTAGTTTTTAGAGAGAAGAATTAAACAGCTCTCAGTGTGATGACACGAGCTGCTGTGCTGTCTCTGTCTTACAGGGCACAAACCTGCTGCTAAAGTCTGCTGTCAGTCGTGCCACTGAGCTGAGAAAATGCCCTACAGTTTGAGGGTCTTTTCCTTTGTGTAGGGTATCACATTCTTCAGTGGATCTCTGCAGTACCTTTGGTTCATCAAAGAACCAAGAACCCTTTTAGATATATAAGGTTGTCGAGTTGGTTAAACTGTATCGTTCTTTAGAGATGAAAAAGGTTTCCCATTGAATCAATTGGAATTATTAATGTCAATTATTCATTCAAATGAATTAATGAAAGGATAGAGACAGACAGACGACGATAGAATGATAGATAGATAGAACGACAGAAGGATAGATAGATAGAAGGATAGATAGATAGAACGATAGAATGATAGAACGATAGATAGAACGATAGAAAGATAGACCGATAGATAGAACGATAGAATGATAGATAGAATGATAGATAGAACGATAGATAGATAGAACAATAGAACGATATAATGATAGAACAATAGAACGATAGATAGAACGATAGAACAATAGAATGATAGAAGGAACGATAGATAGAACGACAGATAGAACGACAGAGAACGATAGAATGATAGAACGATAGATAGAATGATAGATAGAACGATAGAAAGAATGATAGATCAATAGATAGAACGATAGATAGAACGATAGAATGATAGAACGATAGAAAGAACGATAGATCGATAGATAGAACAATAGAACGATAGATAGAACGATAGATAGAACGATAGATAGATAGATAGATAGATAGATAGATAGATAGATAGATAGATAGATAGATAGATAGATAGATAGATAGATAGATAGATAGATAGATAGATTGATTGATTGATTGATTGATTGATTGATTCTAAGCCAGGGCTAAAATTATTTAATAAATAAATAGATGACCATGAGCCAAATCATGCATTTATTCCCCCTCATGTATTTAATAATAGGTTAATCTGAACAAGATATACTTTGGACACACAATAATTAGAGTATATTAGAGTTCAGAATCATAACAACATGGTTCTAATACTGCTCTATTATCAACTCAACTCAACTCTACTTTATTTATAAAGCACTTTCAACACCACAAGTGGAACCAAAGTGCTGTACAGAAAGTATAAAAAAAATAATAAAAAAAAACAGACATATGACATACGCACTTATAAAGCATATAGCATATAGCATATAAAGTATATAGATTAATTATCAGTGTATTAATCTATATACTGTAGCTATATGCCCTGAGTAAACATATTCCACACATTGCAGGGTGCTTTCATCATGCCCCTCTCTCAGTCTCTCTTCATATCTCTGTCCTCGCCACCGAGCTTATTATGGTGCTGTTCACATCCACCTCATATCGCCTGCTCCATCTCACTCTCCACTAAAGCTTTACTTCTGAATGATTTGGTTTGGAGACGGAACATATTTCTCCTCAGTGCACAGTGCTTTTTCTGCAGTATACTGCTTGGGTTGTTACTCACCGGGAAGCTTTACTCAGTGTACTAGGTGTGAATGTCATTGCATTAGATAAACTATTAAAAAGAGTGTGGTAAGAGTTATTTATTAACTCACAACTGTCAGGCATATCAGTTTGTTTCCTGGAATTTTTGCCAGAAGGTCCTGAAAGTTCAATCCGTGAGGTGCATTTAATTTCATGGTCAGGCATATTGTTCTGTATAATGTATAAGGTTTAGTGCCCCTGTCCCATAATTCCTCAGCTGTGAAAGTGTTTCCATGCTTTGGGCAAACATTCTGGATGCAGCTTATGGAGTTATGCATGATATATAGGTTTGGATTAGAAATAATATATATGCTCTGAGACTTCCTGAGGCTTTCCTGCACATTCAACATTCATTTGGGATTCAATTGTTGTAACATGTATAAAAGTTTAAAATACATGGAAGTAAATTTCACCACGGACCAACAGCCAGAGTCTACTGTTGACTCAGAGCCTGTGTCCTCCATGAAGCCAGAACTAGATCAAATGCCAGAGGTCATCTTTGTCCTAGAGCCTGAGCCCATCACGGAGTCTGTTCAAGTGCGAGAGCCAGCATCAATGTCCATCCCAGAGGGTGTATTAGTGGAGTTTGAGTGCATGGAATGGAGTCCTGCCCATACTCCCACCACTGAGGGTGTGCTGTGCCTGGTCCACAAGGAGTGGTATGATGATTTGGATGATGTCATTCCCTAAAGTCTCGTTTCCCTGCTGGTCCTGCCCAGCTTCAAGTCTCCATCACTGCTGGTCCCACCCAGCCTCAAGGCTCCCTTGTCACCGCTGGTCCCGCCCAGCCTAAAGTCTTCTTCGTCGCCACTGGTCCCTCTGAGCCTCAGGTTTCCTTCATTGCCACTAGTCCCGCCCAGCCTCAAGTCTCCTTCGTTGTAGCTGGTCCCAGCCTCCCACTCCCTCCTCCTCTGACAATGCCACTCAGTTCCTCGGCTCCGCTGACTCCCTTCAGCCCATCGGCACCTCTTCAGCAGCTCTGCCCAGGTGCTCGGATCTGCCTTGGGCTTTCAGGCCTTCAGCTCCACCCTGGTGTGTTGATCCCTTTGCTTCACCTCAAGCTTCTGAGCCCTGGACTCAACCTCGCCCCTCTGACCCATTGGCTCCACTTGGCTCTACGCTCCCTCGGCTCCACCATGGCTCCATCATGCTCCTCCTTCCCTCCGGTTCTGCCATTGCCCTCACTTCCACTGCCTCCATGTGGGTCTGCCCAGCCCCTGTCTCCACTTCGGTCTAGATCACTGATAAGCTACGCAATATCGCGTTCATTATCGAAGGCGATTCATCTGCGATAATGAACGCGATATTGCGTAGCTTGTCAGTGATCTATGGTTCTGTCTATTAAATGCCGCTTCATTTGAAAGCAGGTGATGGCGATTTAGCGGTAATCAGGGAACCGGCTTTACTGACGAAATGCGCGTGACAATCGTATGCGATATATCGCCCAGCCCTACTTCGGTCCCTACGAGCCTGTGACTCCACCTTGGCCCTCCAGGCCTTAGGTTTTCATCTTCTCAGCTCTGCCTGGGTCTCCACCTTGCATGTCTCTGAACTTAGTGTAAAAATTTTATCTCGTGAACCCAATATCGTGTCTTGTCTCGAGCAACTTACTATTCATTGTCTAATAAATGTAGGTTTAAAGCACTTAATGCCAATTTAGTATTTTCCATGACCTAATTTAAAGTGAGAACATTTTACTGTTTTAAAATACTGTACATTAGTTAGGTAAATGGTCAACAAGTTGCTAAAAAGGATAGAAAAATGTTCTCTAACTCTTTACATCTGAGTTAATTAAACAATAATAATTTGTTTATTAGAAACAATGAACAAAGAATTCACTATTTGTATATAGCCTATGAAATAACAGTGTAGAAACTACAATTGATAAACTATGAATTAACTAAAGTTTGCAAATTATTTTTAAGTGCTTTGTTTCTGTGTACTTATTATAAAGTGTTACTTTTTTTGTTCTCTCAACAGTAATGACATGGTACCATGTCCAAAAAACTCCATGCAAGGTAATTCTCTGTTTGCGCGCCCTTGGGAAATCAATGATCTAAATGTCTAAATTAACACTGTGACAT
The DNA here is from genome assembly GCF_018812025.1 of Megalobrama amblycephala. NCBI lineage: Eukaryota > Metazoa > Chordata > Actinopteri > Cypriniformes > Xenocyprididae > Megalobrama > Megalobrama amblycephala. The sequence goes on along the minus strand of NC_063066.1, from coordinate 22,451,978 downwards.
TGAAGACACTCTTTTTACACAGCTTGTTTAACAGATGTATGCAAAAGTAGAACAGTAGTAGAATTACACCTTTATTACAATAGTATTTCACAAGTGTAATACTACTATAGTCAACAAAAACTGGAGGGTAACATTTATTTCGATGGTTCATGTCAACTAGCAGTCATTAGAGTATTAGTAGACTGTAGTATACTGATAATAGACTGTTAGGTAAGGGTTAGGTGTTAGGGTTCGGGTTAGTAGAATAAGTTGACATGCAGTTGCTATGTTACTTATAGTTAGTAGAATGTCTAAAGTGGACTATCGAAATAAAGTGTCCAACTGAGGTTGTGCGTATATGAGTGCTGAATGTGGTGAATCTCCTGAGTGAGTTAGCTGTTTTTCTTTATGTGAGAAACAGATGTGAGCACCTTGAGAAGATATTGATCAAGGATTACATTCTATCCACCACCGCCTGCACACTTTCAATAAAACTGTTTGTGTTTTAGAGAATAAATAGACATCAATGTCGAAAGAATCATGTCCACTGTCAGTAGGACAAACTGAATGTCACTTCGCTTTTTGAGATTTTAACAATCTATCTATTGCTCTAAAAACTGTCAATGAAGAATAGCATTTTAACAGCCAGCTGAGCACTCAGCGCATGATAACCTGAACTGATGCTCTCAATCATTACAGATTCCTCAGGGCCAGAGGCACAGTGATGGTTTTAAATATTAAAAAAGATTTCATGCACCATATCTGCTTTTAATAAATGTAATATTTTATCTTTTCAAGAAGACAGCTCCCACATAAATGTGACTGGACCGTCCTTACTCAATAAGGTAAGCCTGGAATATCTGAGTGCTGTTCTGTTAAAGGGGCTATATGTAGAATTCAGAAACCCTTGTTATTAGTGGCATCGGTAGCCATTAAGCGAACTGCAGCCAGCAAATACATAACGCACAAGCACACATAACATACAAGAGAATGAACGTGATTCAAGGCCCCGATATACTATCACCGGCATCATGTCAACAGATGAGGTCATTAAAATTCAAAGTCTCCACTTCGGTCCCTAAAATTACATTGTTATGACAGTTTTAAAATAAAGTATATTTGAGAATACTATATATATATATATATATATATATATATATATATATATATATATATATATATATATATATATATATATATATATATATATATCTGACTATCTTTGCATGACACATTGACATTAATACATGAAGATTCTTACATATAGCCCTTATATACACATTATTTTGGTAATTTATAATTATTTTCCAAAATTAGAATTCAAATGTACTAGGAAAGATAAATGATGTGTGTACTTGGTGAATTTTAAAAGTGAAAATTAGAGTTTTAGATTTTAATTTATATGAAATGAACACATTATTACAGTAATTCTGGTAAATTCTTAAATTCCACAAACAATTGATTAAATTTGTATTGTCCGATTGATGTATTGCATTGCATCAATGGATTTTTACAAACCTAATATTTATTATATTATATGTATCAGTACATTAATATTGAAATGTTGGTTCTCTGAGTGCAGAGTTGAGTCCAAAACACAAAAAGCCATTTTAGACTAATAGCTTTAATAGGAAATTCTGAGTAAATCAACCAAATAAATTAAGTAAATATAAGCATATTTGGAAAGGAAATAATGCACTTTGGGTTTGTGTCAAAGATGATGACATATGTCTTGCTCCAAATGTTGTGGATAATTTGAAACATCCAGCTGTTCTCTGCCGTATGGCTCTAATTAAACTGGAATGTGTTTTCTGAAAACAGATCTAAAATAGAGCTTGAATCTCCATTAATCAGGTTTTCCCCCCCTGTCAGGTCTCTGCAATTTTAATTAAAGATCCCTTGGAATAGTCGTTCACACATGTCATTGGAAATCTGAAAGCTGTAGAGTGTAACTAGGACACTCATTATATAGAATATTTGAGATCCCAAAACCCATGGGTTGTCGACTTGCAAACCTTCAATGGCATCAAAGGCATGCCACCATGCAAACCTGCAACCGACAGGACAGTAAAAATTCCTTCTGATGGAAGTGTGTGTAGAGCAAGCAGTTTAAGTATTACAGTATCACACAGATAGTTAATTTCAGCCCTAATTGCAATGTCAGTCTTGATGTGCTCATGGATGTATTGCTTACTTTATTCTCAATATCTTTCAAGTGTACTTTTTGACCCTCTGGGCTGCTTTTCATTACGCACAATTTGCAGGCCCAGGTAAAGCAACTAATTAAGGTTTTTGAGCTGACCTCTTTGGCTATATGTGAGATTTGATTAGACTACAGAGACTCCTGCCTGCCTTTGCCTGGCTTCACTTTGACAGCTCAGGCTAACTCGAGGTTGTACACAGCACCTTCAGCAATCATCTCCATTGACTTAATGACTACTTCATCAAAAAGGGCTGCATAACGCAGACCTAACTGACTTTGTCAGCTAAAAGAGAAGAATTTCCCTAACAAGCAGGTGTGGGAAAGGAATGGTTGCAGAGCTAATGTTCCTTTTTGTTTGGTCTCCAACAACAAGCTCCAGGTGGCCACCCTGCTGTAATGAATTTCCATGCTGATCCAGGCTTACTTAACTGATGGTTAAGCTACACTACTAAACTGTGAGACTCCAAGGCACCAGCATCCAGAATGGAACATTGACAAAGTCAATTTACAACCCAGGCTCACTGGAAAAACAGTTCAGTTTTATCCAACAGAGATAAATGTGAATCTGGCAATAGCAGTATCATGGCAATTCAGAAATTAAATGTCCGGTGAGTTGTGCCAAAAGCTTAATGCGGTACCGGAAAACAATATACCACCTATATTAAACCCGACCCTAAACATAACCAAAAGTGTTAAAAGCAAATGTGAGATTAAAACACATTTGCTGATGAAACCATGCCATTTAAGCATTTTAGCTTCTATTGTGACTCGTTTCATGGGACTCCACATCACTAGTGCAATGCTGTACCAGGTGAGCAACAGCGCAAGTTTACTACAGAAAAAAAAGCATATGGAGCTGGTGATGTACAAATGTCAAAATGTATGAATAGGTCAGGTTTTTTGTTTTGAGTTTTGCAAAAATGTAGGTAGAGGCTTGTGTTTTCCCATTGAGCCTGGAGATTTTAGGTGGTTGTATGAAATTAGTTCCACATAAAATTCATACAGGTAGTCTATCCAGTAAGTTAAGGTGCTTTCTCTATTGATGGTGTGGTAATTTGTGGGTTTGAGGATTGGTGACTCACAGGATGGTAATGCAGAACAGCTTCTATCAGATAGGTTGTTTTAATGGATTCATACAAAACTTCATCAAATTAAAAAAAGGTGGGTTCTTTCTCCTTGTTTAGCAGTTCAACAGCATTTTCAGCATTCAACTAAAAAAAGTATCTTTTCATCAGGCATGGCATCTCCTTGATTGGCTGCATCTGGCTCCTCGTTAAGTGGCAGTTTGGGGATTGTAGTTCTTTCTTGTTGGCCATCTTGCCTCAATGCATGGGATTCTGAGAGTTGTAGTTTAGGTGGAAGGCCACCAACCACCTTACTGGGATGGACCTCCCATCTGCACACCCTCTCACAATGGTGAAATATATCAATATAAAGTTAAAATACATCATTTTTCTTTTATAGTAAATGAGTTTTGAGGCCTCTTAAAAGTGTAGAAAATGCCTTTGAGGGGGGCAGGCCAGCCAAGCAGTTGCAATGAGATAAACAGGAATTCTAACAGCAGTGTTGCGCTGCAGCTTTGCTACAATCATATAGGTTTAATAGTAATTAATTAGCAAGGTAACAATGGCAAACACTACAATTCTCTGGCACTACTTCATTAGTTAAGTGTTATGTTGAAAATGTTCTGTCGGCTGTTAAGAATAAAAAAAAAATAGTGATGTCCATTTTTGTTCAGTTTCTTGCAATGAATTGAATTGGTTAGCAAAGTCTCAATCAGTTTGTGATTCAGTGTGAATCATTTGGACAGCTCAGTCACTCTAAATTGTTTAGAGTAGTTTTTCATGCTGTAAAACAACATGATACAAATGAGTGCTGGATGAAGTAGATATTTACCCTCAATCCACAAATACAAATTCTGCAAAAGTGTCAGGAATGAAGGAGGTATTTATTAAGTTCAACACCTGTGTGTTCAGCTTGTTAATATTCTTGTTCAAGATGCATTGGCGCTTTGCAGACCGATCGGCGTATGACATCACAGTATCATGAAAGCGACTGAAAAGCATAAGGAGTCGTATGCTCTCAGTCTGCGCAGCGACGATGCATCATGAACAAGCCTAATGATTCTTGAATTGAACTCTTGAACATGTAAATCACAATTTTCCAACAAAAAACACAAATAGTACACAAAAGCACTACAAAAAATTTTTATGAGTGCACTACTGGCATGTCAACAAACACATTAATTTTGGGGAATTGTTTTGTTTGCAAATTCTGCTTGAACTATGATTCTTTAAAATAATTGTTACTTGGTTTGGTATTTCATCTAACGCAATGACATTTAGAAATGTTAAATGTGGCCTAAGTGTGTCTAGATAATTTTTGTGTTCTATTCAACTGTCATGCTGGTCTTATCAACAGGGATGTGAGCAAAAACTAACACATAAATAATAATTAAAAGAAAGAAATGTTTGGCAAAGACTGAGGCTGGGAACCTTTTTTCTTTTAGTTCTTTGTGAAAAACACAGCAGCAACTAAAGGATGGATTCTGACCTGAAAGCTTGCACAGCCATTGAAGTTTTATGCATTTTAATTCAGCTGAATATCAATGCAGAAATGTAGCTCTCTTGAGCAGTAGGAGACTCACCCTAAAGAACTCTTTGGTTGATCCTGAGTCCAAGGTTCCATATGCAATCTCTGTTTGTTTGGCTAGATCTTCAGCGCTCTCTATGGGAGAGACCATCCTTTCCACTGTGAGGAAAGCAGCTAGGTTGGCCGTGTAGGACGAGATTATGATGAGGGTGAAGAACCACCAGACGCCTCCCACTATTCTGCCCGATAAGGACCTGATGCGCAAAGACAAATATTTAGCCTCTGAATACTTTCCTGATGTTTCACACAATTGTAATTAATATATCAACTTCACAAACATGCATTTCTGTACATACAGCGAAACGGTCACCAGGATTTTGCCAAGTAAGACATGTTCCTGCGTCAACATATTTTAATGAACCTGTAAAAACATTCCTGTCTGAAAATTTAGTCCTAACCCGTGTCCCTAAAGAGGGAAATGATAGGTGAATAACAGTGATATACTGTAGAAGCACCTAATCCTGGTTGTAAGCCTAAACTTGACATAAACTGTAAACTTGTCCCTCAAATCTGATTGCTTAATTGGAATGTTGTTCCAGGAATATGTTGTACCTGGTGAAATCACATGTGATTTCACGGTGAAACAGAGATTAAACTAATTAGCATTTTCCTGTGTTGGTGATTTAAGTCTAGCCCAAATGAAAGGAATAGTTCACCCCAAAATTTTGACTTTGAGACTTTGGTTAATCTTCGAAACACACATTTTTAATGAAACCTGAGAGGTTTCTGTCCCCCTCTTTGGAAGTCTAGATAACAAAAACTTAGAAGACTCAAAAATTTAATTAGGCTTTAATTCACATCTAAATGCACAAAGTAATAATGTCTCTTCAGAAGACTTGAATTAAACAGCTTGATTCATATGGATTTGTTTACGGTGTCTTTATGAGCTTTTTGGATCTTGTAAATTTTGGTTACCTGGACTTTCAATGGAGAGGCAGAAACCTCTCAGGTTTCATTAAAATGTCTTAATTTGGAGAGTCAGTTAACCTATGGTTTTGGAACAATATGAGGGAGATTACATGATGAAAGAATGATAATTGAAATTTGTTATAAATCATTTTAAAATGTTTTTGGTGTATTTGGTTATCATAGAGAAAGTGACTGCAATGCCAAAGTGATATGTCTTAGTCTTTTTGTAAAAGTAGTTGAACATCTCTATTCTTCATATGTATCTCAACTGTAGTACAGCACTGCTGCTGTATTTGTTCCACATTCATCCACTTCATTCAGATACATGACTTGCATCCTGAGCTTCTATTTAGCTACCTGGAGAAGCCATTTTTGCAAATGCAATATATTCACATGTAAGTATGGAATTTTCTTGCCTTGGGCTGTAGGGCAGTTTGGCTTTAGACGACTGTATTCACTCTCAACCATGCAGATTTATAAAATACACATACAGAATGCAAACAATAAGTAGAAACTCTTATGGACTTAAGTACAAACCCGATTCCAAGAAAGTTGGGATGCTGTACAAATTGTGAATAAAAACAGAATGCAATGATATGGAAGTTTCAAATTTCAATATTTTATTCAGAATACAACATAGATGACATATCAAATGTTTAAACTGAGAAAATGTATCATTTTAAGGGAAAAATAAGTTGATTTTAAATTCCATGGCATCAACACATCTTAAAAAAGTTGGGACAAGGCCATGTTTACCACTGTGTGGCATCCCCTCTTTCTTTTTATAGTCTGCAAACGTCTGGGGACTGAGGAGATAAGTTGCTCAAGTTTAGGAATAGGAATGTTGTCCCATTCTTGTCTAATACAGGCTTCTAGTTGCTCAACTGTCTTAGGTCTTCTTTGTCACATCTTCCTTTTTATAATGTGCCCAATGTTTTCTATGGGTGAAAGATCTGGACTGCAGGCTGGCCATTTCAGTACCCAGATCCTTCTTCTACACAGCCATGATGTTGTAATTGATGCAGTATGTGGTCTGGCATTGTCATGTTGGAAAATGCAAGGTCTTCCCTGAAAGAGACGACGTCTGGATGGGAGCATATGTTGTTCTAGAACTTGGATATACCTTTCAGCATTGATGGTGCCTTTCCAGATGTGTAAGCTGCCGATGCCACACGCACTCATGCAACCCCATACTATCAGAGATACAGGCTTCTGAACTGAGCGCTGATAACAACTTGGGTTGTCCTTGTCCTCTTTAGTCCGGATGACATGGCGTCCCAGTTTTCCAAAAAGAACTTAAAATTTTGATTCGTCTGACCACAGAACAGTTTTCCACTTTGCCACAGTCCATTTTAAATGAGCCTTGGCCCAGAGAAAACGCCTGCGCTTCTGGATCATGTTTAGATATGGCTTCTTTTTTGACCTATAGAGTTTTAGCCAGCAACGGCGAATGGCACGGTGGATTGTGTTCACCGACAATGTTTTCTGGAAGTATTCCTGGGCCCATGTTGTGATTTCCATTACAGTAGCATTCCTGTATGTGATGCAGTGCCATCTAAGGGCCCGAAGATCACGGGCATCCAGTATGATTTTCCAGCCTTGACCCTTACGCACAGAGACTGTTCCAGATTCTCTGAATCTTTGGATGATATTATGCACTGTAGATGATGATAACTTCAAACTCTTTGCAATTTTTCTCTGAGAAACTCCTTTCTGATATTGCTCCACTATTTTTCGCCGCAGCATTGGGGGAATTGGTGATCCTCTGCCCATCTTGACTTCTGAGAGACACTGCCACTCTGAGAGGCTCTTTTTATACCCAATAATGTTGCCAATTGACCTAATAAGTTGCAAATTGGTCCTCCAGCTGTTCCTTATATGTACATTTAACTTTTCCGGCCTCTTATTGCTACCTGTCCCAACTTTTTTGGAATGTGAAGCTCTCACGAAATCCAAAATGAGCCAATATTTGGCATGACATTTCAAAATGTCTCACTTTCAACTAGGGATGTCCAGATCCGATCACGTGATCGGAAATCAGGCCCGATCATGTGGTTTCAGACTCGATCGGAATCGGACGTTACCTCCCGATCAGGACTCGGATATATATGTATATATATTCTCATTATTTTTAACACATCTATAGTGACGCGGTGGCACAGAGTTAGGCCTGTTTCACACTGCAAGCGTAAGCGGCGCGTGAGTAGCGCATATTTTTTTCAGCGTGCATGTCAACCAACGGATGCATTCACACAGGCAGCAGGAGCAGCTCGTAAAGCGTCAGGCAGGAGCGTCGCGTAAGCAGCAGTGCTGCGATCGTCTCGGCACCGAGTCTATCCCTGTGTCTCAATCAGCTCCCTAGCTCCCTAGGTCGTGAATCAGTATATAATGAAAGTGAATGTGGCTGATACCCTGATCAGTGCCCTGACTACTGAACTAGGGAGCTGATTGAGACACACGCTGCGCTGCTGACGCATAATTAAAGTGAAAGCACACTTTTGATGGACAAAATAAATATAATTTCACACAAAAAGTGTTCAAAATGCATGTGTTTTAACAAGAATTTGAGTATGACAGAAAAGAAAATTAAGAATCAAAAATAATAATAGAAGATTTACCCATTTAAACTTGTTTTTTATTATTCAGTTTGGGTTAAAGTATGGTGTATTATAAAAAACTAAAGTAAACTAGCCAGAAATATGATATATATAAACATTATTTTAGTTATTACACTACGCATACCCAAATCAAACCAAATATATTTGTTTTTATATTAGCCTTTTTTATATTTACTGTTGCACTAAAGTGAAGTGAACAATTTATGTTATTTATTACTTGATTGTTCAAGCTACCTCACAGAAGTGCTCTGTTTGTAATTAAATAAAAAATAAGGAATGTGTATTATAGAAGTATCGGATCGGGACTCGGTATCGGCAGATACTCAAAATCAAATGACTCGGACTCGGACTCGAGGGCAAAAAAACCTGATCGGGACATCCCTACTTTCAACATTTGATATGTTATCTATATTCTATTGTGAATAAAATATAAGTTTATGAGATTTGTAAATTATTGCATTCTTTTTTATTCACAATTTGTACAGTGGCCCAACTTTTTTGGAATCGGGTTTGTATATAATTATTGAATTTTAGACTAATATGACTTTTAATGACACTGTAGAGCCATTTGAAAACTAACATTTAAGATGTAATAACCAATCAATGCTGTATAGTGTTCCAAATAACTAGTGTTACAGATCAGGGCCAAATGCTAAAAACCGCAGGCATGATTGCACTGACAGGAAAAGAAAATTGAAATGATTCATTAATTTAAAATCTATCTGTCTAGTGCAAAAACTAAACATTTGTGTAGTTTTAGAACTATGATAGTGTAGTATTAGATGTAATTGTATTAATATGAAATTAAAGTTAAAATGTAACAAAATTTAATTTCAATCAATCAATGTGTCATCTTATGTCGCAGCAAATAAGCCTTCTCTGTGATATTTATTGAGATATTTTGAATGTCTAATATCTGATATTGAGAAATGTATTAATCTTTTTGTGCTTTTTTATTGCATGCACAATTGACAGCCGGCAGAGGGGAATATAAGGGATTCTGAAAAATGATCTATGACAGCAAGCTGCACAATGGAGTCATTATTAATCAACTTCCTGCTGTTAAATGGCGGAACAATGTGAATAATCATACATCTCCGTCACAGATGCCTACAAAGTGCTGCAGTAGGACTTCTCAAACAATAAATGAATCAGGTAAATGAGAAATTCATAGAAAGAGCCAAATGAGAATATGTTGCTCAGCTAATCCTTTACAAAAGAACAAATTAAAACTAGAGCTGTGTCGGCATAATCTTTCAAACGTGAAATACTGGAATTAGCCTCAAAATTAGAGCTGTAATGTATTTAATGTGCTTTGTTGGAAACGTCCCTTACAGAAACGTACCGTGACGCTTGTATCATTGATATACAGTATACCATGGTACTGAATGACAATGTTACCGAATCACCATAATATGTGTATGAGTTATCACATATTTTGACTAATGAATTCTCATAATCTTTTGTGATTGATGAATAAAACAATTCCAGATTTTCTGTCTGGTCTGAGGCCATATTGAAAATCTGGGATGTTTTTTTCAGTTAAATCTACTCTGATGACCGTTCAAGACATGTTCATTGAACCCTCATCCCAGCCTACATTTCATGATGGGGCCAATGTAGACATGATATGGGTTTGTCCATGGGTTTCATGTCAGCCCTATTTGAATTAACCCATACTGGGACAAACTCATTTATGGCCCATACTGGGGCTAATTCAGATAATGCCGACATGGAACCCATAGACTAACCCATGTTGGGCCCATTCCTCAAGCCCATATTGTGCCAAAATTTGGCTCCACCGTGAAATGTTGGCAGGGTGGAAACCTTTTTTATGACAATAAAATGTCAGGATGAGGCACCAACCTTGGTGAGATATCACAGCCCTGCTGCATGAAGGCCCCAAGAGAGAACCATAGGCTGTTAAAAATCCCAAAGTCATTAGGCGGGTCTGGAGGGGTCTGGGGGTCTTTGGCTTCATCAGTCTCATCCAGGTGCCACTCGTAGGGGCTGAAGCGGCTCACGAGGAACAGCACCACACTGACGCCGATGTAGGCAAAAACGATACACATCCAGATCTCATATGCCAGAGGGTCCAGGAAAGAGAACACACCCGGCTTGGACTTCTGAGGTTTCTTGATCATAATGGAGATGCCCAAACTCATGAAGGGCTTAGAAAAGTCAATGACTTCCTCTCGCACAAGCGTGATTGTTAACGGTGCGACAGCTATATCTGCTCTCTGGAAATGGGGACATGAACAAAATGTGTTAGTGCAGAACATTCACCAGTGCAATAAACATGCAATGCAACAGTACTGTTAATTTACAGATGTTAGCAAGGTATTCATTTCTCATAAGGAAGATTTGGCAGGTTTGGTTGCAAATTCACTTCAAGCTGTATATTGCAAGGGATCTTAACTCTTTCCCCGCCATTGACAGAATTTTCTGGCTTTCTGTGTTTTCACTGTTATATGGTAACAGGCATCTTCTGAGAGAGAATCTTTGGATCAAAACACAGCCAAAAAGGCTTTGATCTGTTTTGGGTGCTGAGGATCTGTTTTGGGAAGTGAGGAATACCAGAGTGCATTATTGGAGCTGTAAAGTTGTCTAGATCATCCTTTTTAAGGTAAAATGACCTACAATAAAACAAGATCTGTTTTCCCTTTTTAATTAATAAAAAAATATGCTAATGTAAAACAGTTATCCATTAATTAATTATTATCCATTTATCCATTGGTGGGACTACATTAATATTTTTTGGCATTAACAGAAACTGGGTTTTTGAGCAAGATGAGACTAATGGCAAGATATATAACCATTTAATATAATTTTACCATTATGCTTTTGCTTAGGTTGAGAGCGGGTGCAACAAAAATATGTTATTTGTTGCTTTACTCGACAAGTAATTACTATTTAGCATTTAGCATGCTGTTGTGTGTTAGCTAGTAGCTTGTAAATGGTTAAACTGTAATAACATTATGAGACTCAAAAATGTGAAAAAAAAAAAAAAATATGTTGGTGCATATAAAATTAATTTAAGGCTACTTAATTTGGTCATTATATTCACAATTAATTTTAGATTAACATTCCATTACATGAACAAATTATGTTTTCTGAAAAAGGTTTATTATTGAACTAAACTGAGAGGAAAAATATTGACATTTGATTTGAGTGAAATTGATGTACATGATTAAATTGTGTAAATTCAAAGCTCTTATTTTACCAGCGTAGGCAGATAAATGTCTGGTTATGCATTACCAACGCTATTTCTGTTGGTGGAGTTTGCTTTGTGTACCTAAAAGGGGGACATTTTGTGTTTTCTCAGACCTTGGTGTGCAGAAGGACACCAGGAAAAAGACATTCACAGAGACAGGACTTTCACTGCCTCAGAGAACCACATGCAAGGCATAACAGAAAAGGCTTTTGACCGTGTAGCGCAGAAGTGACAGCTGAGTGTTCACTTGACTAGATAGCAAGAGTCTTGCTAATTTCTGTGACCCCTACACTGCTGTATCAGGCGACAAACAGAGCGTAATCGGAACAAGCAGGAGACTTTGTTGGAAAATCTTTTTTGAACGCTTCCCTTCTCATGCTTCACATAATGTTGCTGTGGGAGCTGCAGATATGAGGCACAGTCGCTTCCCACTTCCCATAATCCTCAGAGGCACTCTAGCATGAGCGTATAATAAAAAGGCAGTGAAAGATTTTATCTCACATGTGTCCCCAGCCAGGAGGACATTAGTTATGCAATCAGGAAGTATAAGGTCAAAGAAACTCTGCAGGTGAACGCTGGTTATAAAAGCCTCTACAAATATTAATATCCTTTTATCTTGTGGTTGTAGTGAATGGAACTCCGGTGTACTGTCTCAATAAATCTTATAATCATTTGCATATAAATAGCTAATTAAGAGTCTACCAGAAGTGATTTATCAGTGAGCAAGAAATATGCCTTAAAACTTTCTGCACAATAAATAATTGCATGTGATCTTTTTAGCTTTGAAATTATCTATGTATTGCACAAACGTGCCCAGGTAAATCCAATTGATATTAAAAGCAGACCTGTTGATAAAACATGAAAGAAAAAAAAGAGAGATAAAATAACACTGCCATGTCAACTAATCCACTTAGATTTCATTTAGAAGAATCCCAGAGGAGTCCTATTCATTATTTTCTTATCTGCTAATGGTAAGTAACGGAAAACAAATCCATGAAAGCTGTAGTGTTTCTACATTGGGCTTATAAAAAACAGAGGGATTCACTGTCATTGTTTAGACAGAGCTGTCGTTACTGTCTGAAAACTTTGAGTCAACAGATGACAGGAGTGGATCATGTGATTATAATATGATTACATGATTATAGTATCAATCAGTGTTGGGGAAGTTATTTTGAAAGTGTAGCTTCCCATGATACAAGCTACGCATAATCTAAAGTAGTTAAACTACAGTCAAGCTATGCTTTTGAAAAAGTAATTCGCTACGCTACAAACTATCAAGAAAAAACATAGCATTAATGACTATATATTGAAAGTCAGAAAGGCCATTCTGTGAGATAACCTTTGAAAGACTAGCAAAATCAAATATATTTGTCAAAAGGTCAAATGTGACTCAGAAACGTTTGTCCTGGCTATCTGAGCTGAAAGGGGTCCACTATTATGCTTGATGGTTCCATGATGGTGATATATATATTTTATCTCTGCATGCAATTTTTTTTTTTTTTTTCATTTTGAGAATAATTTGAGTATAATTTCCAACGTTAGCACATCAAAACCAGGCAATCTCTCTGGCTGATGGTAAGGAAATTGAACAGATGAGGTAGCCTAACCCTCATGCATTTTGTATATGGTCTTCATTCTTGAATGTCGGCTCAGGGAATTGGAAGTGATTTCGCTGGGTTTTCCTCCATTTATAGCAGGGGAGCGCTTTGACAAATGCAAAAATGGCGGGCTGCCTGGGCTTGCTGTGAAAAGTGCTTTTGAGATCCAACAGCATAGAAATGAATCAAAGCAGTGCATGTCGGGAAGGAGCATGTTTAAAACACAGTATCGCCACCAGCACTGTCTGGCTGCAGATATAGTTAAATGACACCCAGACATTTCCAGTCAATTTCCCCAAGCTTTTAACCATGAACTGAAGAAATAAAGGCAATTCACTTCTTCCAAACCCTCATTTGACAGCAATTTCTCTTTATATAATTTATGCAAGGTTCATGTATAAAAGAGACAACTGCAGAAGGAAAGGTTAGTATTTCACTGCGAGAACTATAACAGAACTATTATTATATATAATCCACTACTCACCCCATAGACTAGTTCACCCACCATCCCGTTCCAAGTCTTGGTCTCAGGGTCACGGGCGCCATATTTTCCATCCATGACTATGGACAGTCTGTACTTAATCCCAACATGTTTGGCAATCTCAGAAGCTAAATCGACACAGTAGCCTTCATACTTGTCATTGCCTTCCAGATGCATGTGGTTTTTCTTGTACATCACATATGGTGCTTCCTGTTAATCAAACACACACTCATTTATTACCATCTTTGCTCATTACTTTCATTGTCTGGTGTCACAGGCACCAGAGCCCACTGACAGCTTATCAGTCACAGGCATGCAGGCATGCTGGGACATCATGACTGTACATTCATACCCACCCATTCTCTCACACACATAATCCACCAAACTGGAACACATACAAGAGGAAAGACAGAAGCAGCAGACAGGGGATTGCGGGACATTGATCCACATGTGGCCATAGTCAGAACACTTTGCTAATCGCCCAGCCCCTTCTAAGGCCTTCTTTACACCTGATTATTAACAACAGTCTCAGGTGATCCAATTACAAGTGGTCAACTGAGAGAAATTGTTGTCTACACTTGGCGTAGAGTCTGAGAGTTAAACTCTGGATCTTGTGCTCTTGGTCTTGAGATCTTAGGAAATCACATAAATGATGCCTTGTCTTACTCTGTCATGCTCTGAGATTTGACGTATGGCCTCAAGAAAGCTGTCTGAGTTCCAGCATACTTATTATAGGTAATAATTGTTTCAGTCTTTAGTTGGCACAGTAGCCGACTAAAGATTGTAGCTACAGAAAATTTGCAAGAAACACATGGTCACGAGTAGTAGCACAGAATTAGAAATTCACCTTTTTTCTGTTTTGGTTCACTGACAATTGGCAGCCTGGTTCTCAGATGGCTGAGTCTTTAAGGGGTCTAGTTTTGATTTTGGACTTGGGATCAAAACACTTGATATCAGGTGTAAACAAGGTCTGAGACTATGAAGCAGCATTCGAGATGAATAAAAGTAAGTTCAATTCTCCGTTCTTACTCAAACACACACACACACACGGCCGTGGTGCAATATCCCAGGGGTCTGAGATGCATTGGCATAAGTTGAGGGTGACAGGTGAGGTAGGCAAGAAAGTATGAAGTGAGAAGGAATCCGATTCATGAAGTAAATGGCAGTGACTGCAGAGGAATCATAGTGTTGATTCTGTTCAGACATTATCAAGCACGTTGCACCTATATGCGCCAGAAGCCTTTAACATTCCAACAGAAAGAACATTGAACATAGGCCTGCTAAAAAGACCAGCTTACACCAGCATGAATTTCAGGCTGGTTTATGCCAGGTATTGCTGTTTCGTTCTAGCTGGTGGACCAGCATAGGTCGACTAGCATGGTCATTCTGGTGATGCTGGCGGACGTACTGGTTTAGCTATTTACACCAGCACACCAGTGTGTCATGCTGGGGACCAGCATCCAAAAAAACAATATATGGTCTTTTCAGTAGGGAAACAAAACAAAACCAAAGCAAAAACAAAGCCTTCGTTAGAATCCAAACTCAAAAGCACTTTGTCGACATACAGGATTGAACAAAGAAAATTGTGCAAGCTGGTTTTATCCTCTCTTTCGCCCCATTTCAGACACTGCGGCAGCGGCTTGCTTTTTTAAGCACATCATTATTACCAAACAATATGGCTTCTCGCAGAGAGAACGCATCCCATTAGAGTCAGAGACAATTAGGGTACCAGTGGGTTAGCAATGGTTTGTTTGTTCTGTGCTGAATGTATCCTCTCACCTCATCCTTTGTGCGATTGTTTTCCTCCTGAATCCCACTGATGGAATAACCGACAGCTGCTGGTTTAATTGCTTACATTCAAGTCATTTGAAAGACTGACCTTGGTTTTTGGTGAAACAAAACAATTACAAGCGATTGTTGTTTTACATGGGATGATGTTGTGAGCATTGATTTGAATTCCTCAGAGATGTATATTCGCCTTGCCAATTGGAGGCTGATGCTAAAGCTAATGTCGTTAACTGCAGGAGATGAAGTGATACGTCAGCACTGAGCAGTCCTCCGGTCAATGTAAAGTGGATCTGTGCAAAGGCCTCATACCTGGCCTTGCTCAAATACGCTTGCACTTTGCCAGAGGCAAACCATCGAACCCTTCTTTGTTGCAGTAAGCATTAGCTTGCTGACCTAGCTCATGTGTCATTGACCATTTACTTGATGAGTGGAGTCTTGAAGTCTTACCTACATATGGATTGTATGTCTACTTTGATGATGTCAATGTAAAACCATCATACCTAATGCCGTTATTGTGATGTCACTGCTACGACAGGCCACTGATATATGGAAAATCAAAATGCTTTGACACCCACACGGATACAGTTGAAACACTCATGCGTCACTTTTCCTCGCATTCGACTGTTTCAACGTGTAATGAGTGGATGGAAAGCAACACAAAAGAAATGTACTTCTACCCGCCCAGGACAGAATGTATCAATCTAGGAGTCAACACCATGACCCTGATGGGCAGAATATGCGACACGTTTAAAACGTCATGGAGCGTGTACCATAATAGTAGTGACCACAATTGTTCGGTTTTCCACTGAGGAGGAATCGTTGGTGAACTGCTGATCCATTATATTAACAAAGCGCTCAAACTCGTTCCAGTATCCGATCTGTAAAGGGAAAACATTCATGTTATTATCAAACAGCAGATATTTTTACTGCACCAACGCTAACTAGCAACCCCCACCCCAGCCCTTCTGCTCAGCTAAGGAGCTGTTGTGGATGTGTACTCTCATAAGATTGTGTTCATTAAAAAAGTATTAGATCTCTGTGCTGCTGCTGTTATTGCCTGCAGTTAAACAAAAAAGGCAAATTCTTGGCTGACATTTGTTAAATGGGAAAAAAATGCTTATGGTGGAATTTCTAGGGATGCAGAATCTGGAAGCTACTCTTGGATGTAATTCTGTTCGACTAAAACTCAACTGGGTTAGGTTGTAATGCTTAGCACATTCTGTTATAAGGGTGCACTGTGTGTTTCCTCTTTGTTATATGCTTGAGTTGTTTAACGGTTGAGTGGCATGTGTCAGAAACTTTAGCATAGCACTAGCCACTAGGGCATCACTGAGGTGACACTGCAGAGGGGTCCAACACAGTCCTGTACATCACTTCTGACAGTCACTGTCAATGTACGTCTCCTTACCGACCCTGACCCCATCTAACCTTAGGCTAAACTACTCTTATTCATGGTGATTGTTGCTGCGATGCCAACCGGAATTCTGTTTTATAAAGGGCTGTTGCTATTAGCTCACAGGAAAGCTAATGAATACTGGTTATGCTGATTCAAGCTGCTGCGGGTCATTGGTTTTGTATCTAGTGGCCTTAAAGGTGCTACAGAGGATGTTTTCGACGACTGAGAAACCAAAGACCGTTAGTGCGTTTTTGAAATGAGTGCATGCGTAAGAACAACCCCCCTCCTTCACAGCTCATTTCGAGGGAACGCCTCCCAAAACTCGTGCACGAGTATCGGAACACGAGTGTTTGTTTACCACTGGCATTCGCTGTGTCGTGTTAGTGGATTCATTATGTCGGACTCACCGCAGGTAACGCGTAATCTGCAGTTGTTACTCCTGACAAAAACATTTCATGCGGCGCCTGTGGAAAGTTACTGGAGCGCGCACGTCTGTCACAAGGAATGTAATGGCAGTGATTGACAAGCCAGAGGGCCAATCGTTTACGTGATGATCGTGTAAACGATTGGCTGATGTTTTTAAGGCCCTACCTCGTGCACAGATGATGTATATTAATATTATTCCTTTCAGTGCACCTAATAAATAGACTTTTATCAGTTAGTAAAGACAGTTTCAAGTAATATTGCAAAAATTTATAAAACAAAACATCCTCTGTAGCACCTTTAAAGACCCCATGGAGTGGTTTGATGAACAGTTTTATTTCCTGTTTTTATGTATTTATTATTGAAACTGGAAGTTAGGACATATTGGAGGGCTTGTCCAAGCAATTTCTTTTGCAACCACTTAAGGCAAGACACTACAGGCAAACAGTAGGGGCCCTATAATAATAATACCATGTGTGCCACCATGCTATTGCTAGTTAGTAGTACGGATTGCAAGATTAGTCATCAATCTATTTTCTCTGATGATAAAGACTTTATTTCTATTTATCTGTCAAAACTTGTTTTGTCAGACTTTAGGGGTAAACTAGCATATAGATAACCTCAAAGCTATCTGTAGCTGGAGGGCAATTTTGGCAATAAATCCTTTTCCCTTCCTAGATAACACAGCTGTTGTCCCCGAAGTGTGCAGCTCATTTTCCCTTTACAACTATTACGCTGTTTATCATAAAATCATTGAGCTCATTAGTCTCGAAAATAGCAATACAAGTGAATATAAGTCTTGAAATGGACCATGATTTGAGTTCTTACACTGATTTTACAGAGCTTACACAGCAATTGACAGATTTACTGCTGACTTACCTTTCTTGGTCCCCCTGTTTTCATTTCATAAACATCAATAGTGTAGTTTGATCTACGACCAAAGCTGTCAAACTGGATATTGCCAGTCATTCCTTGCACTTGGACCTGCCAAGAACAACAAGAACAACAACAACAAAAGGGTCATTCCCATAGTTTGGTGGATTTTATGTACCCCAATTAACACAAATTCATAATGGTTAGTACTTAAGAATAATAATATTAATCGAAGTACTCAAAATATATATTTTATATATCTATTAAAATTCTTCCCAAATATAAATCTTCTTCTAGCATGTTGTTGTTCCCTAATAGGCTTCATAAGCTTAAAACATCCACCCTGTTAAGTGAAAAAATGTCATGCAACAGAGTGGACAGACTCCATAGAATGAGAAATCTGAAATATTTGGTCATAATCATAAGGTTATACTAGCCTGACTAAAAAACAAGACTTGACAAAAAATAGTTGAATTTTAAAGTTTTTTTCAACAGACCTACTCAGTCCAAAATCCACCAAACTGTAGGAATGACCCAAAAATAAAGTAACCAGCTAAATAACAATGGCAATTAAGAATACATTTGAATGCGTTATCTGAATCATACAGAGACATGAAGCGTACTCACTCTGAAGATCAGATTTACACATTGAGAGATTACAAACAGTCATTTTCGTAAAAGCTGGAAGACTCAAAGAATCTTGCCTGAGTAAAAGAAAGTTTACCATTTTGAGAGCTCGTTCGATGTCAATTCCTTGGCTCCAAGGGACCGCAGGGTTAGCCAAGCAATCGCCTGCACTGCCTCGCCTGGACACGTCTACTCGCTGGCGGCGTAGGTACCGGAACGCCTCCGCAATGACCAGGATAGCATCATAAGACAGCGCTGAAGTATACTGTACACAAAAACCATTAAGCACCTCACAGTTATTTGTTAGATCAGTTTGAAATAAGCAAACACATTATCTGTAAGTAAACACTTTGAAGAGGGTTAAAATAAGCTGCCCTCTTCCAGGTCCACACGCATATATTGATGTACATAATGAAGGATAATTGCGATGCATTACTGCATGTAATCATAGTTGGCAAACGCAACCAAAGACGACACACTTCAGGGATGTAGCTTGTGCATTGTTTCTTGCTATGTACAGAGTGTTAACCAGGTTTCTAATTACAGAGATATGTAAAATGTTTAGTTATGTGAGACTCAACAGGGTTTTGCTGCTATTGTTGTTCAACCTGTAATTACATCCCATTTCAACAAAGAAAAGAGAACAAGCTGGCATCTGCTAATTTGCCGTGAGCTGCATTGTATTGTTTTGTATTTCTTCAAAGCGACTATAGCAAGGAATTTAGCGACTAAAATAAATGGAATATAACAAAGGTAACATCAAAGGAGACATTTACATTCTCAATTCAAAACACCTTCTGATGGCTTCATTAAAATACTGTCTTGGAGAAGGCTTTACACACAAACAAAGTGTGTGTGGCTGCATGTGCACATTTCAACAGTATTTATTTATTTATTTTTTGGCTGAATTTAACAAAACCTGTATTTATATTTAAGAATAAATGGTAAAACTTTACTTAAATGCATTAAGCATTTCAAGCATTTCATAAATAATTGTAACTAAAGTTAAAATTCATTATAATATTTGCAGATTCCTTGTTACATCTGAAAATGGTTGTTTGTTATGTGTTTTAATGCATTATACATTCCCACATGGAAAGAACCTATATGTGGATATATGCGCATATATGAAACCTATATGCAGTGTATATGTACATATATGCTGCATATATGCACATATATGATAATATATATGCTGCATATATGCGCATATATACTGCATATATGCTATATATATGCTGCATATATGCGTATATATACTGCATATATGTGTATATATGCCACATATAGGCAAAACTGAGGTGCATATATGTGCATATACAGGAAATATAGGTCTCCTGTATTGCTTCTTCATATCCATATATATGCCCTATACATATAAGATATGTCTTCTATATAGCTAATGGCAGGATCTGGTCATTTTGTAGCTCATATCTCATTTTTGACTGTCATACATGATGCCTAGCTCATATTTTCTATTATCAAGGCAAAAACTAAGAATTAACGAAAAAAATTATGCAAGAACTTATGTATGTGCGAATGTAGCAGTTATGTATTTAGACTATTATTTTGTGATTCCACTTGCCATGACCATATTTGGGGTTTCTTGCCGCCATGCTGACTTGGGGTGTTGACGCACTTTGCTGCTTCCCAGTCTGCATGAGACATCACAGCGCTAGGTCGCACAAAGTTTTTGCGGTGATTCAATTAAGGCCACGTTTCATGTAATAGCTGAATTCACATTATATATTTGTATGATTGTAATCCAAAACCCCTCTGTGATGTACATTCAGATGTTTCGTTGATTATTTTTCTTTACTTAAGTTACTTTTAATATCTCTCTTTCTCAGCGTTGTGCGTTGCTGCCGCATGCTGTTTGTATGCTGCACAAGTCCTCATATATTGCCATTTGTGTTATACAGAATAAAGTGAGGACCTGATGGCAAGATTTTTCGCAGTCTGTCTTTGATTACGACACAACGCAGAAAACACACCGCTACACGAACACGTGAAATTGGTCCCACATGGAAAAAACCTATATAAACATATATGTTTCAATATAGGTTTGATATAGGTTTTTAATATATGTGACATATATAAAATTGGCCGTTTTCCTATATTATGTGTACATATATGTACATATATGTGTATATATATATATGTGTACATATATGTGTACATATATGTGTGCATATATGTGTATATATATATGTGTGCATATATGTACATATATGTACATATAATATAGGAAAACGGCCAATTTTATATATGTCACATATATGTAAAACCTATATCAAAACCTATATTGAAACATATATGTTTATATAGGTTTTTTCCATGTGGGTTATAAAGGGGTAACATAAGGACTATAATGTATTATAACTGTGGTTACAATTATTCATGAGACTATACAATGCATTACAAAGTGCATTACAAGGCATAATTAATGCATTAAAAATATTTTGTAATGCATTATACAGTATATAAAGGCTTCAAGTAAAGTTTTACCGAATGACTCAAAATGCAATAATTTATTAAAAATAAAATGACCCACTTGAGTGAAATGTACCTAATTTTCATGGAAATAATCAGTGTTGCCAAATCCATGTTTTTCTCATGGAATTGGGCTATTTTTACACTGTTGCCGCGGGTTATTTTTCATGATATTTAGCCTCTGGAATGCAAATTTTACGAAGGGAACCCCGCCAAAAACACAGATTTTACCCCCCGGAATGCGATTTTTACTCGGGGAGCCCCCTGAAACGGGCTAGTTTTGGGCAAGGGTGTAAAAATCTGGCAACCCTGGAAATAAGTGGTCCCTTAAACAGGTTTCATTTTATTTATGGAAAATATAATCCTTCACTTTTTGGGTGACTTTTTGTTTATAACATTCAGGTGTTTTTAAACTCTGTCTACTCATTAGTTTGATGCAATTTCTTACCCACCCATCCATAATAAAACCTTAATTAAACTGCATTTAAAATCTATTCATCTCATGATCATTGTTTAATTAGATGTAAATTGAGCCCCAGCTTTAATAGCACCTTGGACTGAATGTCAATATATCGACTGTTGCAAGGAGGAAAAAAAAAAAAAAAAAAATCAGGCAAAGAAAGAGAAAGTCAAAGATCAGTTGTTTTGTTGTTGTTGTTGTTGTTGTTTTAATAGTAGTTTCAGACCTTCAGAGGTGTGTTTCTAGCTTCAGGAAACTCTCTTTCATCTAGACGATCCCATCTCTGGAGAAACTGCTGTACAACTGAGTTTTCCGGATTGATTATCTGGAAGCCGCTAATGTTTGCTCCGCCGAGAAACACCTTGTCCAGACTGATGTTGGTGAAGCCCTGTGGAATGAGAAAAGTTAGGATCCATGACATGATGGCAATATAACAATCATCATGTGAAAATAGATTTTGTAGAAACGGAAGGTCTTGTGTGTATAGAGTGACTGTAAGTGGTCTAATCTCTGGATTAGCAACTCAGTATTTCTGGTTTTAGGCATAATATTTCAAAACCCAAAAGAGGAAAAGCGTAATATGGCCAATCACTGGGGTTCCTTATAATCATTATGGCCATGAGTATAAACAGGTCTCACTGAAAATCTTGAAAAAAATGTGTTTTGGCTTATTATTATTATTATTATTATTATTATAAAACCATAAAACAAGAAGTAGTATCCCAGAGTGTACCACTGAGACCCCCAGTGTGCACTAAAGTCAGTGAATATCAGATAATTTATGACAATATTTTTCAGGGTTGTCAAATTAGTAGAATCCCAAGAAAACTGATATTCATGATTCAAAGTCATTACTTCCAAAAATGAAAATGAAATTGAAAATAATGTTTTAAAATAATGACTGAGAAGTATTTAAGGTGTGTTACTTGATGATTTCACCACATTTTTAGAGATTGTATAAAAATGACCACAACACAAAAACATACATACATGCTTTGCACTTGTTTAATAAAGAATCTTTTCATCTTCTTGAACATTCTTATTTGCCAACGAATTTCCATTATTTCTCTCTTTTTTAGTTAGTGTACGGAGGTGCTGCAACTCACCAGATTGGCAATAACGTAATGGTAACCCCGACTGTTCTTTCCAAGTGTCACAACCTACAGGGAAGAGAATCAATAACAGTTTACAATCCATGTAAGAAGAGTGCAGGGGCCTTATATCGTCCCTCAGGTGAGCTTCTCTCTCCATTTACACTGTCTTAAGTGACAAAGACACTCAACATTGATGGATGATTTCACATGCAGCGACTGACAGTCTTTGATGTGGCTTCCTACTGTATGCTGGCCAACGGGAATACACTTGGACAAAACCCTACATAACTCTGACTTCTTGTGCATCACTGATGACTGTAACCTTCACCTCAGACCTCTTTTCTTAGTGGCCTTTAGTGAAGCGTGCAAACAATGTTCACTTCAAGGACATAATTCCATTTATGATCCTGAGTGATGTGTCCTCATAATTCATTTTGAAGGTAAGATCACTTGGCTTTGTGCAGGTTGACAGTGCCCTGCAGTTAATAAATAGGTAACACTTTATAATAACTGCATGCTATGAGACATTAGTTACACATTAGTAAATAGTTAATTCATCATTTATAAAACATGAATAGGCATTAGTAAGCAGTTTATAAATACAGCTATAAATGCTTTGCTCTTGATTTATAAGCATATCTATAATGTGTTTAATAATTGTATTTTCATACTTTATTAATGATCAAGTTATCATTTCTAAATTATGTATTACATTATTTACAAACCAGTCATTTAGGAGTTGTCAGTGGTTCATAAGATCATTTAGAAAGTGTAAGTAAATGATTAATAAACTATTTAAATGTACATTTATGCATCTTATTATTTAGACATATAGTAATAGTTACTCAGTGTGTTAATAAATGCTTTATTATCACATATTCCTACTGTAATTCATGATTAATTTAGGTAGTTATAAAACATTTAGTACATTTGTCAGTTAACTATTTTTATGAACTCATCTAAAGTGAGGACTATTTATGCCTCATAAAGCTTTTATAAAGAAGATTAAAAGGGTACAGAACATAGAAATATTTATTTCAAGCAAAAAATGAAACTTTACAATGGGTAACGTAATATAAAATTAAAAATAAACCCCTGCAGTGTCACAGAAAATAAAAATTCCTGTACACCTCCAGAAAACATGCAGTAAAATGAAACTAAGCCTTTGCAATCTGATATAAAAATAAATTTTGGATTACAGGAGTGCCAAAATTCAACATATATATATATATATATATATATATATATATATATATATATATAAATATACAATAATATAATAAAATATTTCACAGTGTCAAAACTACCTCAGTACTAACTTTAAAACATTAGAGAATAGCAGTGTAGAAGATAACTGAGGAACTACCTGAATTAAGCATGAATTACAGTAGGAATGTGTTAATAAAGCATTTATTAACACACTGAGTAACTATTAGTATATGTGTAATAAGATATAAATGTATGTTTAAATAGTCTATTAATCATTTACTTCCTAAAAGATCTTATGAACCACTGACAACTCCTAAATAACTGGTTTGTAAATAATGTAATACTTAATTTAGATAAATTGATCATTAATAAAGTATGAAAATACAATTATTAAACGCATTATAGATATGCTTATAAATCAGATAAACAGAACAAAACTTCAGTTGTTAAAAAATATTCTAGCTTTTAAACCTATGTTCATTTCGATTAGTTACAAGACACACCAATGCCATTTGGCTTCTGTCAAACCTGGCATGGTGCATGTTCAAGTTTCAGTCTAACACAAAGCTCTTACATGTCTTCAGGATACATGGAATACAGTGACAGTCATATGGGTTACTCCCGCTCCCTTTTCATTTTTGGGTGAACCTTTAATGTTCTCAAAAAACTCAAAGACTGTGATATAATGATGTAGCCATAGCTTTTCTGATGCCCTTGACTCTTGGCTCCACTGAAGGTTTCTGGAGCCAGTAAGGTTATCAGTCCTGTCCCACAAACAAATACTGCTGCAGGCACCTCACACCTGAGCGAGAGCTGGCGGAAGAACAGAGATCACGATGAACTTCACAGCCTGCAAGCCAGCAGGATGACTCTACAACCTTGATGTGGAAACAGCCAGGGCCTAATGACATGAATCCATTCAAAGAGTCTAGGCCAAGACCTGACGCTGAGCACTACAGCTAGCACATGACAAGAGTTTACCTTTGGAGTGAACCCGTCCTTTAGCTTTAAGTAACCAGGGATATTCCTTTAAAAGTCATCTACAATAATGTGTGATATTACAGGGAACCTATTATTCTTTTTTTTATTTTACCTTTCCTTTAGTGTGTAATATAATAGTTTGTGATCTGCAAAGTTACCAATTTCATGCCAAAGGGAGAGAATCTCTCCAGCAGAAAACACCTTCCTGAAACAGCCTGTTTGTAGTCTTGCCATTATTTCCATGACTTTGCTATATCACCATGTTACACATTTGCATAATACCCGCCTACTGGCTGCTTTGACCCATCCTCAAAGAACAGTTGGCCATGTGATTTCGCTATGTTGAGGAGATGCCAATTTTTTTTCCACTGCAAGGGCAAACATTTGTATGGACTTCCAATAACGACACCATAGTTGCCATAGATATCATACTGTTTACAGCTGCTCATGAAGCCTTGGGAGCTGAAATACGAATATGGTAAAGGGGCGTTACATCTCCAACACAAGCTTTAAGTGGCTGACCAATCATGACCAATTACGACTTGGCCAGTAGACCAATCAGAGTGAGAGTTTTGAAAAGGTGGGCTGCGTCCGAAATCGCATACTCTATTGCTAAAAAAATGTGTTCTATTTAGGCCCCGTTTACACGTACATGGTTATTTTGAAAAACAGAGACATTTCCCTTCGTTTGCGCCCTTCGTTTACACGCAAACGGAGAATTCGCCTCTGAAAAAGAGTCTTTCTAAAAACTGCAGCCAGAGTGGAGATTTCGAAAATCTTCGTTTGCACGTTTGCATGTAAACTGAGACAAACGGGTGTTTAGGCAGCCAACGTCACAGTATGCGTCAGAGCTCGCACCTATGTCAAAAGGGCTTGTGTGTTTGCATTTGCAAATACAGCTGCTCCATTATGTCGAGGAGCAGAGACGAATGAGTGCTCGGAGATCAGCAATTTTGCAACAACTTCGAATCACTTCAAGAGGAATTCGGGATTCTGATTGGCTTACGTGGGCTTGAGCTGCTCGTTACACTCTTGACGTCATATATACACGGGTACGTGTAAATGAACACTTTTCTAAAAACTGACATGTGTGCACAATGTTATTTTTGAAACTGGAGAGGTTGAAATGTCCGTTTATGAAAATAGCCGCCCACGTGTAAACATAGCCGTAGTATGAATGTGTATAGTATGAACGTATTACATTCGCCATGTTGTCATTTTCATATGACCTACCAGCGTAGGTTGAGTCGCTTCACTGCCATTCACAAATCCTTTCCCATGGCCTCATGGGATAGTACAATGCTATCTCATGACCAATTCGTACGTATTTTACGAGGTGGCTAATTTGTATGAATTCATACGACCTCACTCGTACCAATTCGTACGATTTGTCTAAACCCCAGTGACGGGTAGGTTTAGGGGCAGGGTTTGGGGTAGGTCACTCGTATGAATTCATACGAATTTGTCAACTCGTAAAATACGTACGATTTAGCAAAAAATGTATGAATTCATATGAGTGAGGTCGTATAAATTTGTACGAATTAGCCACCTCGTAAAATATATATGAATTGCCTCGAGAACGGGTTGGATAGTAAAATGTCCATCATATGCACACTTCAGAATCTCACAGGAAGTAATAGGTTATCCGGGTACTTTTGGCTTACAATTTTAGGAGTACTGTGATTTCAAACATACTTCTTTTGTCACATACTTACATTCGCCTACTGTATAGTATAGAAGTATGCAGCTTCTGACGCAGTCACGGGCTTTAGGAACTAAAACTGATACACTCTAGTTGTGCTCAAATTTGTGTACTTATGCACTATTTTATGGCGTTTTGTAGTATAAATAGTATAACAAGAAAATGTGCATTTCAGATACACAGGCAATGCACTTAATTAACATATTATCAAAGCATGGAATTTTGGACATTTCATGGACTCAACTGTCACAGATTTCCTTACATAGCCAAAAGGAGAGGTGAGATTAAACTCCAATTCTGGATGACAAAATACATTATAAAATTCATATAGCTGAGCACAGTGCATAGTATAAGTGCACAATCCATAGTATGTCGTATGTTACAGACAGAGAATTAAAAGAGCTGCTGCAGCAATGAACAGTATAAGAAAAGTGTTTTTTTTTCATTTTTTTTTTTTCATGAAAATAAAATTATTAACTTGTAAATGAGCATAATATATGAGCACTTTAAATGATATTATTCAACAACTTTAATATTTCACAGTAGCAGATTATTGAAATCCCAGTGTGTAACATAGACGGCTGAAGGTGTGCTGATTTCTGAGAGGCATTATGGGACTGGATTACAGTTGTGCTCTGAGTTAATGTGAAGTAAATACCCGAAGATTCCTCACTTACTTTGTAATATTCCTCCCCCGACTGGCACATTGATCCCACCTCTAGCACTGTCACCTTTGTGTTTGGCCAGCCAGAAAGAGATTTGGTGTCCTTGAGGGAAGTTTTCACCCCCCGTCGTGATGGGCAAAGACAGAACGGAGTGACCCAGTGCTCTCCCACAGGCAGAACCTATTACTCACACAGGTCTGACAGAGAGAGCCCAGTGCATGGGCAGAAATGAAAGCAATCGCAAAGCATTCAGTCCAGAGGTTCAATAAAACCAGACGTCAGACTGCTGGGTCATTACAGCTGAGGCATGACCTTTAGCTAAAACACGCAGAGCTGGGATTAAGACTCATGCGCAATAACTGCATAAACAGTTTGACTGTTTTAGGAAAATGATGTTAAATGGCATAGCAGGAATTATATAATTGCTCTTCCCTGCAGTGAGCACTTAGGGTTTCATTTCTTGGGGTTTATGAAGAAAGTGATATTGGATAGTACCATGGAAGAATAGAAAAATGAATATGAAAAAAAAAAAAAAAAAATAGATTTGCATTTCCTAGAGGAAATATGGGTGCTTGCAAAGAGCAGTGTGAAAATTGTAGGTAATAAAAATATAGCAATAGATATAGAAGGTAATATGATATTAATATGCAAAATATGCTAAATAAATAACTAAATATGTAATAAAAGAAAAAAAAAATCATTCACCATAACTCAATATGTAAATCAGTTTAAAAAGAAGACCAACTGCAATTTTGAATACAAATATTGCAATGATACAGTATCATCAGTGTTGGTTAAATTTGAATAATAAACATTCTGTACATTATGTAATTTAGGGAGAGATTTTCAAACTTTATAGGAGTTATATAGTTTTTCAGTTTATTTTATTTTATTTATTTAGAATTTTGTAACATTACTTTGTAGTAATTTAGTGCAATGACCATTTTCCTTTATTTATTTATTTATTTATTTATGCAGTGCCTAAAAATGGGATAAGAAACACCCGGTTCACATGTGAAATAAGTAGCATGAATTTGCTCTATTTATGTGTTAAATTAGTCCAGAATGATATGAAATGAGGTTTATAGCCCAGAACACACCAAACCGACGGTCGACCGCCAGGCAGTTTTTGTTCATTGACCGACTAAGTTTTCTCAGTGTGTCGGCTTTTTTTGGCGTCGGAGCTCATCAGTCAGTCGGGCCATCTGATCATTCTGTAGTGTGTTTCCCAAAGTGAAATATGGTCGCAAGTTCCGTCGTTACCAATAGAGTTCAATGGGACTTACGACCATACAGGTGCTGGTCATATAATTAGAATATCATCAAAAAGTTGATTTATTTCACTAATTCCATTAAAAAAGTGAAACTTGTATATTATATTCATTCATTACACACAGACTGATATATTTCAAATGTTTATTTCTTTTAATTTTATAACTGACAACTAGGGGAAATCCCAAATTCAGTATCTCAGAAAATTAGAATATTGTCAAAAAGGTTCAGTATTGAAGACACCTGGTGCCACACTCTAATCAGCTATTTAACTCAAAACACCTGCAAAGGCCTTTAAATGGTCTCTCAGTCTAGTTCTGTAGGCTACACAATCATGGGGAAGACTGCTGACTTGACAGTTGTCCAAAAGACGACCATTGACACCTTGCACAAGGAGGACAAGACACAAAAGGTCATTGCAAAAGAGGCTGGCTGTTCACAGAGCTCTGTGTCTAAGCACATTAATAGAGAGGCGAAGGGAAGGAAAAGATGTGGTAGAAAAAAGTGTACAAGCAATAGGGATAACTACACCCTGGAGTGGATTGTGAAACAAAACCCATTCAAAAATGTTGGGGAGATTCACAAAGAGTGGACTGCAGCTGGAGTCAGTGCTTCAAGAACCACTACGCACAGACGTATGCAAGACATGGGTTTCAGCTGTCGCATTCCTTGTGTCAAACAACTCTTGAACAACAGACAGCGTCAGAAGCGTCTAAAGACAAAAAGTACTAAACTGCTGCTGAGTGGTCCAAAGTTATGATCTCTGATGAAAGTAAATTTTGCATTTCCTTTGGAAATCAGGGTCCCAGAGTCTGGAGGAAGAGAGGAGAGGCACACAATCCACGTTGCTTGAGGTCCAGTGTAAAGTTTCCACAGTCAGTGATGGTTTGGGGTGCCATGTCATCTGCTGGTGTTGGTCCACTGTGTTTTCTTAGGTCCAAGGTCAACGCAGCCGTATACCAGGAAGTTTTAGAGCACTTCATGCTTCCTGCTGCTGACCAACTTTATGGAGATGCAGATTTTATTTTCCAACAGGACTTGGCACCTGCACACAGTGCCAAAGCTACCAGTACCTGGTTTAAGGACCATGGTATCCCTGTTCTTAATTGGCCAGCAAACTCGCCTGACCTTAACCCCATAGAAAATCTATTGGGTATTGTGAAGAGGAAGATGCGATATGCCAGACCCAACAATGCAGAAGAGCTGAAGGCCACTATCAGAGCAACCTGGGCTCTCATAACACCTGAGCAGTGCCACAGACTGATCGACTCCATGCCATGCCGCATTGCTGCAGTAATTCAGGCAAACGAAGCCCCAACTAAGTATTGAGTGCTGTACATGCTCATACTTTTCATGTTCATACTTTTCAGTTGGCCAAGATTTCTAAAAATCCTTTCTTTGTATTGGTCTTAAGTAATATTCTAATTTTCTGAGATACTGAATTTGGGATTTTCCTTAGTTGTCAGTTAAAATCATCAAAATGAAAAGAAATAAACATTTGAAATATATCAGTCTGTGTGTAATGAATTAATATAATATACAAGTTTCACTTTTTGAATGGAATTAGTGAAATAAATCAACTTTTTGATGATATTCTAATTATATGACCAGCACCTGTAGTTGACTAACGATGGTTTCAGGAAACACACCCCTGATTGGCTGTTCAGCTACTGCCACCTGCTGGTACGGAAAGGCATTTCTTCTTACGCAAGCGCAGAACAGATGTGCTACTTGACAGCTGGGTGTCGTGCGTCGGTTTGGTGTGTCAGGGCAACTTTGGACCCAGACGCTGCCGACGTGAGCCAACCCCACAGTTTGCTTTCGTTGCCACTAGTTTGTTGGTGTTGGCTTGGTGTGTTCCAGGCTTAAGATACCAAACTTTGACCGGACAAAGAAAGATATATATTTATTCATCTGTTTGAAGTCACAAAACTTCAGAACATTTTTGTGGACTAGGAAGGAAGTTTTGAGTTTTGAAAGAAATGTATGCTTTCACAGTACTCTTTTATCTCAAAAGATGGTTCCTCTTAATATTTAATGATATTTTTTATATACAAAGGTATAAAGTTAATAAAAAAATTATACACATAAGGCTACAAAACAAAGATAGAATGCTGTCTCTATGTTATGTGGTTTGCAAAATTAATTAAAGAATACTGGAGAAGAATAAAAATGTATGAGGTTGTTCAATGCAGTGTTCATAAGCACTGTAACTAAAACAAATAATGAACAGTAGGAAGTGGGTATAAATGCGGGTCTGGTCTTATCTCACTCACAGCATGGGTGCAGCTCGGGTAACAAAAAAGCTGCAGCATCATCAATTCCTCCTCCAACACTTACCTCATGGTATGACCAATCAATAAGCGTTCTTCAAAACTCATTGAGGGTTGAGGCTGGGGGAGGACAAATGGCCCCAAACGCTTTCCAAAAGCTCTCTAGAACACTCAGTTATCTTCATTTTTCCTACCTCAGGCTAGCTTTTATGTGGGCAGGCCAGAAGCCGGAGTGATCCCGAGGGGATACATTCTAATTAACTGGCAGGAGCATCTGTACCTCTCCTGTCCTCTCAGCTGCTTTGAATTTAAACCTCTGTGAGCTGAGCAGGTCTGGCTCTTTTCCAAAAGACAAACCAAATACACTAACTGATCTGAATCTAGGTATCATTCCTCTGACACATTAAAATAACTGTCTGTCATTATTAGGTAACTTCCATGCAGGAAGTAATGCAGGACAAATTAGTAGTTCTACATTAACACTTCAGCTACTACCATCAACTAATATGGAAACAAGGATAACCAATCGGTAAGTAATAGCAAATTTATGAGTTCTTTATTTGGTAATCAATAATTGCTGAATGAGATTAGTCTCATTAAGAACTAACAACTGATTATAAAGACCAAATTATAAAGAATTACCAATTATTTACTAATCACAAGATTAACGTGTCTGTAAAGTATTTGATGGGAGCAAAAAAGAAGGAACTGGTATGAAGAGAGGGGCAAAACTCTTGGGTTACTAAGCCCATAGTTTCATTGTGTGGAAAGTCCTCAGACATAATTATTGATTGTTTAAACAAACTAAGTAAATAAATATAAGAAGAACATAGCCATCTTAAAAGCATCAAGTGGACCAAAACTAATGGCTGGCTTTTCATCTAAAACATATGCTTCAAAATACCTTTGAAAAAGCTGTGACCCATCTGAAATCATTAAACCAATCAACCCTGTTTTTCTAAAGTTTCATTTTAAGAATCTCTCTGAATCCATGTTTTCCTGTTAAAGGTTGTAGAGTGAAATCCTGAGCTGAAAAATCAATCCTGCTCTCTGGATCTGTGATCAGTTCTCCACACCCCTTTGACCTGAGAGATGACCTAGCCGATGGTGTCCGGTTCCTGCTGAATTCAGCAACATCACTAGGGTGACCATCTGCCCTGTTTTAGACTGGACAGTCCGGTTTCGGTGTACCGTGTTCTCCTGACAGCACCCCTGATGAAAAAAAAAAAAAAAAACCAGCATATGCTGGTTAGGTATGTTTTGAAGCATTGACAGCTGGTTTGAGCTGGTTTAAGCTGGTCCTTAGTTGGTCCTTAGTTGGTCCTTAGCTGGTCAAGTGCTGGTTCTGAGCTGGTCCTAAGCAACTAGCTCCGGCTCAGGACCAGCTTATAACCAGCTCATGACCAGCTTAAACCAGCTCATGACCAATTAAGAACCAGCATAAACCAGCTCAAACCAGCTGCCATGCTTCAAAACATACCTAACCAGCATATGCTGTTTTTTTTTCAACAGGGGCAGCCTTGAGTTTGACGCTAATTTGTCCTCTTTTTAAGACTGTCACTATTTTATACTTTATCCAAATTACAAAATAATCTATATATAAGTTAAAATTGAGTAAAGCACATTTTAGACACAATATTGTTTTTGCTCTGTTCTGTCAAAATAATTCAAATGTAGAACAACAATTCCATCTTTGATCAACGCAGTGATGTTTCGTTCCTGAATGAATCTGTGTTTTTGAATGAGTCACGTGAGTCAATGATTCAGTGTTCAGAAGACAGTCACTTGCTTCATTCCTAAATTAATCAGCCATTTTGAATGAATCTGTTGAATTAATGAACCAATGACTCACTCAGTAAGACGGTAAGTTTCATATTTAATGTATAATTTCATTTTCCCATCATTTCATATCTCTATATTCAATATTGTTTTTAAAACACCAATCTTATAACATTATTTAAACAATTGTAACTGCTGTATAAATGCATTCATGGCATCTCCAAACTGGATAAAACAGTCTGTGTAAACCCATCTAAAAATATCTTGGAAGTATATGATGGGAAATTTGTGAGCTTAACATCACTGATTTTTGATTGCAGACTTTAATATCTTGGTGAATTAGAGCACAGTTTGAGGCCTTGTTGAGCTCTCTTCTGAAACTAGAGAAAACATATGAGATTAGTTATTTTCTTGGTAGGAAAGTATCCATTGCTTTCCATCTAAGGGCATTACTGTGTAGGAAAGCAATAGATGGTATTAAATAGGTTTCATGCCTGGTTTTTCTTTATTTTTGCCGCTCCTGTGGAGGCACTACAGGGTCATTCCTCCCTTAATGTTTATTGTGCACAGCTGTTCTTTGTTTCAGTCTGTTCAATTTATATGATGTTCTATGTTATATTTGTTTCCTTCCCTATTCAGATTGAGATCCCTGTGGTTGAAGACTGGAAAGAGAAATATGGCTGATTTTTAATTCAGCAGCTGCAACTTGAGCACACTCGACTATCAAAAGTAGAAACACGAAGAGTGTGTGGATTACTGTTAGTGTATTTTTAATTAAGATTTTGGATTACCCTCTTTACTCTGTTTGACTATTGCCTGTTCCTGAATCCTGTTTCGTTCCGTCTCACTCTGTTTGCCTCCTGCAGTACAACTCTAACCCCCTAATCCCATTAGATTGTTAAAGTGACACGTTAAACGCTCTCCGGAGCCTGTGAGCTTTTAAGAGATTTTAAGGCCTCAGTCTTTAGGATTTACCTCAGATGACTTGAGATTTGTTTTATTTTGAGTCTTACTTTTTCAGCCTGTTTCTGTTGCAGGTCTAATGAGGTAGTTCACCCAAAATTGACTTCTGTCATGATATGAGGGTGAGAAAATGATAAGATTTTTTTATTTATTTATTTATTTATTTATTTATTTATTTTTTGTGAACTATCCCTTTAAGTATGTTATTAGCCTTTAATACACTGACATTCATTCAAAATAAAACCCTGAAACATTTCTTTATAAAACAAGGTAGGCACAAATATGTTTTGAGTCAAAGATAACAATGATTATTTTTTTTATTATTTTAATCTGTGATCTATTACATAAATGGGTATAGGATCTTCACTATAAAGCAAACTGAAAGTGAGGATAGCTATGAGTTCATTAGGAATAAGTGACAGACTAATATATCAGACAGTAGAGCGATTAATTGACCCTTTGACCATTCCGAGATTACTGCTGATAACCGTACTGTCAGGATTCTGTCATTCGGTCTGGTTTATTCTTGGTTTGGTGACAGAGCTCTAACATTGCCTACTGTCTTGTCTCTGTGTGAGAGTGCGGTTTCGAGTTTGCTTGGGCCATGCGCTCTTCCATCCGCTTGAGTTGTTTTGTGTGCGGAGAGTGGTTTTTGGATCCCAGCACTTTGGTCTAGTTTGGTTTCGGTTCAGTGCCAGGGATCGGGCATTCATGCTCCATGTGTTTTCCTTCTGTTATGAGCGCACAGGATGAGTATTTTCTCATTCTCTGTGTGCTCTAGTCTCGGTGTGTGAGCGTGCGGTTCTGAGTTCGCTCGGGCTGCTCTTCTTTCCGTGTGTTGTTGTGTTCTTGTGCACATGGCGGGGGTTGTTTCCCTTACCATGTGCTCCGTGTTTCTGCTTTGAGCACATGGCTTACAACTTGCGTGTTTCGTTTGAACACAATCACAATGAACACAATCACAAGCCATGCGCTCTTGTTTTTATCATGTTTGGTGTGAGCACATTGCTTGTCATGTTTGTTTCTATGTGCCATGTTCTCCCCGTGTATTGTCTTAATCTGACCCTTCTTGTTATCTGATTATTGCTTCATTTGCTCCACCTGTCCTCTCGTTACCTGCTTTTTTTGCTCTAATATATTTAATCTCCCTGTGTTCTCTGTCTTTTGCCAGTTTGTCGTCAATTGTTGCCACATTAATGGTGTTCTCCTGTTGTGTCCTGACCTGCCGTGTCCCGTCCCGTCCTGTCCTGTACAGTCCAGTCCTTCCATGCCTTGCTGGTCTGTTTTCCCCAACAGGGTATTATTTTTTTCTTTTTGAATTAAAAAAGGCCCACATTGCTCAGCGTCTTTCAGTCCTCACTCCTGGTTCACCTCAATCCTGACATGTTCCCTCTTGATCAAGTAACAGAAGTGTTAGCTTTTCTTTGTGACTATTACAAAATTAACCATCAACCTTGCCAACTGCTATTGCACAGGTATTTTGGAGTGCATTTTGAGATATTTTTGGACAATATTGTTGAACAACTTTGTCATCAATTACCTATTCTATTCTATTTATTAATAAATATAATTTTATTACATCAAACACGTTATGTAATTATAACTATTGGTTTACATGTTCAGATTTACGTGATGGACTTTTTAAAATTTGTATTCTTATTTCCTGTTTGGCCTTTTACTGTAAAAACTATTTTAGCCAGACATTTCACCACAAAATTCATGCACTGAATGAATTCAAAGGTGCATCTATCTAAGACCTATTCTTTATGCTCCATGGTGGCAGATCCAGCAAGGCTTCAGTGAAGCATTGGCTCTCGATGCATTTTAATATTTTTCCTCCCACACTCCCGTCACATCCTGGCTCTCTGGTAAGTGCTGCATATTGTATCTTAAAGGTAGTCCCAGATGTCATTTATTCATCCCACTACAACCCCCAGATTAAGATGGACATGTTGATGACTTTACGCAAACATCAGCACAGACAGTCCAGGTAGAGCCAATGCTCCACCAAAGACCCTCTGAGACTCATCAAAGAATGTGCGCATTCATATGCAATCATAACAAAGACACAAAGCAGATATTGGCAATTTGTAGCACT
The DNA here is from genome assembly GCF_018812025.1 of Megalobrama amblycephala. Lineage (NCBI taxonomy): Eukaryota > Metazoa > Chordata > Actinopteri > Cypriniformes > Xenocyprididae > Megalobrama > Megalobrama amblycephala. The sequence continues at coordinate 22,416,228 of NC_063066.1, read as the reverse complement.
ATTCACCATATTCACACATACAGCAGAATGACACATGAGATGTCACTCTGCCTCATGACAGGCCGTCATGCACTCACACTGTAAAATGACACATCCTGAGTGTAAACCCCAGATCACAAGCTAGTTTTCCTCTTGAAAAGGCACAAGCCCCTCCGTGCTCCCACTGCAAGGGCACTGCTTATAAATTATTGCGATGGGTTGACATACTCAGTATAGCAGGGCAGTAAAAGCTGTCACCATTGCTCTTCGTGAAGCTTAACTCAGCTGTTGAAACCCTCTGGAGGCCAGCTCCCATTCCCAGTCTGTGCTGAACAGCTCAAGATCACAAAATTCAGATGGATTACGGTGAGCAGAACTCAATAGCGTGGTTCTCCTGTCTGGAATCAGCTCTCGCTGCAGGTCTCTGAAGGACCGCAGTCCAGAAACTTATCTCGGCTATCAGTGTCAGCAGGGCCGGGGAGATTAGTTCAATTAGATCCAGTTTAGCCAATACATGCTGAGGTCGGAAAAGGGATTAAAAACATGCGTGCTCCAGGGGGCAATAACACAGGATTCCCACTGTAATTTCCCTAATTCCTCTCCAGCCTACTCGTTTTTCACCCTTAAATCGGCTGCAATATTTAGGAGAGGTACAGCTGGAGGCAAAGACAAGGTACAGCACAGCATTTCATTGGCTCTTTGTAAAATTTTGTATAAATGCAGATCATAAAGTGCTGCAGGGATGAGGTATTTCTCAAAAGTCAATCAAAGTGCCCCTAACCATCAACAACAGTGTTGTGGTCAATTACACAAAATGCATTTGAATTAATATGCGCATACAAAACAGTAACAAACCACTCAAAAGTCTCAAAATTCCTGTTTTTTCTTTTGTATGTGCCATCATACAGTCTGAGACATTGTATGTTGGTGTGATTTGCATCTTTCTGCAGTAATCCAGAATTGGAAAAAATCCTTTTAGGTTTTTGTCGAGAGAACCAGGCTGATGTTATCTTGTTGGCCCAAAAAAAAAAAAAGAAAGAAAGAAAGAAAAAAAGAGCATAACAGTATAGGGTTTCATTCATTTTCTCAATGGAAACATTTGCGAAACCTTTCAAGACAGACCTACTATGAGCAAACAAACGGTATTATTTCTGTTGATGCCACAGTGAGACTCATTCATTTAAATCTTATATAAATTGTTTAATTCAAATCGACATGAAAATATATGTAAGAATGTTTTTTACGAAAGCATATACATAAGGATATATAAATTCTCTCTGTTCATGTTTTATGTGATTTCACATAAAACAGTGTGATTTCAATTCTTCTTCTTTTTTTTCAAATCCCAGTGAAGAACAACACTACCCACAATCCTGAAGACACCAGTCAGAAAAGTCATTGTTGAAAAACAAGAATCTTAAACCCCACGATTGTTGTTGAAATCCAGACGATTTTTTTTTTCCTTCATGACTCTTCAAAATTATATAAACGTGGGGTCTACGTAGAAACCATCCTTCATTGAATCTGATGATAATTTCTCAAACATGAGTATGTGTGATTCAGAGAACGTATGCACAAAAAACATGCGTACACCTCTCTTCCAGATGTGAAAGTCTCAAATGATCTTGAAATTGTGTGCAGATGAATGGTTTCATTCTTGTAAACGCCCCCTATTAATGTCATAACATATAAAAGAGCACCAGTCAACATCCAAATCCTTTAATTGAGAACGGCGAGGGGCAAGAATTGTTTAGATTTAGCTACAGTACTCTGATTCTCTGCCACAAGGAAAAGTGTGTACACCTGCTTAGACCCTGACGTGACCGTTTTAATAAATATGAACACTGGCATGGTGTACGCACACTCTAACATCAAATCTGTGCGTACACATGTTTTATAGCATTTTATTATTTTAAAAAAGTATTTTAAAAGTATATTTTGCATGTTATCTGTTCAGTCTTGGACCCTTGTTTGCTTCAAATCATATGTTGTAATGTTGTGATTCATCTCAAAGCTGTCTGGTTTGGTTTGAGGCTTAGAGCTCTATTGAAAGATTCTCAGAAATCCCTATAGAGAAAATGAATGGAAAAAATACTTTCTGGAACCAAGGCTGCTGAAAAAATGAATAGTTACTGGTGCGCTCTATTGATTTATAGTAGCCATTTTGGTCTTTTTCAAAAAAAAAAAAAAATAGAGCAATGACGAGATCATTTGTGCAGTTTGCCAGAGTAAAGAAAACTGAATTATGCTGGTCATGGTAAATGAATGCTAAAAATATATTATGGATTAAATTTAGTTGCAGAACAGATTCATAAAAGCAAGCGAAACAAAAAATTCAATGAGGAGGTATTGTGCTACTGGAGCTAATACATTTAAATTAGCGCTAACGAGGACATTCCAATTCAGGGGCTGATTACCCTTCACAGACAGACATCAAAGAGCCGCGCCGATCTATTAGAGACCGAAGAGAAGAGGACAGTTGAGCTTAAATATCTGCTCAGCCATTCAGTTTAATTGTGTGCTTTGAGAACCCATCTAAGGATCTGTCAGGTCATCCATGTGGAAAAGACACGGGTAGAGTGATGGATTTCAGGAATATTAATAAATCAGGGACAAGACTCTTGCTAAATGAATAAGTCTTCAGATGCAGGGGTTTATGGGTAGGGAAGACACGTCGAACCAGCCAGACAGGCAGAAAAGCGAACGACCGAGCATGAGACAGGTAGGGGGGAGATTCAGATTTTACCTGCTCCAAGATGACATTGATTCTGTCCACTTCACAGTCGATGAGGTAGCGTTTCTCCTGTCTTCTGTCCATTTCCTCAATGATGCGCCGGAACTCTTGGGGGTCCGTTATGCTGCCCACCGACCGCGCTGTAACTTGCCAGTTGTTTGCCACTGCTGCCTCCATTATGGCTTGAAGAATGGAAAATCCTGACAGGAAAACAATCATTTTTGTGTTAGCTCACACTCCAGAGCTTCACAGGTGTTGACATGCTGTCATATAAAATTTATTCAGAGTGCATATTCAATTTTCCACAAATGAAGTGTTACAGTATGTATATACACAAAGAGAATTAATGTGAATATGTAATTTTAGATTAGATATCTAGGTTGTCATACAGCAGTTTAAAAACAACTGCACAAAGTACAAAAATTATTCACAAAAATATCTGCAATGTAACCTGAGTTGAATATTAAACAGATAGCAGTGGTCAATACAGCATTCCAGCTGTGTTTAAATACACATAGTAACAGTCAAGAAACATCTGTTCACCAGCTGCATGCCCTTAATAAATAAAATAAAAAATTTGAAAAAAATTCTTAATGCTTTAATAGCTTGAATAGCTCTACACCCTTGCCTCATTTAATATACATGGATGTATGAATATGCTAATTAGCCCCGCCTCCACTCACTTAAACGAGCTCAGACAGATCCTCTCGGTCAACTTACTGAGGTAAACGCTGCACAATGGTATCACTTTTTACAATGTCGGCCAAATGATGGTAATAAATATGATTAGCATTTGCTAATCATTTACAGTGGAAAAACCGTAAATTGACATTCCCACAATTCCCTGCGTAACACTTCACATTTGATGTATGTTTCTTCTTAGTTTGTCTTATTTTTTTTCTAATCAGTTATGTACATTTGGGTTTTATGTTACATCTAATGTTGTTAAATTAATGAGTATTGCATTTTTAAAATTTCATGTGTGTTACCATGATGGTGTTTAGTGTTTGTGTAAATGACTGTGTACCTTCTATATATTAGTATTGTCCTTCTCAGCTTGTGGAAAAGCTGCTTGTGATGAACTTTGATTCATCATGTGTGTTTTTTTTTGTTTTTTTTTACAGTGTACGTTATTAAACAGCTAATAATGTGTTGCTGTCAGACAGCTGCCTTCTGACAATCAATATCCTTAGAAATGCTTTGAACAACTCAGAACGTTGGTGGAGAAAGGCATATAGTTGATCATAACATTGTAATATACATCATACACTCGCCATATTGCTAAACCTACCCGATTTTTCATATCAACAGAAAAGTATATCGGCATAACCTTCTTTTGAGACTCCCTTGCACGCCGTGTTCAGTTAATGATATGCTAAAGCCCGCAGGCATGTTGATGCGTTTGGTTACAAGGTAGTTTGTGTCGTCAGAAACACCTGCGATTTCAAACCGCAGGTTTGAGACTGTCTTTGGTTTACTGCAGTTTTAAATAGAAAATACTCAGCAATGGTGTAACTTATGAATTTGCACATTGTTTGTCTTAAAGCATGTTAAAAACACCAGATAGACATATGAACAACATTAAAAACTTGATTTTCACCACATAATAGGCAGAGGCTATATTAATAATAAAGTGCTGATTGATGCTATTTATACTGAGTGAAAATAGTGGCAGATACTATTTGCACCTTTGTTTATTGTTGTACATTACAAAACAGTATGCAATAATAACAACATATTCAGTGTTTATGATTATATTTATTAAAATCATAAATGGATGCCTTATTGGGATGTAACTAGTCCTTAAAGTCCTCCCTACACCTACCCCTAACCATACCCATTAACACTAATTCTCATTATTGATTACCCGTTAGGCACTTTATTTCCACTTTTCTAATATTTTCTTCATTTTTTTAAGACAATTACTCTATACTTGACTACTGTACATGACTACTGTACATTTTTACAAGTATATGTACTCTTTACTCCAATACATTTGTAATGAGTAATGCAATTGCTCATTACATTTTGCATGGCACCTAACTTTTTCTGCAGAAGTTTATTTCTGCTACAAAAGAAGCGATTTCACCATCTACAGGGCATTAAAGGGACTATATCTTACGCGCTTTGCCCTTATTCACCCAAACTTGTCAACAAGACTACTTTACGTGAATGTGAGTGACTTGAGTGTTTGCAGACATTTAAGAGGCTGTTGTGTCGACCTTGATTTATTGCAAAATTGAGGTGTGTAGTTTTATTTCAATTTTAGAAAATAAAGGTGATTGCTCTCCTCACAAAATAAACTGTTTCTTGTTTTTCACTAGCATGCCTCTAAAGCTGGGGACACACTGAACGACTAGCTGAAACATTCTAAGACTGAACTCAACACACTATATGATTTTAAATGCTAGCTATAAACACCGACTGAACGCAACTGGCTCTGAGTCGGCATGTTTGGGCATGATCAGTCATTAGTATCAAATTACATTCATAATCGGCCTTACAATCGTTAAGTGTGTCCCCGGCTTTAGGTGTTGAGGACTAGTGCATCTTTGCTGTAAGGTATCTGTACTTTTACTCAAGTATGGTTTACTCTTTAAACCTCTGGTTTTGTCTGGCTTAACCAGGCATTGGTGGGTGGAGTTTTTGTAAATAGCCTCTGCCAACAAGTCGGACTAATTTGCACTTGGTGTAAATAGACACTTCATTATTAATATGTATAAATATTACAATTTATGAACGAACATAATTTCATTCATTTCGTTTGATTTCAAAGATCATATAGAATAGCACCCCTGGATTTTTTTAATATACCATATTGACATTTTCTCCATAATGTGCGGTGATAGACTGACAGGTCTAAATTGGTTTGTATGGGGTTTGCTAAAAGGATTTATTTAGTTCCTGTACACAGACCAGAACACAAAGAAAATAGCCATGAGTGGCAGAAAACGCAGCTTAAGCATGTCATTATAAAGAAGACAAAAACCTTATTTTTAAACACATTACTGTGCTGTGATTAACTTTAAAAATAATTTTGTTGTCACAGTTTTTGAAAAGACCAACTGTACTTAGTGGCAGAACAGACTGACAGTGTTTTCCCAGATATAAACATGCATTTTAAAAAATGCTGATTTTAAAAGATGATAGCCAGAGTAATTCACTGCGGATTATGCAAATGCATTCATTCAGGGCTGAAATCACGTGCTGTTGCCCCTCTAAAGCCTTATCTCAGCCGGTGAACACAGGCACGAATGCAACAAAGTCAACAGTTTTTGGCAACTCCTCTGTACTACAGATTGCTCGAACTTCTCTTTGGACTTCCTCTATTCAGGCTTTGCACGGCTCAGTTGCTCTGCCCGGCCCAGGTGGCGTGAAAAGCCCTGTGTCTGCTCTCCCAGCATGCAGCTGTCATCGTACCGCTCCCCACCCCATTAAATGACTTTTCAGAAAAACGCTAAGCAAATGGCTGAAAAAAGCACTAAATGACTCTTCTGCAAGACGCCCAAAGAAGAGACATGCCAGCCATCACAGGACAGCTCCAAATGAATCGATGTGATGCTCAGCACGTCTGACATCCTCATCTGCACAATGTGTCCAGTTCATAATATATGAGGGGCTGTATGTATGTTTGCTCAGAGCAATCTCCGGGAAGAGCTGCTTTTTCTGTGACTTGATATTGACTTAGAAATTAAGAATAATGGTTTGTAATGTGCATTTACATGCACTCTCTAGCTCTCTGATGGGAGAATGAACTTGATAAATGGGTTCTCAGCCTTTTTTTTTTACCTATATGCTATGGTAGGGAATACTCAGTTCAGTTTAACACTTTAAGTCCTGAAGACATTTTTAGTTTTTTTTTTTTTTTTTTTTTTTTCTGAGTGACATACACAAAAGTCTCAAAATTCCAAAAATATAGCAAGGAGACTCAAAAGGTATGTATCGTTTGATAGAAAATTAAAAAAAATTACATTTGGACATTCTCATGCTGAGAAACTGCTGATAAAATATAAAAAAATATATCATTTTACATATCATGATTTTAAATGCAATTTGACACGGATCAAATTTTGTAGTGATAGCATAAAGTAATCAAAAGTTACAGCATTTGGAACCAAGGTAGCCTTTTTGTTTAGCCCTTGACACCCCCCTAATGGGCATTTTTAAAATCGTTCCTTGATGATCGGCACAAGGGATTATGTTGATTTTGGACTCATTTTAATCATTTAATTATCATTATTGTTTTTTATATTGCCACTGCACTTGTATATGATTAAATTATATTTACTATTTTAATATTTGTAACTTTTTTTTCTTTTTAAATCTGGAGAATTTTCACTTTGTATTGACTTGACAGCTTATATTATGGCAATGACAGCTATTCTTATATATATATATATATATATATATATATATATATATATATATATATATATAATAATTGTGATAAATATCATGACATTTCTTTAGACATACTAATGTCCTGTAGAGTTTAGCTCCAACTTGGTTCAGTGATGGCATAGAAGAAACCATTTTTGGTTTCCCAAATCAGTGAACATTTCTTAAAGGTGCCCTAGATTATGTTTTTAAAAGATGTAATATAAGTCTAAGGTGTCCCCTGAATGTGTCTGTGAAGTTTCAGCTCAAAATACCCCATACATTTTTTTTATTAATTTTTTTAACTGCCTATTTTGGGGCATCATTATAAACGCGCCGATTTTATGCTGCGGCCCCTTTAAATCCCATGCTCTCCGCCCACAAAGCCTGCGTTTGCCTTGAACAGTGCCTTAACAAAGTTTACACAGCTAATATAACCCTCAAAATGGATCTTTACAAAGTGTTCGTCATGCATGCGGCACGGATTATGTGAGTATTGTATACTGTTATATTGTTTACTTCTGATTTTGAATGAGTTTGATAGTGCTCCGTGGCTAACGGGTAATGCTACACTGTTGGAGAGATTTATAAAGAATGAAGTTGTGTTTATGCATTATACAGACTGCAAGTGTTTAAAAATGAAAATAGCGACAGCTCTCTTGTCTCCGTGAATACAGTAATAACCGATGGTAACTTTAACCACATTTAACAGTACATTAGCAACATGCTAACGAAACATTTAGAAAGACAGTTTACAAATATCACTAAAAATATCATGTTATCATGGATCATGTCAGTTATTATTGCTCCATCTGCCATTTTTCGCTATTGTTCTTGGTTGCTTACCTAGTCTGATGATTTGGTTGTGCACATCCAGACGTTAATACTGGCTGCCCTTGTCTAATGCCTTTTATAATGTTGGAAACGTGGGCTGGCATATGCAAATATTGGGGGCGTACACCCCGACTGTTACGTAACAGTCGGTGTTATGTTGAGATTCGCCTGTTCTTCTGAGGTCTTTTAAACAAATGAGATTTATATAAGAAGGAGGAAACAATGGAGTTTGAGACTCACTGTATGTCTTTTCCATGTACTGAACTCTTGTTATTTAACTATGCCAAGATAAATTCAATTTTTCATTCGAGGGCTTTTTTCTTTTCATTTTTTTTTTTTTTTTTTTTTTTGTTAGTGTGAGGAACAAAGAAACTTTTTCCACTATAAAGGACCTTTTGTGCATTGGAAAGTTTCCAGTGAAGTTAAAGATTCTTCATGAAACCATCACTGCCAATAAAGAACCTTTATTAAAATAATGGTAACACTTTACAATAAGGTTCATTAGTTAACGTTAGTTAACAACATTAGTTAACATGAACTAATAATACTGCACTTATACAGCATTTATTAATGTTTGTTAATGTTAATTTCAACATTTACTAATACATTATGAAAATCTTGTTAACATTAGTTAATGCACTGTGAACTAACATGAACAAACAATGAACAACTGTATTTTCATTAACTAACGTTACTGAAGATTAGTAGTAAATACAGTAACAAATGTATTGCTAGTGGTTAGTTAATGTTAGTTAATACATTAACTAATGTTTAACTAATGAACATTATTGTAAAGTGTTACCAAAATGATATTAATAATAATAATAATTATAATAATAAAATCCCCTTGTCATTGCCTAGATGGCTGGAATATTTGAGACAGTATCAACAAACACAACATACACTTAAAACTGGCTAAAACACTCCTGAAGAATAAACAGAACAACATCATACATGCAGCAGAGTGTGATGAGGATGATGTCCAAAGCTGCACACCAGCAAACCAAACAACCACTGTGTAAGCGCATGTCACCACACAGAAGGGCAAAGCCCTCTGGACAAGACACAGCAGTGTATCTGCATCTAAAGGACACAGACCACACGTTTGAGGACAGTGAGATGAAGATTTTGGACAAAGAGCATAGATGGTTTCAGAGAGGAGCTAAGGAGGCCATCTGTGTGAAAATAAGAGCTACAGACCGTACCCTGACTCCGATTCATACATGTGATCTAATCACTCCACCATTAATGAGCCATTATTTAATATCTTTATGTGACTATTGATATATATGTAATGTGACTGTGAGGTTGAAGAGGTTGCTGGGAATCTCCATTATCAGATCACAAAGCCTCTTGGATGAGTGGCTTTGTGATTAATTTAAATAAATAATAATGGTTAATAAAGATAATACAGGGGGAAAAAGGTGTAAGGTGTAATTGAAATCTTTTTTTATTTATTTTTTATTTATTTATTTAGTCATGGGGTTTGACCTGACTTGCCAAAATACTTGTCTTGGTCACCTGCTCTGCACAATGTATTTCTATTCAAGTGCAAAATGGCAGATCAAGTGAGATTTTTGAGAACTTTTGAAGAGTTGTTAAAGCTCACTAGACTGTAAAGAGTTACAGGAGGATTTCAAGAGATGGTCACATTACAAGGGAAAGAAATTCTGCTGTTAGTCCCTGTGGAGATTTCCAAAGATCAGTGCTGGAATACCATCAAATCCTCAAAGAAACAACAAAGAACCCTCGGGGAACCGTTAAGTATCCGTAGACCTCTTTTTCTATTAATAATGTCTTTGTTCATGCATCACTATGAGTGGCGTTCATGGGTTTTGACTACAAAGATTCTGGCTACAAAAAATGCAGTTCATTTAAAGACCATTGGTTTTTGCACAGCATTAACCGAACAGTCTTCGGAAGCAAACTGTTCAAGCTGGACATTACAAAAATAGTGTTGAATTTCAAGTATTTGGCTAAACATGGATATACCCTATAATGAATACTTGACCCTGGAGATTCATCATCCTGCAGAGCTACACTCCAACTCCTGAGTCCACTAATAAAGGTTTTGTACCTCACAGATACATGATTTGTATTGACCATAAATAGTTGAACAGAGGTATTGTTGAGCATATTTAAATGTTTTATTTGGTCTGGATGGATGGATGGATGGATGGATGGATGGATGGATGGGCTAACTGGGCCATGCTAACCTGGTCAACTGAAATGAATAAAATAATGTAACACTTAGTGATGCTTTTCGAGGTTTAACCCTTAAATGCATACCTCGGGTCTTTAGTGACCCGGGACATAATTCACTACCCTCCACCTCATTCATTTTTTAAAGTTAGACATCAACGTTCTTGGTAGTCCTCAATCAATTCATTATAAAGAATATAACAAAAAAAAATCATAAAATTATGAAAGAATGCCTTTTTTTGTATTCATTTTTTGTAAAAATTGTATAGGGTCGCAAACGACCCGAGGTGTGTATGAGTGTACGTATATTTTTTTCTGCACAACAATAATTGAATCTTAGATGATGGAATAAGTGCAATTCACCTTTATTCCACAAGGTGGCAATGTCTGATATACATTGATGAAGTGATGATTCATTCAGACAAAAAATGAAATAAGAAAAACATGAAATGGTTCAGCGATTTACTGCAGAGCAAGTACTGAATGCAATCAAATATGACTGTAACTGTTACTGGATGGATCTGGTGAAGCTGTTAGTGATCGAAATATTGATTTTGAAGATGTTGAAAATTATATAGTTTTGAGAATACGTTTGAGATCGCGAATGGGCTCATATTCGTGACCTTTGCTGAATTTATTGGGAAATTAGCTCTGACGAGGACAGTGATGATGGCATAAAACATCTGCTCAAACTGAGCCCTTTCAAGCTCCAAAAGGTAACCAAATATGATTTATTTTATTCTTCTGCAATTGTTACTCTAATATCAGAGGAATTTTATATTATCGCGACAGGTAGAAATCCTTACGTGTTAGATATAGATCCGGGTCGATAAAGACCCGGATATGTAAGAATGAAAACAGTCATGCATTTAAGGGTTAATCTTAACCCTATACACTGTAACGAATAAATCCATAGAAAAAGGGAAAAGGTACTGGTATTTTCTTCCAGGATATTATCCATTAAGTTTACAGACATTTCTTTCAACCCTAAAACACAACACAACACAATGCACTGTGGATGGGTAAAACACCTGTGCAAAATCAAGAGAATTCCTTTCTATCAACACAGTACATTTTTTTTTTATTGAACTTCTTGTAATGTGAAAAGTTGCATGTTTGCTAAATAAGACTATCCTCACTAGTTTTACAGTCAAATTAAAGTCAAATCAAATGTTAGGAGCAATTCTTACTGAAAACCAGATAAATGTCACAACTATACATCTTTTATTGTGAAAAACACGATTAATAGAAGCACTATCTCTCATTGGCTGCCAGACAGAATCTGAATGGGTACAATGGAATTCATTGAAGATTCATCAAAAGATTCCATGCCTGTCTGGATCCACATTTGTATGGAAATTAAGAGATGAAATCTGACTAAACATTTTCCAAAGAATTAAACGAGTTCTACTTTCACTTCTTCAAAGTCAGCACAAAAGTTTCCCGCAGACATTAAAACCAAAGACGGACAAACTGTGGAAGGAGCGCAGAACTTTGACAGCCCTGACAAAGCTGTCTGCACCTATAAACAGAGACCCAGCTGAGCTGAGCTCCAGTTATCAATACACATAATGGCTTTATCACTCTTTTAGCTGTTTTTGACAGTTAATTAGAGTGGAAAAGTAAATTGACTTTGAGACTGATTTGGAATGATTCTATGACTCGGCTGCTGCATTTGCATATGCATCCTGTAGTGAGTCATTGCCAAAAAAAAAAAAAAAAGGCCCTGTCCCTGCCAACGGTAATTTACAGCAGACGGGCCCTCTACCCTTGCCAGTCGCCATCTAGGGCATTAGCAGACCAGAAGAACTCTACATCTGGTTGAGCTGAACCGGCAGCACTGATATCGTGGACATGGCCGTTATGTTTTATTGATATTTCAGTGACCTAACCCCATAAATTGCAACCACTTCTTTAGGTAAACAAGCCACAGCTGCGGGTGGGATTGTGGCAAAAGTAATACTGGCGAGAACATAAAATCTGATGACAAGATTTCCGTATTGTGATCTATAAATTTTTGCCTGGTGAAATGTGGGCAGTGTGGGTAGTTTCTGATTGCACTGCTAAGTGCTAATCATAGCTTTGTGTCTGGTTCATTTTAATACGCTGTAAAAATCCTGTGCATTGCGGCACTGGTGAGCACATGGTCATACAGCTGCCTGCTGACTGATTTGATTGGTCTCCCTCAACAAACATTTACTCAAAGTTTGACATTACTCTATTGTTTTTTAAAATGTCTTCCCCTAAGTCAAGCATTTATTTATTTATTTATTTGTCAAATCTTTAATAAATCATTGAGAAGTGCTGTTACAGTTTTACCGTGTCTTGTTTTTCCTTGTGAACTAGTTTTCTCCAGTCTGTTTAATTAGTCATTTCATTCACCTGTGTCCTGTTACTCATCTGATTAAGCTCCTTTGTTTGCTACATGTATTAATTCCCTGTGTTCTGACTCAGTCTTCGTCAGTTCTCGTCAATGTTATGCTGTGTTAATGTGAGTTTCCTATCTGTTCTCCTGAGTTTTGTCCTTAAACAATGCTATTCCTATTCTCCTTCTTGATTGTGCTTTTCACTACACACCTTTACATGACCAGTGCATGCTTTGGATTAAACTAATTATAACATAATTTAAAAGATTGTTGCCTTATTAAGTATGAGTTTAATAAAGTCCTTTGTGATTAACTAATAGTAGGTTATAGCAAAAAGAATAAAACAAACATACACACACATAAAAACAAACAAACAAACAAACAAAAAAATACCTTGCATAAATAAATAATTGCATAAAAAATAGACCTTCAGTCTGACGGCAGCTTTCATTGGCCAAAGACCGCCCAAGAGGACATTTGACTGACATGTAACGCAACCAGTCATAGTTCGTTTTATTCCATGTCATGTTTATGGGCGTGATAATGTAAAGTCAATGTCCCTACAATAACAGACTGGTGTGCATTTAATAAATTATTCATTCAAGAACGTTGTGCAACAACAATGGAGCCACGAACTTCACATACTTTTGAAAATCCAACGTTTAGTTGATCCTAGTAAGAGCTTATTGTCACAGTTGTAAACAAGACGGCTTTCTTCTTCCATAAGGGGGCTTGGCTTCATGGCATTTGTTTCCAGGTGGACCGTTAAAAAACGTTACACACGTTTCCCGGACATTATGTAGAATTTAACCAACCAGATGACGACCTGAAGTGTTTCAGTTAAGTGTGCCATACGCATCAGATGTTCAGCCAACGGTCCATGGGTGTGACGTCTGAGGCTGAGACTACTAGGGCAATTACTGTATAATAATAACACAAAGTACATACACATTTTTTTCCAGAACATATGAACGTGAATATATGGCAACATTTCATTATGTTGGAGTTTGTACGTATCACTGCAGTTCTGAATTGAAATGAGTGGCGCTAAAAGCTTAATGCTCCATCGCGCTTAATAATGTACACCTAGACTAAACCCTAAACATACCCGATAGTGTTAGCCAAAGCAAATGTGACATAAACACGCAGTCGTAACCATGGCATTTTAGCTTGTTTTTGAACTCTTTTGTTATGACTCGTCTTTCATGGGATTCATACCCCATCTCTTCGCATCGTAAGTACAATTCTGTACCAGCTGAGCTACTGAGCAATCTTATTATGTAAGTAAAACTGACATGGAGCTCATATGGAGCTCAAAAACATATGGATCTCCAAAATATATTTGTTTCCAAATCATGCACTATGGTAAAAAAGTGTTTTGAGGTCATAACATAGTTGTGCAAGGAGCCGTGTGAAAACAAGTCTTTATTAATCCATAATCTGGCCCTGTAATCATAATTGTGTGTGAAAACAATTAAAAGTGCTTGCTGTTTTACTGCCTCTAGTGTTCATTTCTGTTAGAAACTGCAGTGATATGTACATATTGGTACGTATTTTGCGTTTTGCAAAAATGTTGACACAGGTACGTTTTCCAATGATCCTGTTGGATAGTTTTGATGTTTGTTTTGTTTTTGCACACAAAAAGTATTCTCGTCACTTCATAACATTAAGGTTGAACCACTGTAGTCATGTTTACTATTTTATGAGATTTTAGAATGTAGACATTATTTTTTGATGTCTTTACTACTTTTTCTGGACCTTGAATGTGGTAATTTCATTGCTTTCTATGGGAGATAAAAAACCTCTCAGATTTCATCAAAAACATCTTAATTCGTGTTCCGAAGGTCTTATGGGTTTGGAACGACATGAGGGTGAGTAATTAATGACAGAAATTTCATTTTTGGGTGAACTAAACCTTTAATAACTTAATATCACTTAATGTATTGATTCACGTCATTGTAGTGTTTATAATAACTAAAGAGTTTACAGTACTATAGTTCACTCTTCTGTGACTGTGAGAAGATTTTGCCTTGATCCTGATTCACTGTTTTCAGTTTTTAGTCATGTTACTGTGCAACTTAACAGTCTCTTTAAAGAAAACAGCAGGTAAAAGTAATATCATAATTGATTCCAGTTAATGTTTTTTACTAATTTAGGAGTGGGGATTAGCAAAGGGTTAATTGTCTCCTAATTCTCCTAAAGAGAAACATTTCAGACATTCAGCCATCTAGTCTTGTGAGTTGTGAAATTAAAATAAAATCTATGGGAGACAGGTTTCAAATGGAGCTCATGTGTTTGTTTGTTTGTTGTTTTGATGCTGCTTGTATGGTCTTTGCTTATTCATTCAAATCTCTCAGTAAACTGCTCGCTGTGACTCTGTGTAATGTTCTGATGTCTCACTATAGGACAGATGCAGAAATCCGAGTGTGGGAATCCAGCAGTAAGTAAGCGTCCTTTCCTCTGTACTCTTAACTAGATCTTAACAAGATGAAGTTTGAAGCAATACCCATGGAGGCTTAGCTGTAATTGAATTTAGTTGTTTCTAATCTTCTCTTTGCTCCTGTGCTGCTCGCGGTGGCTAATTGAAACGCCACGGCCAGTATGGGCTGCGTTTGTGATGTGAGCCGTGACGGCTCTGCCACCTCCAGAGCGCCGTTTGAGCGAGGTTGCTTAGCATCCGTTCTGTGACGAGACAACTGAGAGATTTCGCTACCGGCTCTGAATGCATGATGAAGATGAAATCATTCACAGCTCCAGGCTAAAGATATGAACCGAACTGATCTGCCATGGAGCTGAAAGTGGTAGTTTTAACATATATATATATATATATATATATATATATATATATATATGATGACAACTTTCAAAATAATTTTAGCAGTAAATACTAAATCTACAGTAGATTTAGTTGACTAAAACTAGACTAAAACAATTCAGATAACTAAAATATGACTAAAGCGAAGTGCCAATTTAGTCAAAAAACAATGACTAAAACTCATCAAATCAAAATTAACACTTCAAGATTTATTTAGCAACCCCCAAAATAATAAATACAAGTTTTGTACAGGCATTAATAAATAAATAAATAAATGAAATAAAATAAAAATAAAAGTCTAGTTATTTATGTGATTGGCATTTTTAGTGGCACAGAAATTAGAAACAGGAATAATTTAACATTAATTGATTGTCTGCTTCATAATTTGTATGTTGCTCTGGATAAAAGCATCTGCTAAATGTGTAAATGTAAATGTCTGCTGCTGTCCACGGTGCTGAATCACCACTTAAATGAACAGAATCCATCATGATAAGAGCAGTACAGATTCACCATTAGATTTATTGTTCCACAAAATGGAAAGGTTCTGAATTTACCCCAGAAATCTCATTGGACTTGTGAGAGAGATAGTTCTGGACACATCAAAGCATGTTTCATTGATGTTCAGCCGCACCACACAAACACCGGAGGAACAGGAAAAGACAATGTCATTGACTTTCAGTTAGTTTACTCATACTTCATGTTTCATTAGGCAGATATTGCTTTCTCCCGAGAACACTCGCTCCCTGGGTTGTTGCTGGGAATGAGCGCACATTAATGAGCAACGGCTTCTTGGATACTTAATCTTCATAGTCTTCTGCCACAGCCAAAATAAATACCATCTTAATGTTTGATGAGTGTTTGCTTCTCACCTCACACTAAGAGCGGACGAACGCATCTTTAATAATGCACAGCTACCAGCAAGAAATATCTCAGAAATTCCCCACCTCTCGGTGCATGCGCCATGCTTGTTGCATTCTGTAATAAAGAAGATAGATTGGAAGTGTCCTAAGTGTGCTATTGCAGAAACGGTTAAGGGGGGGGAGAGAGTCTTTGATGTGGTATGTTTATTCCAATTAAAACCATCTCGAGCCAAGTACAGTTCTAATCGGCCAGACAGCCGATACGAAAATCAAAATGCAAAGCAGCATGTCAAGCATATCTATAAAAGAGCATACATGCAGTGAGTGTAGGGGCTCTCAGCACTGTTTTTCATTTGCACAGCCTACAGACTGCTGGAGCCAGCGGGCAGACACACACACACACACACACACACACACACACACACACACACACACACACACACAGTAAACACCTCCGCAAAAACACATAGCCCACACTTGTGGATGGATGCTATTCAATTATCTGTTACATCAGCTATATGACTCATAAAATGATGTGAACACACTTTTATTCTGGATAAGAAAAATATCATGTCAATATCTAATCTACCTTAGTGTACCTTTCGCCACCCCAAAAACATTCAATCACAAGTTTAAAATTAAACAGACGAGGGAGTTTCAGGCCCCCTTGCAACAACTGGAGCAAGATAATGCTTTTAATTTTTGATTTACGTGATTCCTGGAGTGTAATGCTTCAAAAGGGTAATGGTAAAATATTCCATTAGGAAGGAACAAACATGACAAAACACACAAAACCAGCCTGAGCTCAACAAAATGTTAATATCATGCTGGGTTATCATTACCATCGCACTTCAGTAAGAAAAACCCATTAAAGACGAACAACTTACAAATGATGCCCTTATTTCCATTTATCCAAGGCTTAGCTGATCTAGCTTCACTTCAAACAGAGCTCAGTGCACGACTGCTAATGTAGACATATAAAGTCAGTACTAATGTAGACATACAGTATAAAGCATGAATAAAGTCACACAGGTGTCATAGCAGAGTCAGCGCAGGTGAAATTCATCACATTAAGTACAGACGTTTTCTTTGAAGTAAATGTCACCTGCTTTGATATTTTGTTGTCTAATGCGGTGACATTCATACTTGTTAAATCATACCTCAAAATCCTGGTGCTCTTATTAATCAATCAGAACCCTTTATGATGTTACATGGACATATTATATATAGTAGTACAATCTGTTCACCTCATTCCTTAATAATAATAATAATAATGTCACATTTTACAATAAGGTTTTATTTGTTAACATTAGTTAATGTATTAACTAACATGAACTAACCATTCAGTACATTTGTTACTGTATTTGTTAATCTTTGTTAAAGTTAGTTAATAAAAATACGGCTAGTTTGTTCATGTTAGTTCACAGTGCATTAACTAATGTTAACAAATATAACTCTTGATTTTAATGATGCATTAGTAAATGTTGAAATTAACATTAAAGGGTTAGTTCACCCAAAAATGAAAATAATGTCATTTATTACTCACCGTCATGTCGTTTCACACCTGTAAGTCCTTCGTTAATCTTTGGAACACAAATTAAGATATTTTTGTTGAAATCCGATGACTCAGTGAGGACTCCATAGCCAGCAATGACATTTCCTCTCTCAAGATCCATAAATGTACTAAAAACATATTTAAATCAGTTCATGTGAGTACAGTGGTTCAATATTAATATTATAAAGCGACGAGAATATTTTTGGTGCGCCAAAAAAACAAAATAACGTCTTATATAGTGATGGCCGATTTCAAAACACTGCTTCAGGAAGCTTCGGAGTGTTATGAATCAGTGTGTCGAATCAGCTGTTCAGAGCGCCAAAGTCACATGATTTCAGCAGTTTGGCAGTTTGACACGCAATCCGAATCATGATTCGGTATGCTGATTCATAATGCTCCGAAGCTTCCTGAAGCAGTGTTTTGAAATCGGCCATCACTATATAAGTCGTTATTTTTTTTAATTTTTTTGGTGCACCAAAAACATTCTCATCGCTTTATAATAATTGAACCACTGTACTCACATGAACTGATTTAAATATGTTTTTACTACCTTTATGGATCTTGAGAGAGGAAATGTCATTGCTCCCTATGCAGGCCTCACTGAGTCATCGGATTTCAACAAAAAATATCTTAATTTGTGTTCCGAAGATTAACAAAGCTCTTACGGGTGTGGAAAAGCATGAGTCTAAGTAATAAATGACAGAATTTTTATTTTTGGGTGAACTAACCCTTTAACAAACATTAATAAATGCTGTGCAGTTCATTATTAGTTCATGTTAACTAATGTAGTTAACTAATGATTTTACTATTGTAAAGTGCTACCAATAATAATAATAATAATAATAATAAAGTTTGTGAGTTATGTATTATATATATATATATATACATACTATATGATGTATGAAACAAAGAATTATAAATTGAGAAAAATAATTAATTTGCTTATTTAATTAAAATTTACCCTTTCTGCAAATGCATTATACAGTAACTAAATATCATTTTCGTGAGAAGGGAGGGTTTCAGGATTTAAAATGCAAAACAAAATCTAATATAAAATTGTTTGCCCAGTGCGTGATGTGAGCAAATGTCAACATTAATTCAACCACTGTGTTTGTTCAGTCTCATTAATCTCTTATTTCCCTGTTTATTATGCCAGATTGGTACACATCTCCTCATGCTGATGTCATATTAAGCAGCCACTCCTCATAATTTCAGTCATTACCTTATAATGTTCTCTGCATGTTGCATGTTTGCTCACAAACATTTCATGTTTGCTTGTTACATACGTATAGCAACATCACAGTAATCATTCGTGTCACTGGCTGTTTAAAGCAAAGAGCAGGTCATTTTGTGTTGTATAACATTTCTAATGAAAAAAAAAAAAAAAGTGCTCCCAGCAGTAATTTCATGGTTGTCGAACTGGTAGTGGGTAGGTGAGCGAATGTCCTTATTCCAGGTTCAGTTAGCAGTGGATTACAAAGCAATACGGCTCTTTATGGTTACCACTATACATCTCTAAACATGCTTCTGACAAGAGACACATGCACTCACCTTGGAATAGCTCTGAGCTGCTTTTCTACCTGGAAAGTAGAAAATTAGCTGTTTGTCCTCTGAGGCGATATAACACATCATTGCATTGAGTTTTTTAGGACCACTATGGTGCCGCAGAGCAAAATAAAGGTTTTTCTACAGTCCTTTTTAAAAATAAGCTTCTCTATGTCCTTAGGCCTTGTCCCAAGTGTCCTGAGCTGTCATTGTGTCACAGCTGATTAATTCCACCTTGTGCATAATTTATCCTCTGATCCAGCGAGACAGGGGATGCTGGTGTAAAATATCTACTGTACAGCTGATCATTTTTGGACTGTCACATCAGTGGACTTGATAATCAATTACAGACTTGGTCTTTAAAGGTTTTTTTTTTTTCAAAATGAGTCAATACATCATCAATCCTTCTTCCAAAACGTTTGTTTTCACCTGGAAATTGCGTACATACGTGCTTGGTCATATCCGTAAATAAAGAACAGCTGCCCCGGCTACTTGTCTGTTGTGGGAGTGGCAGAGGTTAGTTGTCACAATGAATGAGAAAGGGTGACATGACACCGCTAAATCTCCAACCTTTGGGGAATCACACAATTTAAACAAACATCGAACAGAGGAGAGCCTGCTGACTAAAAGAGAATGCGACAGAACTCATAATAAAACCAGAATCAACACTGACTTGGCTTTTCAGAGCTAGTGAGAACTGAGGGATTTTAAATGTTGTAAAAGCAAAACGGAGATTTTCTTTTTTGTTATTCAACAGGTAGGTATTGTTTGTTTGTCACCGCTGGTACTGCCCAGCCCTGAATTGTCTGTGCCATCATTGCTGCTGGTTCAGCCCAGTCTAGGGCCTGATCCACCTCAACCCGTCGACCTCTTGGCTCCACCTTGGCTCAAGCCTAGGCCTTGGAGCTCCACCAGGCTCCCTCATCCCTCTAGCTCCACCTAGGTTAGCCATCACCCTACCTGCACCACGGACACCATCTTTGCCTAGGGCTCTACTGACTGCGGCTCCTTTTCCTGTTGGTCATCCCCTGGATGTCATTGGCCAAAACTCTAACTTGGCTCCTCCCTCCATCGACTCTGCAGTGGACTGTCATCTGGCTCCCACCAACTTCACCATTGTTACTACCACCATCTTCACCACCCTGGTTCCCTCCTCTGGGACTTCCTTCACCAGCTCCCCGTCTACCTCCAGAACAAACTCCTCTATCTCTACAGTGTAAGGCTGCGCCTTCCCGGAGTGGGGATGTGCTGTCACCATTAGGTCTAGTTAGTGTCTTTTTCATGGACTTTGTATTTCTCATTTTCCATTGTTTCCTTTTGTCATTTGTTTCTATGACTACTCATTTGATTATTCATCTAGTTCAGCTGTGGACTAAATAGTTATCCTTGTTTGTCAGTGTATATATAAGTTCCCTTGTTTCAGTGCTCCTTTGTCGGTTCTCATTAATGCTTCAGCTTAGTTTGGTGGTGTTTTTTTCCCTTTTAATAAATTCTATTTTATCTTATTTTTCGTGTTCCTGCACATTCCTCACTTAGCCAAAACATGACACAAGAACCAACCACAAAAAGCATTATGGAGATCGCTGCTGCATTTTCCACCCTTGTCCAAAAAGGGCTTTCTTTTTTGGACTATTCATTTCATTTTTATCATCTTGCACAGCAAACTACTTTTGATGACAAGACTTTAATGTCTTTTTTTGGATCAGGGCAAACTACCACCGCTAGGTAGACCTTCCAGACATCAAAGGATACACATGACCTCAATGCAAGAATCTGACCAGGTGTGTGAGCCAGCAGAGACTATGATTGAGAGGGAGTTAGTGGATCTGGAAACTGACAAGGATTTGATTGACTGGGAATCGGAGGTAGTACTTCCCAACCAGCCCAATGAGAAATCCTTTACATCATCAGTTCCTACATGCATTATTGTTTGTTCATCACCACTGGTACTGCCCAGCCCTGAATCGTCTGTGCCATCATTGGTGCTGGTTCAGCCCAGCGTCAAGCATGATTCATCACCTTGGATTGAGATTATGTTGTCGTCACTGATCCTGCATCAGCCAATCCTTCAGCCTCATGTTCGCTGGTTCCCTTCAGCCCTTTGTCCTCTCCTTGGACACCTTGTGGTGTGGATAAGCCTCAGGTCTTATGATCGCCTGCTTCCACCAAGCAGGTGAATCCCCTGGCTCTGCCTTCGGCCACTGATCCCTTTGCTCCACCTTGATCCATCGACCTGTTGGCTTTGCATTGGCTCCTCTCTCCCTCGGCTCCACCAGAGAGCCTCGGCCTTGCGGCTCCACCAGACTCCCTCGTCCCTCTAGCTCCACCTAGGTTAGCCGTCACCTTGCCTGCACCATGGACATCATCTACATTTTCCTATCGGTCATCCCCTGGATGTCGTCTGCCAAATCTTGGCTCCTCCCTCTATCGACTCTGCCGTGGGCTGTCATCTGGCTCCCACCAACTCCACCATGGTTACTACCACCATCTTCACCACCCTGGTTCCCTCCTCTGGGACTTCCTTCACCGGCCTCTCATCTCAACAACCTCATCTATCTCTACAGCATGAGGCCCACCTTCCCAGAGGGGGGGTGTACTGTCACCATTAGGTCTAGTTAGTGTCTTTTTCATGGATTTTTAGTTTGCATTTCTCATTTTCTTGTTTCCTTTTGTTCTGTTTCTTACCAGTCATTTGTTTCTATGACTACTCATTTGATTAGTCATTTAGTTCAGCTGTGGACTAATTAGTTATCCTTGTTTGTCAGTGTATGTAAAAGTTCCCTTGTTTCAGTACACCTTTGTCAGTTCTCGTTAATGTTTCAGCTTAGTTTGGAGATGTTTCTTTCCCTGTATATAAATTCTATTTATCTTATTCTTCCTGTTCCTGCACATACCTTACGCAGCCAAAGCATGACATATAGAAATATTAAAAATAATACAAAATAACAAAAATACATAACAAAATTACTAAAAATTCAACTATAAATTAAAATGAAAACTGAATAAAATAAAATAAAAGCTAATTCAAAACATTAATAAAATCTATGATAGTATAATAGAAGTGTAATAATGTATAATAGAGTCCCATTCTATGATATAAAATTTATAAGAGAAAAGGGAGAAAAGTCTCATTTAATGAGACAGGGGAGTACCAGAGCACTCTAGAGAAGTGCATATATGAACAGGGAAGTTAAAAATAGATGAAAGGGCAAGGGTTAAAAAGGCCGTCCCTTTAAAAGCTGTTCATTGACTGTGTGAACATGATACGGCCATTTCCTCTTCCCGAGGTTGACTAATGAAATAGAGCGATGATCTAACTAAGTGTGGTCATCTAATAATCCTATTCACAGGCGCCTTGGCCTCTGTGCCGCCCATCTCTGCCAACTGTGCCAGGCGGCATTCATCCTCTGCGTTAAACTGAAAGCCGCTAAACAGGCTCATTATTGTGAATTATGGGAGTTTAATGCAGAGCCAATGGCCTTCATTTAGAGCATCCTTTTGAGATTCTTCAGTGAGCTGCAGGGAAGGTTTCTGTGTCTCAACATTAAACCCATTCAAGGGCTTCCTTCCATTCACAGCATTCACAAGCACGTTCATCACTCCGCATTGTGCCTTCCCATTGATTTTGTCAGACATTGGACACACTACGAAGTGCATGAAGTGACTCAAGGGTACTGCGGCAGCATAACGCACATTAACGGAGGGCATAAAATATGTATTTTATATGTAGTTCATGTGGGGATGTCTGACCTGTCTCCAAGGTAGGTCGCTAAACTTAGCACACATCAGGAATAATTCATTCAGAAGCATCAGAAACTGTCAGTACAGATGCAAGTGAACAATGTAACTGTTACAACTGCTGACAATCTTTTACTACAATGGCATCTGCCATTGAGCAGAGGTCATTGGAGTGTGTGTTAAATCAAGGTGTGTAAATGACTAATCAAGAAGTGTGTGCAAAAATCACTTCTAAAAATAGAGAGTAGTGAATTGCAATGCATACCATAGTTATCGACCCGCCTTTGTTGTTATGATCAACTAAAACTATTAAAAACATTTTATTAATTTAAATAAGGCTCTAATAAAATAAAATATCAGATAAAAAAAAAAAAAAAAAAAAAAAAAACTTAACTCTCTGGAGTCTGAGACTGATTTGGGGTCCTGGAGAAGTTCTGACATGCCCTGACATTTGTGCTTTTTTCAGTTGTTTATTAACACATTAATGACAAAAGTCTCATTACACTATATTCAGCAGAAACTAGGCTACAAGAATATGTGAGCAACAAGTATGTACATGTTTGTATTTTTGAGAGAATTACCTATATGCGTGATTTTTGAAAAAAAAAATAAAAAAAAATAAAATAAAAAAATAATACACACTAAATGTTTTTTTTTCCACAAGACTTTTGGGAATTGGATATTTTTGTCTAGAGTTTTTTGCTTCAAAATAATGTGGAAATTATCCTGCCTACTCGGATACAAAAAACAATGTATTGATTTTAAATTTCTAAGACACTTTTTGTCTTAAACTTTTTTTTTGAAGTTTATTTAAAATATAGTTAACTATATAAATGAGAGTCAAAGACACATTTTGAGTACACAGTTATACCTGGAAATAAATTCTGTTCAAATATATATGTGAACATCACATACCTGGCATTTGGTGTTTCTGCAATGGAAAAAAAAAAAAAAAGAACTTTCCTGCTTCCAGTCAGTGATCTTAGTATCATATGCATGTAGTCCAGTGTGGACCAATATAATTCTCAAATCCGTGAGATAAAAAACCCTCTGTGAGCATGCTGATAACAGGATCATATCAGCTATTGTATTAACATTAAAATAATGTCCACTCTTAGCAGAAAACATGATTTTTGTGATCTCATGCATGCACGTATTATTGCACATCATGTGAAGAAAATTTTGTATAGGCCTATTATATTTTTAATTACAGAACCGATCAAAAGATTTGACGCATTACTATTTATAATGTTTTAGAAAGAAGTCACATGCTCATCAAGCCTGCATTTATTTGATCAAAAAGATAAAAAACAGCAATACTGATAAAAAAAAAACAGCTCTTCCACTGAGGTAAATCCTTTTAGAATTATTCTTCACCGCATCTCAAAATGATGAAAAGTAGCCTACATGAAACTGACCAAGCTTGAAGCGTTTTTCCGAGCTGACATGGGCGTTCACTCTGTTGCATGTGTCACCTCAGAATTTGCGTCTGAATAGCACTCGAGCTCCGTGGGCGTGGCCGAATTAGTGCATAATGAGCTGAGTCACCAACGTCTGACATGTCTCACTTTTCATACAGATTACATAATGTAACAGTTCAGCCCATGCACAGTTCATCCCTCCAGCAGAGGGAGCCGTCACCTGAGTTTTAGTGGTTCTTCCTGTTTGTATTCTCATGTCCTGTTTGCAGCCTTATAAGCCATGTGCTTATCTGAATACCTTGCGAAGTATTGCATGTTAAAGGTCCCATGGCATGAAAATTTCACTTTATGACGTTTTTTAACATTAATATGAGTTCCCCTAGCCTGCATATGGTCCCCCAGTGGCTAGAAAATGCGATGGGTGTAAACCGAGCACAGGGTGTTTTGCTTCGCGTTTGAGAAAATTAAAGCTCAGACGACCCAATCTGGAATCTTCCCCATATGTCGTCATAAGGGGAAAGGTTACCTCCCATTTCTCTGCTTTGCCCGCCCATGAGAAAATGAGCTACTACAGTGAGATTCAAGCACAATATTTTTTTTTTCCTTGAGAGACACATCATGTCTTGCAAACGAGCGAATCATGGGAGTTGCTCAGTGTCTGGATGTACAAATGAACACATTAGTATTTTTTTAGTTCCTTCATCTGAGCCTATGAAGAAACAGTGGGTTAATTTTATTTTCTCTGGTAATACGATACAACTTCCCATAGTTTTGTATGTCTGCGCCACACATTTCACCGACGACTGTTTCCACATTTCCAGATTGCAGAGCTGATTTCCAGATTCTATGAGCCATTGGATACTGTATATCCACTGTCAACATTAGCGCATGGTACTGTAGCCGCAAGCTGGTTAAGGCCACACCCACCCTCCACCTTGCCCCGCCTCTCTCCTCCTCATTAGCATTTAAAGCTACAGACCCAGAAACAGCACATCCTGAGGAAAGCTCATTGTGGGACTGGCTTGTGGTGGCTGAAATTCTGCACCAAGGCTGAATTTCGGGAAAGAGACTTCAGATACAGTACTAGGGACCACTTAGGCCTATATAAAAGCATCCAAAAAGTAGCATGTCATAGGACCTTTAACTCTGCCTTACCAAGCTTTTAATCTTATATCTGCCTATTCCATGTATCTTGACCCTTTAGCCTGTTTTTGGATTTACCTTTTTGTCTACTGTTTTGGATTTAGCCTGTTGCCTGCCTGCCTTGCTGTGTTTTTGAACCTTGCCTCTACTTTGACTACATCTTTTGCCTGCCGTCTTGTATTGTTCATTCTGAGTTTGTTTTTGACAATAAACAACCTCTGCACTATGGATTCAACTCAGTCTCCAGCTATGGGTTCCTTACACATAAACAGAGAATATTTGTTTTTGATTTGACTTACACAATTTAAAACCTGACATTTAAATGTTTCTTTAAACACATGTCTTATTTTTGTGTGATTAGTACTCACTAAGTTACAGTTCATTTTCTGAGGGAGTACCAGATTGGACTTCGTTCAGAGGCAGACGACAGATCACACATCATGTTAGTTTTCTTTATTTTGCAAAAAGCACAATATTTTGTTTTTACTCTGAGTGCACACAAATAAAAGAAGACATTCTATAGTTTCAATTGATATATTACTTCCGTCTCTATGACAAAAAGTGACAAAGTATTTTAAGTTGATTTTGCTGCTATGTGAAAAAAATTCAGCAAAATGCGCCGGCGCATTTCCCGACTTCAGAGTGTTAAACTAAATTTAAAAAAAAAAGTAGAAATGTCACCTTGGCAACTAACTGAAATGAATGAAAGCACTAAAATTAATAACTGAACTAAACTAAACTAAAAATAAAAATGTACTGATACTAAATTTCCCCGCCAATTATTTAGAATGATATCTGGCTTTTAGGTTACAACTGTAACAATGGTTTCTTGAGAAGGGTAATGAGACACTGTCTCATTGCCATACTTCCGGCATGCCTGTACATCTTCCTTCAGAATATGAATTTGATGACGTTCTCTTTGGGTGCCCTTTTATATCCTGTCAGAGCACCCGTGATGTCACCTGATGGTGGTAGCCAATCAAGATTGGCATGTAACACACATGCTTCAGACACTCATGCAATGCATTCCCATAGCGTCATCTCCATTACGCAGTGTCTCATTCCTCTTCTCAGGGAACCTCATTTCTCATTATATTCACCTTCCATTTATGCCTTCCATTATATTCACCTGTTCATGTGATCTCAACATGTCTGTTTCCATGTCTCATGGGAGGTTTAAATGTTTTTAAATAACAATTTTTTAAAATGACAGTTACACTTTATTTAGATGTTCCACTTTAGATATTTTACTAATTATAAGTAACTTTGCAACTACATGTCAAATAACTCTCATTAAAGTATTAGTAGACTCAGGGCTTAATTTGTACAGGAACAAGCCGGATCCAGATCGGCACCTCCAAGATCCAATCTGGCACCTCATTTGGGGGATCCCCCGTCTCATACACTGCTGAAATATATTTATGTTATGACCTGTGTACATGTTCAGTAACCCAAGTATAAGAAAGATAATGTTGTTAATAACTTGCTATGTTGCCATGTATAAAACAAATTAAAAAGTGGAAGAAATGCAGCTACAAATTAATCCACACCATGTTTTGGCAATGATTTATTGGATTTTACCTTTGTTCAGATTACCAATCTTTTATTTATATATATAAACGTTTTTATTATTTGGGTTTTCTGAAACATGTATGCAAGTCTATGGATATTTGTCTGTTAGAGGTGTATCAAAATAAAGTGTTAGAAGATATTAAGTAGACGATTGTCAGGATATGGGTAGAGAAATGAAGCACAGGACAGATCACACAAGGAGAATAAATAGGAGAGCAAACAAAGCAGGGAACGAGCGAGGACAGGCAGGGCAAATTAACCAATAATCAGATAACAAGAGGGGCGGGGTTAGACAATAAACAAGAGAACACATGGCCCATAGAAACAAACACAAAAGTCATGTGTTCACAAAACATAAAATGAGAACAGGTGGCCAATGAGAATGATAACTACCACAGACCACAAGCTTAAAACAAAACAAAACACAACATGAGAACAAATGGCCAATGAGAGCTCCAACAGACCACACGTCCACACAAAGCACAACATGCATGAAGCACGAAGGATGCGGCTGTTGAAAAACACGAACCGTGTGCTACACAGAACATGACAACACAAGAACGCTAGATGAAGCATGTGAGACACAAGGCCAGTTGTTTGTTTCCTCACCATGCGTTCACAATGAAAGACCAAACATGGCGCATGAATGTCCGAACCCTAGCAAAGAACTGAAACCAAACTAGACAGAAGTGCTATGATCCGGACATCATGCTCCACACATACAAAATGTCACGTGGACAAGAGATTGTACAACCCAAGCATGCTCAAAGCCGCATGCTCACACAAAGACAGGATGATACATGAGGGTCATGGCTCTGTCACCAGACTAAGAATATACTTGACTGAAGTGACAGAACCCTGACAAGAGTCTACTAATACTCGAGATATAATAGATATAAACCTCAAGATAATAGAGTTAGTTGACATAGTTGCAAAGTTGCTTATACAATAGTGGACAATTGAAATAAAGTATTACCAAAATGACTATTCATTTATTAACTATATAGTAGAGTAGGTTTGCCACTTTAATGTGAGACAGTAAAGGATATCCCTGCCATTACAGGACATCTGGTCTTGGGGGAGGGGCTGGTGGTGCAGACAATCACCAGACGCAATAATACGTCTAAAAAATATGTGGCAAACTGTGTCCCGATATGGACCAGTGTCCCACCCCCCCTTATATATGTTTACTGCAGCTCAGCTCTGCCATTATTGTTGTTTTTCTTGTGAATGAATCTTGTGAATGCCATTGTCAGGTCACTGATTACACAGACTCAGTAAGTGCACATGTATTGATTCGTGGTGTGTTGAAATCTTCATGGGTGGTTGGGGCATTTGAAGGACACTCACCAATTTGGGGGCAATTCGTCTCTAATTACGATGCATATGTGAGACGCATAATACGCTGTTATATTGCTCGTGTCATAAGACTACAAGAGTATCTTACCCCTGGTAAGAATAAAAGTGAATTCAAGAATCCCACCAGTGGAATAAA
The DNA here is from genome assembly GCF_018812025.1 of Megalobrama amblycephala. NCBI lineage: Eukaryota > Metazoa > Chordata > Actinopteri > Cypriniformes > Xenocyprididae > Megalobrama > Megalobrama amblycephala. The sequence goes on along the minus strand of NC_063066.1, from coordinate 22,387,592 downwards.
AACAAAGAAATATCATCTGCTTGATGTATTTCTCCTCTGTGCATCTTTTTTATATACAAAAATGATTTGTTGTTCAACATTTGTGATGTTTTTTTTCTTCCCCAACTGTGAAATATGGATTTTAATTGTGCACTGCAGTGGGTGGATAAAGCTCTCACGGTGGGAGGACTTGGCTTCTCTGTTTTATTTACCCTAATGAAAAGCTTTTAGTCAATAAAGGAAGGATATTGCTGGATTTAGCTTGACACACATCACAAACCATCTTCACTTACAAGTCCTGCCATGCAATATTGAATGTTGTTGTCTTGGGCTTGGTAATGGTTCATTGCACAAGGCTTCTGAGGAAAATGCTGGCCATTTGAATGCAATTTCTTTCTGCCTGACCAGAATTTACATTTAAATCGTAGCGTTAAAGGGATAGTTTACCATAAAACAAACAACAACAACAACAACAACAACAAACAACAACAAAAAACATCATTTTGCCATCATGTACTCACCATGTTGTTCCATAACATAAATGTTGTTTTTTTGAAGAATATCAGTTTGACAAAAATAATAATAAGAATAATAATAAAAACTCCAGAAGTATCATAAAAGTGGTTCATAAGACTTCCACATATGATAGCTTAGATAAAAAAAAAAAAAAAAAAAAAAAATGAAACAACAGCTGCATCTGAAATCGCATACTTCCTTACTATATAGTAGGTGAAAAACAGTATGTGACAAAAGAAGCATGTCCAAATTCACAGTAATCATAAGAAATTAGGCAAAAAGTACTAGAATGACCTACTACTTCTGGCGAGATTTTGAAGTGTGCATATGATGGACACTTTACTATCCCATGAGGCCAATGGAGAGGTTTTGAGAATGGCAGTGAAGGTCACATGATAATGACAGCATGGTAAATGTAGTACGAACGGATTACATTCATACTACATAACATACTTTTTTAGCGCTCACAAAGTACTTATTTAAAATAAGTACCTTCTCAAGATAGTATGCGTTTTCGGATACAGCCATCAAGTGGTTATGTTTTAGTTTGCAGCTTATAATATGGCCTGTGCACTAATTATTCAGACTACTTTTATGATATTTTCGCACATGTAAACCTTCTAATTTATTCCCTTCCAAACAAACACAAATCCTGATCCCAGCTCAATGGATCCTGGAGTGAATGATCTGTTTATCAAGACGTTTCACATTTGGTTGTGCCTGTGTCAGTCATTTGTTAAACAGTTAATAAGTGTGGGCATGGATTCGCATGGGCCAGTTAAATATTATTTCTCCATTGCTGCAGCAAAAGAAAAATGATAAATTTGTTTTTTCATTGAACAAGTCTTGTATTGACAGTTGAGGCAGTGCTCAGTAGTTGTGTATGTACACATTATACAGATTAGTGTTTTCTTGCACATCACACACACACACACACACTTAGTAATGGATTGCAGTCATTACACTGAAGATGTTCTCACGCCAGCTTTATCGCTCGCAAACACCACACAACCTCATAACACAGACATTACGGGAGGGGTATGTTTATGCGAGGGGTAGTGTAAATTCATTAGAAGTGAAAAAACAATCACATGAAATCATGACAGATGTTATATATAACCCCAATGTGGATATGCATATCTTTTACATTTACTAGAACCAGGGGCAAAACTACCCATTTTATTGAGGGGTGTGCAAAACCATTGTAGACCCTCAATGGAAAAGACACATCAAACATTTATATTATATTATATTATATTATATTATATTATATTATATTATATTATATTATATTATATTATACTGCAGGTTTGGGTGGGTACAGTATTTTTATGCTCTAGAAAGAAGTCCTTTCTGGTATTCAGCATTTTTTTCCCCTCGCTGTTTACTCTATAAGAATTTAAGACTTGAAAATAAATTAAAAAAAATAAAAAAAATAAAAAATTCTAGTGAAATTGCATGTTGCATATATCATTTTTAACTCAGTCCCATTAGAAAACTGTACCTCTGGGAACATTTTTGCAAAAGGAAAATACATAGCGCCATGTACATTTCGTGACAGTTTCAAAGTGAAATGTCCACTGAGTGGCGCTAAAAGCGTGATCAGTTTTTTTCTGAACGTGAATATGGTACATTTTTATTACGTTGGTTTTATATGTATCACCGAAGTTCTGATTTGAAATGTCCGGTGAGTGGTGCTAAAAGTGTAATGCTCCATTACGTTTTAAAATAAAGTACCACCAACACTACACCTAAACCTACCCAATAGTGTTAACAAAAGCAAATGTGATATAAAAAGTTTTCGTAATCATGCCATTTTATCTTGTTTTTGATCTCTCATCTTTGAGCTCTTTTACCGTGACCCATCTTTCACGGGATTCGTACCCAAGCCTTCCGCATCCTAAGTATAATTCTAAGTATAAATGTTTCCGCATCCTAAGTATAAATGTTTCTCTTTGTGAGGTTTGGTTAGTGGTGGCTAAAATGCATCTTTATGCACAACTGCCAGCCTGCATACAGAGCTTCTTGAGACTCCAGAGACACCAGCAGCTTCAAATACCTGTTTGCTGCTCAACACTGGCTTTTTTTTATAGCTGCCCTTTTAATACAATTAATTTTTTTGACAGGAACTTTCATTAATAAGCCTTTATCTGACCGAGTTCTGCTGTGCTCTAAATCACTCACAAATCTTATGATAATTCAATAATCTCCATTCAGTTTTCACACAGTATTAGTTGTTTTCATGCCTTTTGCACAACATTGTACCATTTCATGCTTTTCATCTTCAGAAAGATCTTTCTTCCTCCTCATATTGCATGAGAACTGTGACTTGCTTAATAATGTGGAACAACCTCTAAGTAGGGTTTCCATAGACCTGGAAAATTATTTTGTTTGTTTATCTAAAAAGTCATGGATAAATAAACAAACAAACATTTTCTTAGAAAAACTAAAATCTGAATGTTTATTGTACAGAAATCTTATTCACTTGCATAATGATTTGGAATGCGGTGTATGTCAGAAAAGCGAAACATATGGAGCTGGTTAAGCAATGCAAAGTCCAAAATGTATTTGTTTACAAATCATGCACTTTGGTAAAAAGTGTTTTGTGATCATAAAATAGTATTGTGCAAGGAGATGTGAAAACAAGTCTTTATTAATCAATCTGACCCTGTAATCATAAGTGTGTATGAAAACTATTAAAAGTGCTTGCTGTTTTACTGCCTCTAGTGTTAATTTCTGTTGGAAACTGCAGTGATATGTACGTATTGGTACGTATTTTGCGACTTGCAAAAATGTTCCCACAGGTACGTCTTTCCACGAGACCAGATTGATAATTTTGTGTGTCCATGTTCTTGGTTGAAATTATTGATGTATTTTTTCAAGTCTGAACCCGTAGTCATGCCCCGATTAGCCTGCATATCATTGACTGGACTGTGTGATACGCAAGCATTGATCAGGGTGCAGAGGTTGATGGTTGGACTGCAGTCACTCCCTCACTACTGAGAGTAGTCATGCAGTTGATGAGGTCAAGATAGTCAAGATCCTGCTGGTATAAATGCTGTTCTGTACCTAAATAGATGGCTGGTGGGTCTCTTCCATGGAATGTCACTTACTTCTTTTCCAAAATTGCCAGTCACAAATGTCAAATGAAAGAAAAAGTGCTTTCATACAGTCAGAATGGCATGCTGGGCTGCTTTTCTCCTCTTCCGTTTCTAGAAGAGAATCCTTTCATGAGATTCACAGTTTGTGAAATGGAACTGAATTGGAATTGAATTGAACATCCCCCACAGGACAGAATGACAGGAAGAGGAATTTACTGAATTCAAGTGAAAGGAATTTAGCATATTTTGTAAGTAGGGTCATGCAACCAGTGTTATTTAAGGGGCCGTTTACACAACACTTTTTAAAATCTGAAATCTTTTTGTGTTTTTTTTTATGTCTTTTCATTAACATGATAAATGCGTTTCAAGTTTTTGAAAACAATACTGTTATAGTCCCTACAAAAACGCAAATTTGTGAAAACGGTGGCGTCATGCATATTACGTGTTGTGTCTAGCATGTCCTGATATTGCTGAGTTAGATGCGTTCCTGGGTCACCATATTTTGTTGATCCTGGAACAACATTCTAGTCTGAAAATGTAGTCTTAACCCTATTCCTACCCCTAAACCTAACCCTACCCATAAGTTATCCCAAAAATCAGAGGGAAATGATACATGAATAACACTGATATAGAAGCATCAATTCATGATTTTAAGCCTAAACTTGACATAATCTGTAAACTTGTCCCTCAAATATGATTGGTTGATTTGAATGTTGTTCCAGGATCAACAAAAATGTTGACCCAGTAACATGTTGAACTCAGCAATATCAGGTTATGCTTCAGTGCACAGGTGTGTAGTGTTTCTCTACACAGTGACATCGTCAAATACTGGCCTGGCAGCAGAATACAGTGTTTAATCGTTTTCTTGGATCCGTATGAACTGGGATCTTTTTGACAATGTTGTCGTCTGAAAACGCAAAGGAAAACTTTTGTGTTTTTAGCACATTGTCATCGTGTAAATGTACAAAATCCTTCTAGCTACCTGAAATTTAAGTTCATATCAAATCTGGCCTTGTGCGTGACCCTGTGTCCAGCAGAGATGAACATACATCTGCATCAGATTTATGTGAGTGAGAGACAACAGACACAGAGAAACAATGAGAAATACAGTGTACGCGTGAGATGGAAAAGAGGAAGAAAGCATATAGGAGAGAGAATTCAAGCAATATAGTGGCCATGATGAAGCCTGAGCGAGGGAGAGAGAGAGCCACCGAACCCCATAAATCAAGTGGCAGTGAGTGTGCTGAATCAGGGACATGAGGTAAGGTTGATTGTGCCTGCGAGAGACAATAAACCCTGTAATCATCCGTCTCTGCTGCACAAGCCCGGCAATTATCTGCCCATACCTGACCGCCACTTCAGAAAGGGCAAAATCCATCTCACTTCTTCCTATTGCTCCCACACACACAACTTCTTCTCTTTAACTTGCATGCATTCAGTGGATAAATGTATTCACTCCTCAACTTATGTCAAGGAGAAACTCAAAGTCTGCAGAAATAAAGAAGACTTCTACTGCCGTTTGATTTGTTTCTTTTTATGGCCAAAAACATAGTCTACACGAGTATGCAAACTCTGACGTGAATGCCTGGTCAATGCATTAAGGCCATTGCAAAGCTATTCTTGGCATAAAGTCTTCTTATATATTATATCTTTCCAAAAGCCACCTATTTAGACAGAAAGAGAGTGTCTGATTACATGTAAAGCAACCTACCAGTTTGTTTTGATTTTATGGGCTGTTTAGGGGTGAGTTTAATACAGTACATAGACCTAAAACAGATTAAATAAGTACATAAATAATGGTAATGCTGTTTTTGAAAAGAAAAAAAAAAGAGAAAAAAAAAAAGAAATTCAAGGAAGAAATAAAGATATATATATGAACACCACCTTGCATCATATTTGCTGAATTAAATGCTTGTTGCTGAATGAAATTAGAAATGACTTGTTTCCAACTAATTTTGAAATGATTTTTCCAAAAATAGTGCCTGATTTGCTCTAGCATTTCACACTTTCTCACAAAATATGATGTGCATTTTGTAGCATTTTTGAGACATCCATTTGTAACTCTTGGTCACCAAATAAACTGCCACAATAACATGATTCCCATCATCCTCTGAGCCAGGATACTATTTGTTCAATTTTCTGCTAGTTTTTACATGTATGACATTATTTTAGGCCTAATCCTGATTTCAAGGTTTGAATCTTGAAAAAACCTTCATTCTTATTTTGTAAAAAAAACAAAACAACAAAACAACAAACAAACAAAAAAACCTGTATGTGACGGAAAACTTGAAAGTATCTTTCAAATTCTAACCTGGCAAACAGTGATTAGTTAGACTTTCAGCTCACTACCTTGTAAACCTGACTTTGAACTGTTGTTCACCTGAAAACCACTGAGCCAAGAACTGTAGAATTAAGCTTGCTTTGCTAGATGCTTTTGCGTTTCATCCCTCAGTCGTCATCTTTTCACTATCTGTCCTTTACATGGGGAAAATAATTGCTTTTATTGAGTTGATGGGTGCCGGGGGCAGATTGGGGGTTTGCTATTATCCTCCATGACTGAACTAGAAATGGTCCTGTAGCAGAAACACAGACATTTCCCTAGCAGGATCATAGATGAAACTAAGTGGATTTACAGAATTATATATTCCAGAGTAAAGTAAAACAAAACAAAACAAAACAAAAAAAAAAAACACACTTGTGTGTGTGTGTGTGTGTGTGAGTGTGTGTGTGTGAAACCAGCTGTTTTAGGAAAAGGCACTTGAGTGTAAAATGGAGAGAACTGAAAATACCCATATGTACAGACCCGTAATATAGGGATGACTAAGATCTTGTCAAGTAGGTTAGATTTTTTTTAAGTCCCTTCTCCGCCTTCCTTTTGTTAAATGTAAATTATTACTATAGTATGCTTGTGTGTGTGTGTGTGTGTGTGTGTGTGTGTATATATATATATATATATATATATATATATATATATATAAACACATTATTTTTGTATGTTTTATATTAACACTATTTATTAAAACAAAGTCAAAATCATATCATGTTTGTGCCTTTTTATTGTATTTACCATACATTGCAATGTGTCATGATGATTGCAGGCACAAATTTGCGGCTTTAATTTAAACTGGCTAATTACTAGCTAAAATGAGCTTGCATGCAGATCATCATTTCAAGTCATTTTAAGTTAATTTTGAAAGTGGTGATATTTGAGTGGGTGAGCTGTTTACTTTGTAATTAGTCTATCCATCTCCACCAGTTAGACCCACCCAGAATGATTTGGGGACCGAGTGCGAGCACAAGAAGTGGGCATTATCACGTTGACATGGACGGATGAGCCAAATTTAGCGTGATGGAGGCACTGCCTCCTCTCACATGACTTTTCACCTGTATCTGGTCATTCCCCCCTCACATTCACTTCACACAACTTGAACTCAATGAGAACACAATGTGCTTAAGGGAGGTTTGGGTGTTTTATATTCTGATTAATTCTTATTCTTATAATCTGATCTCATATTTTTAATATTCCTTATGTTTTGTCTTTGCAAACTGATTATTTTCTTTGTAGGAAGCACCTTCCTTGCCTGAATGTGTTCCTGGATCAATATCTTTTGTTGGCATTGAGATAATATTTCTGTCAAACAAGCATAGTACTACTAAGCCCATCTCACATCCTGCCCTAACCCCAGTGTTCCCATTGATTACCCACTCTGGCGGCCCGCCATAATCTAATCTGTGCCGCCACAGTTTCATAATGAACCAAAAATTTGTGAAAACTTCTCATGATAACATAAAAACTCTCTAACATTGTTTTGCACAGTTGCAAAGTATCTGTTTAATGAACTAAAATTGAAAGAGTGATATGGCTTTGTGCCCTTATCAAATCATTACATTCACACTGTTGTTTTAGGAAGCCAAAAAATTAGAATATAATAATAATAATAATTCTATATTATTATTATTATTATTATTATTATTATTATGACAGTAATAGCTGTAATCTGAACATGGGTTGGAGATCTTAAATTTGAACTCTTAAAGTGCACCAGATTAATTAAAATGTACAAAAATTTCTTTCAGGGTAGGGTGGGGTGGTCATATCCCCGGACCCCCCAAAGGGACTGAGGTCCACCCCCCACAAAATTCTGTGGGAAACACTTTAACCCCAACTATAAGGTAACAACAACAATCAAAATGGCAGAGTGATGAGAATATAAGCACCAGCTCTAACCTTACCCCAAATTAGATTTAAATAGCAAACCGTGCCAAAAACGAATAAACATCTTTGGCCAGCATCTCTGTGCCATACCCGTCCATGTCGCATCAGGGTCATGTCATTTGATATACGTGTCCATGTGATGCGCCAAGTGTCAACTTGACTTAAGATTCCTGATGAAGTGCTTTAATAAACTCAGTTAATCCTCTCCTGGGGTTCCAGTAATAAGGATTACATTTCACTGCTGCCTTTGAGGGAGGGATGCTGGCCGGGCATGAAGCTTAGCTTAAATCTGAGCCAATAATCTGAGCGAGAAGCTATAGTGTTTTAATGCAACGTAATTGCTACATTATTTAATTTGGTTGTCTTGCATTAGATGCATGTGTCTGCTGTAATTAGTAGTTATTTGGGTTGTCAATTTAACACATTAATTAAGTGCATTTAATTATTAAAATCAGTAATGCATTTAATCATGCCCCTTAACCTATACATATATTCCTTAAAGGATTAGTCCACTTTCAAATAAAATTTTCATGATAATTTACTCACCCCCATGTCATCCAAGATGTTCATGTCTTTCTTTCTTCAGTCGAAAAGAAATTAAGGTTTTTGATGAAAACATTCCAGGATTATTCTCCTTATAGTAGACTTCAATGGACTCCAAAGGGTTGAAGGTCAAAATTACAGTTTCAGTGCAGCTTCAAAGGGCTTTAAACGATACCAGACGAGGAATAAGGGTCTTATCTAACTGAGATAACTGTATATGCTTTATAAACACAAATTATCGCCTTGCATGTGCTTCCCCTTTCCATATTCTTCAAAAAGCTTACGTTGTATGTCCTACGCCTTCCCTATTCAACTTATGGAAAAAAAAAAAACGAAACGGAAATGCGGAAAGCAGAAGCACGTGCAAGGCGATAATTTGTGTTCATAAAGCATATACAGTTGTATTTTTTTATTTATAAAATGACAGATCGTTTTGCTAGATAAGACCCTTATTCCTTGTCTGGTCTCATTTAAAGCCCTTTGAAGCTGCACTGAAACTGTAATTTTGACCTTCAACCATCTGGAGGCCATTGAAGTCCACTATAAGGAGAATAATCCTGGAATGTTTTCATCAAAAACCTTAATTTCTTTTCGACTGACGAAAGAAAGAAAGACATTAACATCTTGGATGACATGGGGGTGAGTAAATTATCAGGACAATTTTATTTGAAAGTGGACTAAAACTTTAAAGTCCCCCTGAAATCAAAATGCTAAGTTATGTTAGCCTTAATGTTATGAATAAGCTGGTGTGTTCCAAAACAATGACAACATTTGCATTTAGGAGATATAAGCATTCAAAACCTACACTCACTTCCGCTAAAATGGATCACAGATTTTCATGACATCACCGCGGACTTCAGCTTCTCATCAGATCTTCTGTCCAATCAAATGCTCTCTAGATTCTAAAGCGTCCCGCCCCCCCTACATTTTTAATAGATGCTGAAGCTGCGAATGCTGCGGTGAAATCAGTCACTTGTTCACACATTTACTATTTCTACGTGGTGAATGGCACAAAAGTGCACTATATGGGGGACAGGGAATGATTAAGTGTAAATATGCTTTCCATTGAGGCGAATGAAGTCTGGATTCATGTTAGTGTGCACACAGTCTGCTCCAGTCCAGAGACACGAGAGGAGAGAGCGGATCATATGCGCAAGTCGGCGCAGGCGACAAAACGTATTTGGCCCATTTGAATTCTGCACAGAATGCTATATTTTAAAGCGATATTTAGGAGATTAGGAGGATAAATGGTTAGAGACTAGAGGCTTTACCGAGCTCAACGGCTCTAGCAGAGCTGTGATATAAACAAAACGCTATTGGCTATTTAAAAAAAAGGGGAGGAGCTGTCCTGCCCTGTCTTCCTACAGTTTAAATTATGTCAAACACACTGAATAATGCTATGCGTTCCAAGGCACTTCAGCAGGCCTTTAATAAGCCATTGCGCAAATCCAACCCTAAAGTACCACCTAATCAAAGACGCCTATCTATCAATTCAAAGCTTTACCTGCCATATTAATTGTATTTCATTTTTCAGCAAATAATCCCACATGGAAAAAACCTATATAAACATATATGTTTCAATATAGGTTTTGATATAGGTTTTACATATATGTGACATATATAAAATTGGCCGTTTTCCTATATTATATGTACATATATGTACATATATGCACACATATATGTACACATATGTACACATATGTACACATATGTACACATATATGTACACGTATATGTACACATATATATATATATATATATATATATATATATATATACACATATATGTACATATATGTACACATAATATAGGAAAACGGCCAATTTTATATATGTCACATATATTAAAAACCTATATCAAACCTATATTGAAACATATATGTTTATATAGGTTTTTTCCATGTGGGACCAATTTCACGTGTTCGTGTAGCGGTGTGTTTTCTGCGTTGTGTCGTAATCAAAGACAGACTGCGAAAAATCTTGCCATCAGGTCCTCACTTTATTCTGTATAACACAAATGGCAATATATGAGGACTTGTGCAGCATACAAACAGCATGCGGCAGCAACGCACAACGCTGAGAAAGAGAGATATTAAAAGTAACTTAAGTAAAGAAAAATAATCAACGAAACATCTGAATGTACATCACAGAGGGGTTTTGGATTACAATCATACAAATATATCATGTGAATTCAGCTGTTACATGAAACATGGCCTTAATTGAATCACCGCAAAAACTTTGTGCGACCTACCGCTGTGATGTCTCATGCAGACTGGGAAGCAGCAAAGTGCGTCAACACCCCAAGTCAGCATGGCGGCAGGAAACCCCAAATATGGTCATGGCAAGTGGAATCACAAAATAATTGTCTAAATACATAACTGCTACATTCGCACATACATAAGTTCTTGCATAATTTTTTTCGTTAATTCTTAGTTTTTGCCTTGATAATAGAAAATATGAGCAAGGCATCATGTATGACAGTCAAAAATGAGATATGAGCTACAAAATGACCAGATCCTGCCATTAGCTATATAGAAGACATATCTTGTATGTATAGGGCATATATATGGATATGAAGAAGCAATACAGGAGACCTATATTTCCTGTATATGCACATATATGTACCTCAATTTTGCCTATATGTGGCATATATACACATATATGCAGTATATATACGCATATATGCAGCATATATATAGCATATATGCAGTATATATGCGCATATATGCAGCATATATGCTCATATATGCAGCATATATATTATCATATATTTGCATATATGCAGCATATATGTACATATACACTGCATATAGGTTTCATATATGCGCATATATCCACATATAGGTTCTTTCCATGTGGGATGTTTTATGATTAACTCCAATTATATCATATTAGGGGTGTTGCAATATCATAAATCATCCAGCAGCATCTTTCTGAAACTCCACTTCCATTCACTCATAGTTTGAGTGTGATTCATTGTTAAAAAAAAGTATAAAACAAAATAAACAAAGATAATCTGATATTGTGGCAGCCCTACATCATATCATGTATGTTAATGTAATTTGATTAAAATGCCAGTCTATTTACATAGTGTCCTTGGTTGCAAGTCCTGGAGTTTGAGAGATATGCTAAAACTGCTCTTTTGCATTGTCTTTTACTGAACTGAGAAGCTCCTTGGCAACTTACAGGAAATGACCTTTAAATCGCAGTGAAACAAATCCAGGCGGAAACTGCTATGAAGGACACATTGGGATGGGAAGGGGGAAAGACTCATTGAGCTCTCTGAGCTAGCTCTGTGTCTCATCTAATTAGTGATGCATTTTGCGGGAAAACCATTGTGAACTCAACCGCAGGATGCTAGCAGGCTTTAATGGGACCCGAAATGCCAGTGTCACCGCCTCGAGCTTGTGTGCCTCCATGAGACGCTTTGATTCATCGCAGATATTCCTCAACATAAAGCACTTGAGTTTAATTAATTGCTCAATCCATCTGAGATGAGCGATGGGAAATGATGTGTTCCTTGCGAGTAAGTGAATGGTTAAATAGGACATGGTGCAGAAAGGCGAACGGTGGAACGGCAGTGCGGCGTCCACACCGAAACAACAGCACAGATGTTGTAACTTGACAAGTGCGGCAGAGGAGTCGACTGCAGTGCCATCTATAAAGTACGGAGAGAGCGGAATCATCGGGCAGGTGTCTTCTGGGTCAAACGGAGATTGTGACCTCTTCATGATTAGTAAACACAAACCATGGCCAAGAACAGGTGCGCTAGGGGGAGCGGGGGGAGGTAATGAGGCATTGGCGGTGTTATGGTCCTGAATTTTAATTGGGTAACAAAGACATGTTAGGATCCTATTATTTTACTGCCACTTCTCATTTTGTCCAAAACTTAAAATGATGTCATTATTTACTAATCCTAATTCTATTCCAAACCTGTATGGATTTCTTTCTTCGGTGTAATAAAAAATAATGTTATATTATATTAATAATGTGATATTCACACTATGTTCTATACAATGAAAGTGAATGAGAACTGATTCATTTAAAAAATGACAATTTAATCATAGTAAAGCACTATAAAGGAAGTCCATATGACTCATGCGATACATTCTAACAACGTGTCCTGACCAGACACAACGCAGTGGAGTCATAAAAGGCATCTTTTCCATGTTAAATCAGAGTTTTTGTCATAACCAGCTGTGAAAGCGATACGTAACGACCATCAGGGGATTGTATTTCCAGAAATTTTCCGTTTCTGAGATGTTGTGATTGACAGCTCAGGTACTGATGTTGTTTTTAATGATAATAAAATGAATATCATTGTGCATGACTTTAATTATTCACAATGAATAATTTACATTAGATCTTGCAAGTAAATTGAAAAAGGAAAAAATAATGTTTGAAATGAACTTTGTGTAAACAAACAAGTATATATCATGACAAAGACTGCATCAGTCCCTAAGTATGTGTTTTGAATAATGTTAAATTGGTTTAATATTTATGAATTTGACCAATCCATTTCATTGAGAGTGTGAGAAACTGGAGAGCCCACCCACACACTCTTCCTATTGGCTGTGATTTGTGATTCAGTGGAATCTTATCACATCATGTCTGGTTAGTCTTCTGAAGCCAGCAGCATTTTTTTCATTTTTTTATTTTTATGAGTAGCTGATATTTAAGTCATTTTTTACTGATAATCTTGCTATAGCTCTTAAATCTCAGCTGTACTTCCAGACTGATATAACAAATTCATTTTCAATGAATATCAACTTTTCTTTTTTGTCTTTTTTTTTTTCCTGTTCCTCACATAAACCTATTGTGTGGCTTCAGAAATCTTGGAATATATAGGATGCAAGTTATATCGACTACCCTTATGGTGTTATGGTCTTTTTCTTCTTCTTCTTTCTCCATTTTAGAACTTGACCAACAAAATCTCATGGCAGTTCATAAATATTTTACATTTTTGGCAATTCGGCAATTCAAGCAATCTCATTTGTACGTTTTCCTACAATCTGCTTGCACGCCGGTAACAGTTATGTTTCGGGGTGTACCTTCATGCTTTTATTTCCCCAAAAAATTGCACGTTTTTGTACGATTCACATTGTACAAATTCATACGGAACTGACACATCATAAAATAGCAGTGACACAGGTCACATGCTTTCACTGGAAAAGAGCAGCATACACCTTCTTTAGAACATATCTTGTTTGTGTGTTCCATGAGGAAAAGAATGACTTGTGGGAGAGAAGGCACAGTTTTCTTATTTGGGTGAATCATTCTTATGAATAGCAAGATGTGTTTTTATGAACTGTTTGAAATCAATATCCCTGTGCAGTGCTAATGCAGATAAACTGTATTAGGAAAGTAAGGTGAGCTATTTAATAAGTGAAGTAGTTTAGGGCCCCAAACTCGTCTATGCTGCTCAGAACTGGGGCACATCAGTTCTAAATTCATCATGTATCCAGAGATATCTGGACCTTTGCACCAGTACTGCAGGCGCTCTATCCAGACCCTAAGGACTCAAATGGGGCATCCATCCTCCATCAAGCCCTGCTCCTTATGTGCTACAAACCCAGCAAAAACAATACAAATCAGCACTAACTCATTAACTCATGTACAGTAGGACAACCACTTTGCTTGGAGTTCCACAGGTAACTAAGAGGACTTACCTCTGTCTGTGTCATAGAGGTAGACAAACTTGTCCCACTTGTAGTGAGACAGGAGACTCAGGACGGCGCCCTTCAAAGGAGGGCGCATCTGGATGACAAACTGCACGTCTGAGTCGATGGGGTAGCTGGGTGTGACGAAGGAGGTGTGGAGGGCTCCACAGAAGGAGGTCAGCGTGTTCATAGACTTCTTGTCATAAAAGCCGAAGATGGCGTACACCCCTCTGGAGAACTGCGAACAAACTGGAATCAGAGCAAGACGAGTTTAGTTTGTTTTCGACCAAGTAACAGTAAAAACAGCTTTGTAATTCTAAACCAATCCTACAAAATGGAATTGGATGATGTTGGCATGTGAGTAATTGCAATAATAGGAAAATCTGTACAAACAGGGAAATTTGTTTTGACTGCATAAATATGAGCGGAGAAATAATTGCATTATTTCCAGCAGATGAAAGTACTTCGTTACGTCTCACAGTGAGAACCCATCAACACACTCTTGCCTTAAACAAAACACAAAACTTCATGTCTGATTGGCTGTTCCTTATTCTCCCAAAACACTTGAAGCAAATGAAGCATAATTATGCACATCTCTATGAGCCAATAACATCTAATTACTGACACAGATAGCGGTTTGCAAAAAACCTCTGTTCATCTGTGTTACAATATTTAGCCAAGGGCAACAACATGGGTAGTTTTGTATGCAAGAAATAATATGAATTTAGAGATGATATACTTATTTAAAAGATATTTACAGATGTTCATTGTAACAACAGTTTCAGAATTTTATAAACAAATTATGGAATCTGTGGCTTAATACAGTAGAAATAATAAAATGTTAGCAAGACATTTTCAAGATAGTGAGAAGCCCTGGTGAGGACACCAGTATCCTAACAGGTTGACCAGCAATATTGATCTTTTCAGCATTTCTATGTTCATACTTTACTGTTGGCTGATGAAATTGTGTGAAAAATGCCTAGTTACCACATGCAGCTCCCAGTGTTGCCGACTGCTTTCAATTGAAAGTAGTTAAATCTGATTGCTAAATTAACTGGATGACGTCATAATGGTGATTTCACTGATTTATATAAATTTAATGAGTTCGTTTGCCCATATAATCTTTAGGGTATTAGGTTAGCTAAATTGGCTTGCTGTCCACTGAGGAGGGGCTCGATGAAGCAGCTTCAACTCGAGCTCTGATATACCCCCCAGTGAATAAATATAGGATATGATTACATAGGGCAAGGTACCTGAGATGAAGATGGAGTTTGGGGAGGTGGAGGGATGCTGGAACAGCTGAGACTGAAGAGAGGTAAGCAGCGGCTTATATACTCTGGCTGTTGATTGGAAGTTTAGATGGGCTCGCTCCTCCCTAAATTATGTTTAGGAACTTCACATAAATATAGATCAGTGATAAGAATCTAGATAAGGTTTATTCAAGAAGTTGGTAGATTTATCGCTAGGCTTTAAAAAAAAAAAGGCTCAAAAGAAGCACGGGACTCGCTAAATCTAGTAAAAAAACAAAACAAACAAAACAAACAAACAAAAAACGCTAAATTGGAAACACTGTCAGCTGCAAGTGGTTTCCTACCGCTACAATTCCTTCAACCAAGGCCTCTTTCTAAAGCGCCGACCTCCAGACATGTCAGCCAATCAGAATGTGCAAAATGATTTACTGACAGAGAGCGTTTCTGAATTGCTCTTCTCTCTGCTTTACTCTTAATGTAGCAGGAACTTTGTATGTTTCATTTCAGACAATCAAAAAAAGCAACTACTTAAGAAAATACTGACCTGTAGATGCCATATTGATAGTAGACATAATGTGTACTTTTAAAAGCTGTGAAAAGTATGTATACAGTACTGACATTAAATATAACTTATAACTATCTTATAATTAATTTGTTAGCCATTTGAAGAGATGTAAAAATTTCTTATTTTCTCCTAACAATTTGGATGTGTGACTAAAATCTCTGAACAGCAGAGCTCTGATGTCTTGGTAATGGCTGTGGAATAGTGCTTGATCTCAGCCAGACCACTTAATGCTGTTCAATGGCCATCTGATGCATGCTGCACTCAAAATCTCAAGCTCCAACCAGATTGGTCCGTTAGAATCAGATGGTGTAGCTGAGAGATCAGCCATCAGGGGCTAACGGGCCATGCTAACCAGTCAAACCAAGACCCGTAATTAGGGCTGGACGATTAATCGAAAAGTAATTGAAACCGAAATTCAGAACCTCTAACCGACGTAATTTTCCCATGTCGGTTATTTCGTTTTTTTAATCCTGTTAATACTTCCCCCTTAAAAACATACTACCACGTGTGTAGTATGTTGCATTTATAAATGTCAGCGCCGTCCTGTGATTTATCACTAAAGTAGCTAAGAAACTCAAAACTTATTATAGCATATATTTTTCTACTTTTGAAGGAACTATTTACAACCCACAGCTTCACAATTAATAGAGAGACAGAATGACCAATTCACACATGCAAATACACATGCTAATTTATCTGCATCTGATTTACAATTAGCAAAAATCTGTAAGAAATGTTACGAACCATAGATAAAATAACTGCTGAAAGTGAGTTATGTCAGAGCACTCTTTTAATAGGAAAAAATATCCCACCTTTAATAGTCAATCATATTTACAGTAAAAACCTTGTCAGTGAACTATGAGGGCAAAAACAAACAAAATAATCGTTCATTAATCGTAATCGAGGTAAAATGTTCAATTAATCGAGGTTTTGATTTTAGGCTTTAATCGTCCAGCCTTACCCAGCCTTATTAGTCCAACAGGTCAATTAGTCTATTGGTATCATGGATTTCATATTTACCCAAAGGCCAAACATAACATATAAACTGCCCGTTCCTGGCTGGAATTAGCTAGTAAGTGGACCAGATCTTATGCTGATAATCAAAAGTCTAACTAGGCCAGACTAGTGATTACAAAATCACTGTCTTCTCTATTGCTCTAGAAGATGCCGTCTCAACAGCTGGACATCCATACAGCTGGATTACTCTGGCATGTATGTGAGATAACAGGCCTGCAGCGGAGTGACAATTACACTGTGAAGGGGCTAGTTAAGTTGCCCGTCTCCTCACTGGCTCTGCTGGTCTGCAGCATTTCCTTCAGTTTACTCTTAATTTGGGCCAGTTCTGACACAGCCTTTGTCCTCAGGGATAAGAGCTGGCTGCTTCCTTTCCATCAGTTGTCCTGGACTTATTAGGACAGGCTTTGAACAAACTCAAACCAAATACATAAATTATGTCAGATGCCTCTGCTTGCAATCGTCTCTCAACTCCAACTAAAGCCTGTTTGTGTCAGCCTGTCTACCCCAACCATCTGGATGTTCCCCTAAGCTTACTTGTTTCAGGCCTGGCACCTTTCTCTTCCTGAATTTCTCAATATCAATTGGTTTACAGATTAAGGCTGTTTTTTTTTTTTTTCAAAGCACTAAGTGCACACAAATAGTGTTTAATCTTTAAGTCGTTTTGTCAAAATCATCATCATCTAAGTAGTACATAAATTAGCAGCATTGGATCACTCCTAAGACCATTACTTGCAATTAAATACACTGTCCCAGTTAAAGAGCGAAAAATTAACCAGAATAACCAGTCCTATAATAGGAATTAATGTTGTCGACAATATTATTGCAAGACAACTGTATGCTATATTCGAGAATTAAAAGTTTTTCACGTGCACACTTTGTGATAGGCTTGAATTTACAAAACAATGATAATTGATAATAATTTGCAATTGATAATAACTATAAATATTTTCTCAAGAAACATGAGACCCTGCAGTGCCAATCAATTCGAATGGATTATTTTTACATGAACTTTCTGAGGATGAATAGACGTTTTAGTGGAATGGACTTTCAATAGAGGGACGAAATCTTTCAGATTTTCAAAAAAATTAAGTTTTGAAGATCTTATGGGTTTGGAACAACATGAGGGTGAGTGATGGCAGAATTTTCATTTTTAGGTAAACTATCCCTTTAAGATTATCCAAAGGGCAGATTTTGTAACATTGTTGAGAACCCAGCCTGAGTGAATGAGGCCCTTCTTGAACATTCTTGAACATCAATGTGAAGTAGTGTTTGCACTATTGGTCTTGCTTCATTCCTTAAAGTAATTCCATGAGATTAAGACAAATCTCAGTGCTTGGAGTCACTATAAGCCCTGTTTTGTAGCGCACGCATTGCCTCATTGCTTTTCATTACGCAGAGAGTCCTGGCATGTCACGTCACATTTTGATAACGTGTTTACTCTGGTGGGCACGGGGCATGCAGCTGGGCCCACTGCAGCTCAGGGAACAGTGTAAACGGCTCTCTCAATGGCTGAAGAATCCTTCCTCGGCCCCTCCATCTTTACCTTCTAACCCCCGAGCAACTAGCGGTCTCATTACAGGGTACTCGTCAAAATGCGCCTTCATTCTGCTAATCAGGATGCTCTCTGCACTGTAGCAGGAACAATGCCTTTCCACATGCCTGGCTGCTCCAAATGACCGTGAGGCCACTGGTGTTGAAATGATAAGAACCATTAGAAAAGGCTCCGTCCCAACGGCTGCGTTTCGGACTGAAATAATGTAATCGCAGTGTCATGCACTTGAAGCCATCTTTCACCACCATGATTGTACATGGCCCAGAGACCTAGAGCACATTGCTGCAAATGTCAGAGTCGATCATCCAGCTTTCGGTATTCACTGTCCTCTTCTGTCCTTAGTCCTCTCTCTCTCTTCTCATCCTGCTGCTTCTGCTATTCCACCCACCCCTACAAACACCTCCCCCCAAACACAACACTCTCAAGGATGAAAGTCCTCTGGGGGTTTGAGCAAGTAATTGTATCTGCTCTTGTGAGGAGACATGTGAAGTCCTTCAAACTGTTTCTTCAAAATACCAGCTGAAAACAGACGCGTGAAGAAGCGTGCAATTGGGATGTGTATTTGAAAGGCAAATACTTTTAGATTTCACATCCTCTTGCATGCACAAACATATATTTTTTTAACCAGATTTATTGAACTGACCACAAAAACAGTACTTCTGCTGCTCCCTATACGCAGAGCTCCAAAAAAAAAAAAAAATAATTGAGATGATAATTTAAATGAGATTAATTAAATGTGTTTATCGCCGTTAATAATTTGGCAACCATCAATGCATCTGATTTCTGATAATGCATCTGATAATGCAATTTATGTCATATAATTTTAATTATTTTAATGTGCTACACTGTATAATGACCGTGATTTTAACAGTAAAATACTGTAAAAATGCTGCGGTGAAAAACTGTCAATTGTTTTACAGAAAGTTTCCGTACTATATACGGTGAATAACTGTAATAGATCTAACGGTACATTTAATGTAATTTTACGGTAAAATACCATTAAATTCACAGTTTTTGGAAGTGAAAAATAACAATTCATTGTAAAATTTACAGTGAAAAACCGTAAATTGACATTCCCACAATTCCCTGCGTGACACTTCACATTTGATATATTTTCGTTGAAATAACTCTGTTTCTTCTTAGTTTTTCTCATTTTTTTTCTAATCAGTTATGTACATTAGGGTTTTATGTTACATCTAATGTTGTTAAATTAATGTTTATTGCATTTTTAAAATTTCATGAATGTTACCATGATGGTGCTTAGTGTGTGTGTGAATGACACTGTGTGCACTTTCTATATGTTAGTGTTGTCCTTCTCAGCTTGTGGAAAAGCTGCTTGTGATGAACTTTGATTCATCATGTGACTCTTATCACCACTGTGTTTGGTGACTGTCAGTGTATTATAAAGGTACAAAACAGATATTAGTACTTCATTAGGTTGGTAAATTAACTAGTGATGGGATTTATGGCTCTTTGAGGGGATCCGGATCTTCGCGATCCGTTCCTTTCAAAGAGCCGTTCAAAAGAACGGCTCTTTTGGCTCTTTTTAAATATTTAGTCAGTTTTAAGAAGCCAGCTTGGGGGCATCTCAGTTTATCCTGGAAATAATCACTGGGAGGAATGATGAGGTGAGATTTGTAGTCAAATAATTAAAACTCGGATATCACACACCAATATCTGAGTTTGAATTATTCTGAAATATTGATTATTACCTCATTTGTCATGTGTGGACTATATTCCATAGGGTTGCACAAATCCCTCTGCTTAGACAGTGACATCACTATTTTGGATTTACCTTTAGTACAAAGTGTGTGCGTGTGTGTGTGTGTGTGTGTGTGTGTGTGTGTGTGTGTGTGTGTGTGTGTGTGTGTGTGTGTGTGTGTGTAAAGCTACGTTGACTTATGTTATTCATACAATACCTACTCACAAATAAACATCAAAAACAAAGCCGGCTGCAATGAATTTCTGTGCAAAACAGCTTTTACTACAAACACTTCCACACAAGAACATTGTTATCACACAAGAACATTTTGATAGAAAACAAAAAATATTTAAAGTAGATAAAATTAGAATAAATAAAATGGAAATGTCTACATACTACATACTATTACTACTGTAAACTTTGCAAATAGGACATCAGCCCCTTCAACTTCCGCTCCTACCCAATGACAGAGGAACGCAGGGTTTTTTTCCACTGGAGTACTCACGTGAAGGATGCGTGCACAACTAATAACTAATATCATCACGCTATAAAGGGTTGGCCTGCGCTGGGTGCGCCCCTCCCCCTATAACTGTTCTGTCTCGCGGAGGAGCTCATTTGTGTGTGTGAAACACGCATAGGAAAAAAGAACGACAGAAAGAACGGCTCCCCTCCAGCCGCGACTCGGCTCCCATCGTTCATGTTTATGAGCCGTTCAAAAGAATCGGTTCGTTCGCGAACGTCACAACTCTAAAATTAACATTATATAAGTTAATGAAATACGTTATTTTACCGTAAATTGAACAGATTTTTTTTTTTTTTTTACGTTGCTACTGTATTTTTTATGGTAAAGTTCTGGCAACCACAGCTGCCAGTTTTTTACCATAAATTTTACTGGGATTTTTTTTACAGTTTATGTTGTCACGATTCCTCGATTAAATTTTTAAAAAATCCTCGATTTGCAATTTACCTGTGTCAATTAACCGGTAAAATACCGGAAGTGGCACATACTACAGATGAGAATCAATGACCTGTATTATTAGACCATTTTCTAAGGCTGCACAATATATTAAAACTATTTAAATACCATAATTTGGCATAGCATAGTGCTATCATTTATAAACCTATGCTAACACAGGTGAATACATCAATATGTTTCTAAATATGCCAGTTGTTAATAAAAGTTTAAACCCTCGCTCTGAGTTTGCATGTTTTGATATCCACACATTCTTGTTTGGCTGTAGTGGCTGTAGCATTTCTATCATAAAGAAGTGGCCATATTAAATATTAAGTGATCATTTGAATTAAATGTTGTTTGGCCAATATTAAATAAGGATTTTATCATGCTGTAAAGTGTAACAACAACAATCACCATGCCGTTGACACCCTTTATAGGCATTTGTTATAATACATAATGTAAAGAATTGAATATTTATATTTCGTATATTATATTATGTATTTTAACAGTGTTGTTCAGTAAAACCATAAAATTACTTGCTTTTGATACTTTCTTTGAACCTATTATTATTGCCTCATTGTTATTTTACAGGCTATTGTTCATTAGGTTTATTTAATTATCATACAAATATCTGATTACTCAATTAATCGTCAAAATGTTCGACAGAGTACTTGATTACCAAAATAGTCATTAAATTTGATTTAATATGTATAAAATCATACTTTGAGTTTTATGCTGTAAAGCTACAATTGTACATAATTACAATTTTATTTCTCTTTAAATATTTTATTAAAGTTCTATTCTGACCCCTAATGAAGCTGTTTTTTTTTGTTTTGTTTTTCTAAACTTCCATAACATTTGGAAGAGGTATGGGGGGTGGGAGGGTACAACAATACAATTCTGCTTAGGGAACCCATTTAGCCAGCAGCGGCCCTGCACAAAACAAATGGCCATTTCATAATGTATCCTCTGTCCTTTGGCCATTTCAGATCTGGAGCATCAGTTAGCCTTCAGATGGTATTTTGGCTGTTTATGGGTTACAGACTGGCTCACTACAACACATAAATAGCAATTTGCACTGCATACTGCACATAGGTGGCATTCCAGCCAAACTCCTTACATTCACTCGCGCACAGGACACAAATAGCAAGGTAAGATGTGGTAAGAAGATATTTCTGCTGGTGTCACCATTGCCTTGTACATGGAGGACCAGGACCACAAGTATTGGGGTAAGATGGCCTTTTTGAATAAATGTATATTTTGTGCTATGACAACTAAATTAGCAAATGTTTCTGTTTATTTTCCATAATAACACTTTGGCTGATGCATCATCATCCTGCACATGCTAAATTCATATCTAAATATGTTAAAAAAGTGAATGCACATTGTTCTTACTCTATTTCTCATAAGATATTAAAAGCTTACTGCTGAATCCAAGTTTAACGTTAGTACATATTGCACAAAAGTAAAAATGCATGGTCTTAAAGGGATACTCAAAAATTACAATTTTCTCATTATTTACTCACCCTCAAGTTGTTCCAAACCTGTATACATTTCTTTGTTCTGCTGTACACAAAGTAAAATATTTGGAAGAATGTTTGTAATCTAGCAGACCTTGCCCCCCATTGACTACCACAGTAGGAAAAACAAATCAAAACATGGTAGTCAATCCTGTCCAAAGGGTCATGACAAGGGTCATGACCACACCAATTCCAACCTTCCACACACACACACACACACACACACACACACACACACACACACACACACACACACACACACACACACACACACACACACACACACACACACAAACACACACACGCACAAACACATATAATGTACCACAAGTCTTCTCTAGACCCTTCAACCTCATGTGACATCAGCAATTGGTGTAGTCCATCACTAATCTGCTAGTCATAGTTGTGTCCTGATTTTTGTACACTCTAACCTAAAAATAATAGCATATGTTATTCAAGTCAAAATTATTTATTATTGCTAAATCAACCTAGATACAATAATTTATACAAAAAAATAAAAAAAAAATAAAAAATGCAATTCTATTGGTTACATCAAGTAAACAACAATAAACAACAACAAAACAGCTCTTTAAAGGGTCAGTACATACAAAAATGAAATTTCTGTCATTAATTACTCACCCTCATATCGTTCCAAACCCGTAAGGCCTTTGTTCATCTTTTGAACAGAAATTAAGATATTTTTGATAAAATCCGAGAGGTATCTGAACCACACATAGGCAGTTACCTTTCTGGGCCTTGAAAAGTGCAATGACGTTGCTGCCTATATGGTTCAGATACGTCTCGGATTTCATTAAAAATATCTTAATTTCTGTTCCAAAGATGAACGAAGGTCTTATAGGTTTGGAACGACATGAGGGTGAGTAAATAATGACAGAAATTTCATTTTTGGGTGAACTAACCCTTTAAGGCAGTGGTTCTCAACCTTTTTTCCCAGTGGGTCGCACAATGGTCCTACTGCATGTGTCACAGGCCGAATATAATTTGTAAGTTACTGACTAACTTACTGACAATTATCCATGAACATTCACAAACTGTATATAGTCACTTTAAGTAGCTATTTAACTCGGTACAACTGTAAAATCTCTTCAACAGCATCTAATAGTCACCAAACAATCCCACAAACACCTTAATAAGAAAATGTTACTCAGCTCTTTTTATAAACAACATTAAGCGCATTGTAATTACAATCTCTGACGATATCAAGAAGTCCGAGCGTGCGGCCGAGTTGGCCTCATTCCAGCTGCGGTGCGCTGATGCGGTCATTTTTATTGATTTAAAATACAAGTACATCAAACAAACACATCGAATTCACAATTCACATGTCTTTTGGAATTGTAGGCTTTGTAAATGTCAAGTAGGCTAACATTACTTTACTACAGAGCAAACAGGAAGGCTACCCATCTTGCTCATTAACAGCAACTGATTCTTCCATTCTTCTTACCTTTGCTGCTGATGCTACGACTCTTCTTGTTTGCACGTGTTCCTTCATTGTATGTTCCTCATTTCGTTTTCTCCTCTAATAACAAATTTGATCATTCTGATCCCTAAATTTACAAAAATAATGGCTACTGTTGGAATTCTGCCAAAGCGCGCACTTGTAAGCGTTCCTTAACTGCGTAATTGCATAAGTACATAGGTCTGCGCGTCCAAAAACAATAAATGCCCACCAGAAATATTTTATACAACATTATAACATTATAGCTCAAATTTATTTTTTTAATTGTGGTTGGCATATCGCGGGCCGTATTTGCATTAGTGACGGGCCACATATATATACTCTGTCATCATGTATTCATGTCATTCCAAACTCAGATGACTTTCCTCTTTCTGTGAAATACTGAAGGAGATGTTTTGAAGAATATTCACACTGTTATTTTTCATTCAATTTAAGTGAATGGTTACTTGGGGCTATCAATCTTAAAAAATAGCATCATAAAAGTACCAAACTGCCCTTCAAAACATGACAGCTAATGCAGCTTGATGGTAACATAAATATGAATCCAATTATTAAAGTTGAACTGTGTAATTTTACCCCAAGCTTTTGGTTAATCCCAGGGTCGAGAGGTCGAGATGTCGACCAGAACAGAGCAATGTTTTGAAAGCATAGACCCATAGTGTCACAATGTCTACACTCTTAAATCAACCTATGAATGACTTACTTATAGTTGTCTCTGCACATTAAACAAGGATAGAACAAAGTATTCTGACATCCATCCAAAGACTGCATACATAACCTTTAAATGTTATCTTTTCCTGGTAGAACAAAAAAAAAAAAAAAAAAAACAGTCTCTGCATGAAAGAACAAACATGTGAAGAATTGTGAGCATGCTGTTAATTCACTTAAGCATTTTCTGCAATCCACTGCTGTTGCAGTATTTTGCTGTTCCTGCTAGAATATCCAACAAATCATGCATTCTCCACAGAGGAAATGTATTACAAGGGCAATGGTTGCAACAATCTCCTTCTACTTCTTTTTCCCCTTGGGGGTTTATGACTGGGGTTGATGCATGTACAGCTTATGATATTCTGTAATTGGATTTTCAGAAAGCTGTTGACAAAGTCTCCCACAACTGCCTAATCCCCAATCAGCAGTGCAGCACTGAGCATGTTCCTATAGCTGGGTAGAGAGCAATGGAAGCATGCAGCCCAGAGATGCCATTGTAATATGGCATGAGGGGGTGCTGTGGATTTACTGTAGCATTTGACAAAACACAGCGCATTTTACAGGGTATGCAATAAAAACAGCTAATCTCAAGAAAGCACAAGGGAGAACATGCTATCATGTAACCTAACTCACATCTAATAGATACTGTATCAGGTAATGAAGCCAGTGATAGTCCACTGACATTGAGAACCAATTATTCTTTCCCATAAAATGATAGTTATCAGGAAGCTACACTAAACTTACCTTACAAAAAAAATGTTAGTAGTAGCATGGTGTCAGATTGCACTATAATGGTACTGAATGATTATATTCAAGTTCCAAGGTATTTATTTGGTAATCCAAGGTACTTTAAATTGTACCAAACATACTTCAATTGACCCCTTGCCGGGAGTTTGATTGACAAGCAATCTAACCAATCAGAACGCCGCATCCGCCATTTTGTCCGACAAAGCAGCCCGTAGTTAGACGATTAACCTCGGTGGAGTTAAACTTGAAAAATTGTGTATATTGACGTCTCTACGCGTTTAAAACAACATTCATTCTCATGTTCATTCATGTTTATTTGACGCTATAAATGGACTCGTAGGAAGAGATGATCGGTTAAGGAGCCTCTTGAGCTGAGGCGTTACAGCAATCTGTCACGACCATGGTCACGACATATTAAAGAGCCTAAAAACGTTTTTTATTGTTTGAATTTCTTTAATAACTACACAGTTTGAAAGCTGGGACTTTGTAACCTGCTCTGTCTTGTCTGTCGACGTGTTGTCAGTGTCCTCTTCGCTCCACGATGTATTTTTCACTGCGTGTGGTGTGACAGCGCTACGGCTTGTCGGACAAAGCAACAGTAACTAAGGGGGGCGGGTCTTTGCGAAGGGTCAATTGCACAGAAAGCATGGTATTATCACAGTATACAGTTTCAACGCTATGCTACCATTTAGCTGTGTTAGCTATGCTTATACATGCTTACTATATGTAGCTATATACCAATGAGCTAATTCACTCAAAAAAATCAAATAGAGTTATAAACTACTGTATTTAACAAAATGTTACATTTTGTGAGAACTTACATTTTCAATAAGCAAGTGCTTCATTACAGATCAAAAGCTGTCTGAAATCACTGAATGAAACACAATTACATGCTTGTTTGTTGTAGGGAAAACTTTTCTGTCACGTACACAAAAGCAGAGACCTTGGACTCAGTATTTCTAGCATATCATGCTAGTCGCCCCCGTAGCAGGAGCTGGAGTGGGCAGCGAGCCTCGTTGAGGAGAGAGCTCAGGGGAAGTCGTCAAAGAGGCCATTTGCAAATCGTCTCTTCCTCTGGGTAACTTAGCTGCAGTTTCCAAGAGAGGCCATTTTCAAAGGGGAGAGACGAGAACTGTGGGTGGTGTGTGTTTTATCTGGGTTTCTTGTAAAGCAGGATGAAAAAATGGCAGCTCAGATGCAACATTCAGTCTCTCTCTTTCTGTGCTTTTCTCTTTTTCAGCCTCTCTGAATTCTTCGAGTCAGCTCACTCATATCACCCACATATCTATCCATCACGGCCGCCTCCACATCACTGATACTAACCTGAAAACCACTGACCAGCTCTTGTAATATAGCTTTCACCATAGAGTTGTTCTCAAATGATATATAGGAATTCATGACAAGAAGTGCCTGATAAAAAGTCAATCCCAGCAAGAAAGGGATTTGCATTGTTTGCTTGATTACAGGCATGAATTTAAAGCAAGTCTCCCAAGGCGCTCTCTTTCAGCTCTGGCGTTACTGTCCAGAATAACTAAACAGGCCACGGGTGGGAGGGGAAAGGACTCTTTAACCTTGAAGCTATCATGTAAAGAATACTTCTTTCTGCCTCGCTCTCAAGCCTACTTTTGGTCTTAAACAGTAAAGAGTCCACTTTCCTATCACAGCTTTCAGGAGTCCTTGCTGAGGTTGTAATGCTAAAGTAAAGAGGGCCTGCCTCATTACAGGCTGAGCTTCAGAATCCCTTTATTTCGGAGCTTGGCAGTATGAGAATATCTAGGCATTTCTTATGCCTCGCCTGCAGACAGCCCGCAGATGTGTCTTCTAGGAGCGGCTCAGTGACTTGAGGTAAAGTACCCAAAGACCATGAAAGGGATGTGGGCTGCATCCCAATTCGCTTACCACTACCACACACTAATGTACTTTGCTGATGATGGGAAAGTGCATGCCCTATCCCTTACCACTAATTACTCCTAAATTTGAGAGACAGACTCCAGCCCTAATCCAACTCCTATCATACCCCTGAAATGCAAGCATAGTGGTAAAGAAATTCATACTCTTTGAAACATTTCCCCTAACCAATCCACTTTGCTCTCCTTCAAATCTAACTCATTGCTATATAGCACTAATAGTATGTGGTGGGGTGAAGATGCAGTTGGCAGAGCTCTGAATCCTCTCATCACTGACACTGGCCTTCATTAAATGCTTGCACATCCAGCAGATCCTAGAGCCTGTGATACCAGTGGGCTGCAAAGGGAGGAACGAAAGACAGTAATAGAGATAGAGGAGGCGGTGTGTTCACAAAAAGCTGCAGTCCAGCGTGAACAGCATTGGAGATGTGAGCGATGAGGAAAGAAACACACAATGCCTATGAAAGGCCCAACTATTACCTAAGGGGCCCTCGGGTTAACGCAGAGCCAGGGTCAGGGCCACAAAAGGGAACACACAGGTGATAGAAGTGGCAGCTACTCGAGCGCTGAGACAGCCAGAGTTTCAGAGCCGCTGACTTGAACAGAAGGGAAAGACTGGCTGCTGCGCGAGTCCGTGCTGCTTATTTTGCACAACCAAGTTCCCAGGTCACCCAAGCCAGCATAAAAACACAATGACAGGCTTAGGAGCCATTGTCCCTTTTCAAATGTCTTTAAACAGTGCTTCACTTCTGACAGATCACATTTTTCCCCCTTTCTTTTGCTTTTCCAAATAGAGGACATCTGAGCCAAACGCACCATCGGGAGGTTCAAGCATGGAATCGCTCCAGATTGTCTTTTCAGTCTGCAGCTGGACAGGATTAGGGATCATCTCTGCCTGGGGTGAACTTTCTGATCCACATGCAAGCCTAACAAGAAAACAATCCAGCTGAGGAACTTCGGGGGAAAGCAGCAAAAGCCCACACAAAGAAAGAGAGAGAGAGAGAGAGAGAGAGAGAGAGTTATAAATAGGAGCCATGTGTCAGGCCTTGCATTTGCAGATTGACTTGCGAGTGACTTAATATTTCATTGCTTGTCACACAAACAGCCACGGACAAGCTGGGAAGTCTTCCTATGGAATCTACCCACAGCTTTTGCTTGCTGATGCTTGAACTGCCGAGTAAAGCTACTCAAATGAACCATTTCCAAAGTAACATGGGAAGAACATGGATGAGAGAATGATTCTCAGCTCAGGATGATTATCAATCAATAATCATGATTATTTAACTCACAGATTTGGTTAGGGTCAGTGCAGCACTACCACAAACTCCAACATGCAGTAAGAGAAGGATAATGTACAGTCAGCAAGACATTATCACAAAATACTACATGTTTTTTTGTTGTTTTATAACTTCCTACAATAATGCAACACTGCCGTAAGCAGTATTATTCTACTCCATTTCTTCAACTGACAGTGAGGAATCAATACAAATTTTATTTAAATTACAACACAGTTGGGTTGGAGGTTCTATAAAAGTGAAAATGTCAATAAAAAGCTAGAATATCAAAACTGCTAGAGGTTATTGATGTTCATAGTGGTTCTGCATTCTTTTTTTGTTAAAGCAATCTTTAGCTAGCGAATCTTGATCAATTTGACCAGTCTATTCGACACCCCAGTTAAAGATCAATAGTAAACGATGATACCAATGACTCCTCTGTTTAGACCTACTTTGAGTCAAACTACTGCCAGCTGCATTAACCTGTGGTATTGTGCTTGCTGGTGTTTTTAACCAATTAAACATATTATGGTTTGCTGTATGTACTGTAACTGAGAACAGAAGGGGCACTGCATCTTAAAGCAAGACTTCAGAGAATGTTGGGCATCTTTAGCATAAAAGGATAAACATCAATAGCTTGCTTGATTTACAGTATATTTCTTTGCACAAATTGACGGTGCTCTGAAGGTACATTAAAAGCTTGTTCTATGTTCTATTTGTAGCTAACTGATGGAAGACTGCATACACTGCATGGGTCATGAATTATTGTACATCATATTTCTGGCCTATATAGGTATGATCTTGGCAGGTGTGCTAATCTTGTCCATTTCAGCACATAATATCCTTGGAAAGCTAGTAGATTTATATGGTTAAGCTAGACCAAATGTTCACATACTCCCTAATGGTGTCATCTTTCCTGCAGGGCAATGGTTTAAATGCTCTCAGTGGCCTTGGGATCGGTAGGATCAGATCTCAATCCAGGGATCTTCATTAATCTTGACTGGGTCTAGAGACGTATGTGAGTTCTCCACACAGAGGCTGCTGAAAGCTTGCCAAAATCATGTTCCATAATAAACTTGGGATGGGAACCATCTGAAAGCCTGTGATAGTTCTGCACGCTCCATTCAAATGAGACTTTTGTCATCTTTTGTGCCTTTCCTCTGCCTCTCCTAAATACATTTTCCACAAAGCCATAGCGATGAACAATAGAGGGGTCCTGGTGCACCAGAGTAGATTATAGAAACATATGCACACTGTTAAGTGTTTTCCATTATTCCTAGAGAACAGCTGAAGCCCAAGGAGTGTTAAATGTAGTTGAAGACGTCACTCTGACCTTCAGAAGCGCAACATAGCTGAATTAAAAAAATACAGAACAGGCTGAAAATACACCAGAAAAAAAAGATGTGCACTACATCATAGACAAATTGAGATTTAAAATATTTAAATAGGAAACCGTTTGGAAGTAGACAGGTAGGTTGCTTTAATATGTCCAAACATTTCAAGTAGTTTTGAAATACATAATTTATTAAACAGTGTAAATTAGTGCCAAGTACAAAGAGTGCTGTTGTTACAACAGAACAGCAGGATAAGTTATAGCATCAAAACATAGATTTTTTTTTTTTTTTTTTTTTTTATGCATGATTTTACTTAATAATTATACTTGTACCAACCCCCATCACCCCATTTTAACCTAAACTGTATGCATACAGCAAACATTTAACTCAAAAGAGAAAAATAAAATGGGATTTTTCATGCTGGAGTACTCAGAAATGAGGGCGAGAGGATCCAACTGCAGTACATAATAGCACAACCAGGGAACAGAACTGAGTAAACCGACGAAACACCATAGAAGGACAAGACCTGACAAAGACCACAAGGGCATAAATACACAAATACTAAGGGTAAAATGGAGGAATGAGGGAATCACAGGAAACAGGAACTGAACTAGACAAACTTTAAAGGATTTGTTCACTTTCAAATAAACTTTTCCTGATAATTTACTCACCCCCATGTCATCCAAGATACCTTCCCTATTCTACTTACAGAAAAAACGGAACTGGCGCCGCCGCGTTCGTTCAGTAAGTAGAATAGGGAAGGCGTAGGACATACAGCGTAAGCTTTTTGAAGAATAAGGAAAGCGGAAGCACGTGCAAGGTGATCATTTGTGTTTATAAAGCATATACAGTTGTATTTTTTTCAAAAATGACAGATCGTTTTGCTAGATAAGACCCTTATTCCTCGTCTGGTATTGCTTAAAGCCCTTTGAAGCTGCACTGAAACTGTAATTTTGACCTTCAACTGTTTGGAGGCCATTGAAGTCCACTATAAGGAGAATAATCCTGGAATGTTTTCATCAAAAACCTTCATTTCTTTTCGACTGAAGAAAGAAAGACATGAACATCTTGGATGATATGGGGGTGAGTAAATCAGGAAAATTTTATTTGAAGTGGACTAATCCTTTAAGTACAAAAAACAAACAAAAAAACAGAACATGACAGAAATACATAAACCAAGATATTTCTAGCTCTTTACATTTAGATGAAAAGTTGTATGGATATATATCATATGAAACAAGAGAATTTGCTGATTCAGATGAGACCACTTCTGTCATTTAACATTCATAAATGTGACTGCAAAACAAATTATATACCAGATTTAAATTTTCCACCTCAAAATTAGTTTTGTCCTGTAAATCCATTCCATTTTTATAGAGTCTTTAAAACTTCTACAGTCACTTGAGGAGCTTTATGCTCATGCATGATAATGATTTTGCCCCTGTAGCTCATTTTTACATGATTCAACTGATGGATTAGTTCAAGACTTTCCGGTCTCTGTTTTTGTTTACTCTCTCTGAACTATTCTATGAATCCCATCCGTGTTTTTCCTAACCCAAATGCTGGTTTGTCACAATCACAAAAGCCATTTTTTTTTCCTCCACAGCTGTGACGCATGAGTGATAAACAGTCCATAACAACAAGTAATTTTCATTTGTGTGATTGTGCACACCAGGAGCTTGTCATAAGGTTCGCCATAAACCATCTGCAGCTTTGTACTGCAGATAAACGTTTTCAAAGCATAAATGAGATTTTATGAGTGTGTGGGAATATTTACTCTTATACTTATTTCCCCCTTCTGTTTACTGGTGATTTTTATGGTCAGCTGTGCATTCTTGTCATATCATCATGCTGATATCATCTTCAATAACAACAAGGGCAAGATCTGTCATCTGTTGATTTCTGCCTCAAAGTGATTTAGGGGAAAAGAACCTCTCGAAACATGGTCACACGAAAACAACAGGCAGATAAGAGCAGCGCTCTATCTAATAAGAGCTCAATGCCAGACCGGCGCCATCGTTGCTACGCTGTCAAAACGTCGGCTTGGTTTTGAAAATGGTAAAAGCGCTACTTCAGCTGGGTGGATAGTGTACGCAGCACCTCAAAAAACTAGAGACTTGAATATCAAACAACATCTGTGAGCACCAGTTATACCAGGATAAATAAGACACAGCTACAATACTCCTCAGGTTCCCTTTGATATTCCCATTAAAAATTCATTGTGTTTTATTTGCCTTCAAGTGAGTGAAGTGTTTGTTGCCCCCTATCTTCCCCAAGCTATCTTGCAGGATCTCTCCAGAGCTCAATTCTTGGAACAGAAAGTGTGACGAGGTTTGTAATGTTCTTTGAGAAATAAAACCTTAATTAAACCGGATTTCATAACACTGCCCACCACCGCCTCACTCCACAGGATGATGTCATTGTTCTCGTGTAACAGCGAGGCCTGTGAGATCAAGTCGCTTTGGCAAGGGCAGTCGTTCAGGACCAAGGGCAGCGACAACACAAACAATACAAAAATGTATTGGTGGAGGGATAGGGCATGAAGTTATGGAAGGCTTGACTGCTGTGCACTACATTGTGCCCTTTACTGACAAGAATCACATGGGTCCAGACCACACCATGTGACTGCCCCGCTGCCTCTTTGGGACCTTAAATCCGAACCTGCCTGCATAGCATGGAAACGGCCTTGGAATCCCCCAACAAATTCATTGACTGACCACCACCCCCTGATGACTGCAAACAATGACTGTCTCTATGGGACCTTTTCAGCATACTGCTCTGCATATATCTGCATATATTTCCTGCCACATGGTGCCGGCATATTGCTTCCATTTTTTATTTATTTATTTTTTTAATTTAGCTGAACTTTCTTTATCACATGAGGGGTAGCACTTTATTTTACAGTTCTGTTCCCCATGTACATACTTTGTACTTATAGTAATTGCAATAACTGGGTAATAACTAAGTACTAACCCTGAACCTACCCCTAAACCTAACCTTAACCAATGTAGTAACCTTATATTACCCAGTGTACTTTCTTAGGTAAGTACACTGTAAGTACATGTAAGTGCACGTACTGTAAAATAAAGTGCAACCACATGAGGTAAATAAAATGAAAAACTAGATCTTTATTTGCCCCATGCACAATTTGCCACTGGGGCTTTGCTAACTGAATGTTTTTTTAGTGTATTGCTAGGGTTGTGTAGGAAGTTGCAAATCAAAAGGGCTCATCCTCATGTCTCAATGATATTCTGCTCTCTATATGGCCTGAGCCTCTCCATCAATGTAAGTATACAGGTATTATGGCATTATCATTTTAAGCCTAGTCACTCATAACAGTGCTATTCAAACTGGGGTTTAGGGACCCTCAGGGAGTGACTTTTAAGTCTGTATGAGCATGTTAACTTAACAATTCATTTTTTTTTTTTTTTTTTTGGAATGATTTTAAATAAAAAAAATACATGTTTACATAACAAAAAAAAAAATGTTCATGCTGGTTTCTAAAAGTGATTATTGTATTGACATCAGTGTTGGGCTCGTTACTCAAAAAAAAAAAAAAAAGTAAATAAATAAATAAAATAAATACAAATATTACTCATGACTCATTACTACTTTTAAAAGTAATTATTTTACTTATTATTTCCTGGCAACAGTTATCCAGTTACACTACTAGTTGTATTAATTTTCCATTACACCCCACAGAAGTGGTAATTAACTTTGCATGTGTGCCTCTCTGTGAATGTTAGGGTATGTAGTGATCAGCAGGCAGACATGAGGGCAGACACCCCCATTACATCAATTCAATAATCACCTCATCTGCCATAATGAAAAGCACAGGACTCAAAATGTGCACCTCCAAGAGAAGTTTCACAAACAAGGAAATAGATGGACTAGTAGATAAGCCTGCAAAGACAATCAGCCTGACCATTTGTGCAAGGGAAGAATGATGACATTAGCATGTCATTGAGCAGACTAATCCTTTCACCATTTTGCCCCATTGTTCATCCCCGTCCCTCAGTCCGAACATCTGTGGTGTGAACTGAACTCCACTCACCAAACAAGTTTGCCATGTGGCTTGAAGTCACAAAGGACACAAAATGGACACACAGTGGATAACATGGAGCAAATCTTCTCCATTTTTGTATATACTTAATGAGTGTTGTTTGTGTACATGCAAAATATACAAACCTACCTATTAATGTATACATGAACGCATAGGGAGCTCAACATAACCCAATGATGTTTGGACTTTATGTTTTCAGCACGATGCCTAGGTTAATCTGAAATTGGTTTGGAAAGTGAATTATGCATAGGAAAAACCTTAAAGACATTGTTCTAAACATGAACTTTAAGATATGCAAATGAACCTCATGCAAGAGGGGGGCCATCCAGTGGCCACCTCTGACAGCATCAGCCAATCAATCACTGGATCTGAAAAGTGCCAATTTGCATTTCCCTCCTTCTCAGGACAGATTAAAAGGCTTGTCTCTGAGACAGAGAATGGTTCCAGTTTCTGGGTTGCTGCAGTTTCCTATTTTGGTTCCAGGCTCCAGTTCCTTTTCCAGTCCCGGTTCAAGGTTCCGGTCCCAAAATGTGCTAAGCCCAATTCTACGGAGTTGTGAAGTTGCTCTCTCAAGATTCTAAAGAGAGAAATAAGGAATTTCTGCAAGAAGTGAATTTGGGAAGTTTGAAAACTGCAATGGAGACAACGACGACAAGCTTAGCCCCCGTCTTCAAACTATCTTCTGCACCAACTTCAAAAATCTTCAAAATCAGAGATCCTCCAGATCTGCGTGTTCCAGACTGCTTAGATCTGCACTGACTTCAGAATCTAAAGATCCTTCCATCTGCGTGTTCCAGAGAATAAGGATCGTCTGCACAGACATCAGAACCTTCACAGCTTCTTCAAGGCTTCTTCTTCTGCGTGTTCCAGGAAAAGGACCTTCTCTGTGCTCCAGGAGTTCAACATTCAGAAGTACTTCGTGTTCAAGGCTGTGAAACAGATTCCAACACCTTTCTTCCCACTGCAACGCTGCTCAGCTCAACAAGTGGAAGACGTCACCCTCGGATTCAGGCAGACATAAATATCACTTACCAAACCTCTTTCCAGAGGCCTTGGCATTAGTTTATATTGTCAGTATATGATTATCTAATTTGCATTAGATTTTGCATAGCTAATATCAGTTAATAACAAATAATCCCTTGGTTTATTTGTTTAATTCAGAATAAGGTTTACCTTATTTCTTCTAGAGAAACTACAGTTTATCTTTCCATAAGATTAACTCATAACTGCCATAGTAACATCCAACTCATTCACTTGCATTTATCAATATTTTTGCACTTTGTCCATTCAGTAGTTGTTAGTTACATTTGTCTATCCTTTTGTTAATAAAGTCCATTTATTAAACTTGTGTCTTCTTTGTGTTAATAATACAGTAAGAGGCTCTACAAGTTAACCGTATCTCACAAATCCTTCAGATTGGTTAGATGACAAACTTCCTCCAATTTATATAATTATAATTCAGTCAACAATCTTCCATGATTGTTCTTTATTGTCAAGGTGAGAGTCCTTGTCTGGTGCCCCAAAATATTGGAAGGAACCATCTGACTCAGTATTAATATTAATACAAAATATTAATATTAAAGGTGCCGTAGAACGTTCTTTCACAAGATGTAATATAAGTCTAAGGTGTCCCCTGAATGTGTCTGCGAAGTTTCAGCTCAACATTTTTTTCAAATTAAATTTTTTAACTGCCTATTTTAAGGCATCATTAACTATGCACCGATTCAGCGTGAGGCCCCTTTAAATCTCTCGCTCCCTGCCCCCCCGAGCTCTCGACTATAAGTGCAGTTATACAGTGCATAAACAAAGTTCACACAGCTATAATATAACCCTCAAATGGATCTTTACAAGATGTTTGTCACGCATGCTGCATGTATGGATCGGATCATGTGAGTATAGTATTTGTTTGGATGTTTACATTTGATTCTGAATGAGTTTGAGACTGTGCTCCGTGGCTAAAGCTAACATTACACACTGTTGGAGAGATATGTTTTTTAACAGTCGCAAAGTAAGTTCAAATTCAAATGTAGTACAGTACGAACAACATATTTCAAACAACATATTTCTGCCTCATCATATTACCAAAATCCACATTAGATCGCAATCAAACTTTATTACAAACACTTGATGGTGGTTCACAGTAAGTTTTGAGTAAAAGTGTAGTATTAATCTCATAAATTGTTATGTGTAGCCTGATGCTAATTGTTGCTATAATTCACCTGTTACTAGTGGTTAAACAGATCGTTGTTGATCCGTGATCCGTACGGACCAAGCCCCACGGTTCGGCACGCATGTGATTCGCGGATCAATTGCAAGTTTAACTACAATAGAGTGAAAGGTTATCATTTGCACGTTTTGTCTCATTAGTTTACACATTAAATAGATATAAAACTATTCCAGTGCTAGAAGAGGCAAAAGAGGATTTAATTCGGTAGGCTATCGCACGCCACGCTGTTATGTGCGCACAGACGCGCATACATACAAGGCTCGCGCGCACAGAGAGAGAGAGAGAGAGAGAGAGAGAGAGAGAGAGAGAGAGAGAGAGAGAGAGAGAGAGGCGTGTTTCAGATAGCTCGCAAACTCCAAATTGATTTCTCTTTCGCATCCTCAATGCACTTAGATGGACACATACACAAATGATGTCAGCCAAAATACTCCTCTCTGCAAGTATTCTCGTAAACACATTCGGTTATGTCTTAAGTGAACGATGTGAGAATTCGGATGTGTATCTATCGGATGTGAGCGTGCGTCTTACTCTTAAAGTGACAGCAACCTATAAATAGCCTACCTGCTGTTGTCTGTCATGTAAATCAAACAAAACACAGCTTTAACAAAGATTAATCTATATTCAAGTTATACAGTGAACAGTGTCATTTTACATTTAATTACATTTCTGTACACAAAAATGAATACTATAGTTAGACCTTATATTTGAAGAGTTTGGTTCCAAAACGCAATAACTCCATTTTGATTATTTTGAGTAAAAAGGTGTTTTCTTTACCAAGTAAGTGGCAAGATGAAAACCCCTATTTTCTGTTTCAAACTTTCAGATAGCATCTTTTGGATATAAAAACATTAAAAATTCAAATCTACATTTTGATTTTAAAAAGTTTATTATAAAAACGTATTATTTTTTTTCCCAAAATGCAATAAATCCATGACACTTTTTTTTTTTCAAAATGCAATTAATTCGTCAATATAAAAGTTATTTTTCATTTTGAAAATACACAACAAAGTAAGTTGATTCACATATATGACAGAGTCTAAACTTTGCCAATATTTATCTTATATTCAGCCGTTTTACTAAAAATACATTCAACCGTCGCTCCCAAAATGGTCATCTTGTTAATGTTATGAATTATTTGTCATTACCGATTAAAGAGTATCTGGCGCCACCGCACGGTTAAATAAACACACTTTTTTCTGCGTACATTGGTATTAAAAACGGCTTTTAAAAAAGCCTTTAATGTTTACAGTGCGTGGAATGGTGCGCTGTGATTGGTTGAGAGCGGATATATCACGTTCTGCAGAAAAAGGAGACTGGCGTTTGTCGCGTTTTGGGAAGAAAGGGAGAAAACATGACAGAATAACACGACGGATATCGCATTTTGCGCAAAACTAATAAATGACTTTTCAATACCGACCAGATACAATACTGATTTTGGCGGAAACTAAATTTTTTGAAAATGGCGTTTATCGCGTTTTGGAACCAAACTCTTCATTTATTTGTAACTTTATGTTGCATTTATCTGTAATTAGTGTACAGTGTTTGTTCTTTTTACAGTCTGTTCACTTGCCTTTAATAATTTTTGTTTTTTTGTTTTATGTGCTGATCCGAAAAATGATCCGATCCGTGACTTAATAACCGTGCTATGATCCGAACCGTGAGTTTTGTGATCCGTTGAACTGCTACCTGTTACCAAGATACTTTTATACAGTATGTCATGATGTACAGCTATGGAAAAAATTAAGAGACCACTTAACATTGATTTCTGAACTTGGAGTGGTCTCTTAATTTTTTCCATAGCTGTATATTGTCAAAAGAATATCAAGTAAGGTAGTAAGAAAATGTTTTGTTTTCTAGTAAGATTTTTTATAACAGGTAGGTACAATTTATATAGGGATCAAAGGGATATGTGGATGGGCAAGCTATGTAATGCCAGATTAAAATATGCCACAACTTACATTTGACAATGGTGTTCTTGTCATCCTTTCTCCCAGCAAAATCAGTAATGTCAATATTTCCAGTTGCTGAATGTAAGCTTTTCGATATTCCAAGATGGCTTGCTGTAACGGTGGACTCATGAAGTCATGAAGATTACAAAAATTAATCTAGGAATGATTGGATTGTTGGACTTCAGATCATAGGGGTTGAGGCAAAGAAAAATTATTTTGCAACAAGCTGTTTTATGGATGGTAACTGTAATATTATTACTGAAATCTAATTATTAACGAATGGTCAAATTAACGGTAATGTGTTACAGTAGTAATATAACACGGTATTAACATGATTGGTATTGTTTTTAACAATAAAACTCTAAAATGGATTTTAACAGTAAAAAATCTAAAAAAGTTTTAAGGAGAATAATAGTGTATGAGAGAGGAGCCGTAATAATACTGCTTCCCCTAGAAATCACTGAATAATTTGTAGATATAGTACTATTAAACAATAGATTTTTTTTTAATCATTTTGTGCCTTCAGTCTTCATAAAGAGCTTTTTTCTTTTTTTTTTTTTAATTATCATTCTCTGTCTATATTCTCTTGCATAGCATATTATTTGTACCCTTGACCGTTCTCTGTTGAAGATATCATCCCTCTTAAAGCATACAAATGAATTGCCAATCGCCCTGGGCCCTTGATCCATCCTGTTTTCTTTCAGCTGAATATCAAATGCACTTGTCTGCATAGCCTACTTTCAAATCTCTTCAAGCACATCTATGGAGAAGAGGACAGATGAAGGTCTTTCCTATCATCTCCTAATGGCTATGATTTGATCAGCACATGCAAGATTGAATGAAGCCTCTATACACAGGTAAGCAAGTGTGATGTGATTATTGTGGCCAAATAATCACACTGAATGGTACACTCACCTTGTTTGTTGTAGATATGAACAGGTTAATTTATTGCCACCAATAATACTTAACTGGATATAAGATAACGTTTGCAGGCATTCATGGAGATCTCTCAGGATATACATTTGTTAACTGAAAGTGTGGTATTTATGTTATTAGTGCTTACCACTAGCATCATTATTGTTCATACTTTATACAAATCTATTACTATTATGTACATTAACGCATACTTGTAGACAAAATATTATGTTACTTCCTGCAATGCTGCAAAACGGCATTGAATTGAATGTATTGGTTTGTTTTTGGAGTTTTGGAAACATGTAGATAGAAGATTCTTTTTCTAATGATTCTATGTTGCAATATCTATAGACTATAATCATTAAGACCAGAAGGTCGCTTTTTTGACTTGGGCCAAAGCAGCTATCGGCCACCCAGAACACTGTAGAAACTTCATGATAAAGCCGTGACAACCGCCCACAATGCTCTAGTGAGTACACTGGCAATCAGGACTCATATTTTCTTTTAGGAAACAAGAGAAATGGGCCAGGTAGTTTCTTTAAAAAAAAGATGCGGAGGAAAAACTTTGTCCCCAGTAGATGAACAGTATTTGTTTATATGTTTGAGAAGCAGAGTATCGATTCGCTGTCCTTGGAGTAGCTCTTCCTTCATAATGCCAGAACAGTTGATCCATGGTGGGACAGCAACTGTCCACTTGCCCTGAAGACATCCTCCCTCTCATTTGACAGATCTCCCCTGACTCCAGCAATGCTGGACACCACCATTCTGACGGGAGACCCAGGCATAAGTTGCTTTTTTTGGCTTTAGATTGCGAGGGGGAGAATGACCTGACAAAACACCTCCGGTGCACCAATGCTCTGGCTAATGAGAGCAGCGCTGGGCCAAGACCATACCA
The DNA here is from genome assembly GCF_018812025.1 of Megalobrama amblycephala. Classification (NCBI taxonomy): domain Eukaryota; kingdom Metazoa; phylum Chordata; class Actinopteri; order Cypriniformes; family Xenocyprididae; genus Megalobrama; species Megalobrama amblycephala. The sequence goes on along the minus strand of NC_063066.1, from coordinate 22,347,520 downwards.
TGGACTGTCAAGGGCATCTGTCAAAGAAAGTCATACATGACTTCACAATTTCATGTTAAAGTAAAAGCGAGAGACAGAAAGAAAGTGGCAGAACAAGTAGAGTCTTTCATCTTTCAACCTATCATTACATATGCTCTTTGCAGCTGAGAGTTTGATCGTAGTACAAGCTGTGCTGTCCTGCTGACTGACAGTGAAGAAAAATCTTGCCACTCATGAGAGATTAAGAGTTTGTCAAACATTCTTAAAAATCACACCTTTCACAACACAAATAATGTGTGTTCCTGTAGCGCTACTGGGAGAGCATGACACTGGCAACACCGCAGGTTTGATTTCCAGGAAACACGCTGGCTAACAAAACGTTTCTATCACTTGAGAAAAAAATTGAAATAAACAGCAAAACCAGATACTCTAACTACAGCATCTGGTTCCAAAAATTTGATTTTTGCCTTGTTCCAGAATCATTCGGTGTGGGAAATGGATGCAAAATGGAAAGCCTGAAATGGAGCTGGAATGGAGTTATTGCGCAATACTTCAAGTGAGAAGGGAAAATGGCTGTCACTCCACTCCACTCCACTAACATACCCTTGTGTGTTACTTGGTAACACAATGCTTTATGCTTTGAATTCTTTTGGAACTATTTTTGATAATTGAAAAATTAAATATGAATATATTTACATATTTACTTCTTATTTATGGGAGTTTTATGTGGAAAAATTGCAGCTTGTCTGTGATATTCAGTAAACTGCAATTGCTTAATTATTGTCACAATTCTGTTTGTTGTCTCTATTAGCATTCTCATGTGTTCATTCTTGTAGTTTGATTCTCTGGTTCTTTTGGTACGGACCAAAAAAAGAGAATGATACACTTAGTACTGGTTCACTTAGTGTTCACACTGTCATTATTAACACCAGACTCAAATATACAAATGGGGAAGAGAGAAAAACAAAACAAAAAACAAACAAAACAAAAAAAACAAATGCGCGATGGACATATAATAGTATTTTTTTTTTTAGAGAACTCACGAAAGGCTTATACAATGTTTACACTCTTAAAAATAAAAGTTCTTTATTGGCATTGATGGTTCCATGAAGAACCATTAACATCCATGGAAACCTTCTATTGTACAAATGGTTCTTTATAGTGAAAAAATAGGTTCTTTAGATTATTAAAATGTTCTTTACGTTAAGAAGAAAATTGTTCTTTTAAGAACTGTACACTGAAATGTTGTTTTGGGGAACCAAAATTCAATCTTCTATGGCATCACTGTGAAAACCCTGTTTTCTTAAAATCACACCTTTATTTTTAAGTGCAAATGAGTCAAAACAGTGACAGGAATTCCTCTGTTGCACACAAACGAAGATCTGCTGCAAGGAGGCGGCATTTCTGAAGCCTGTACCGAACTGTAATCGACAACATAGCACCTATGACAAGAACCACAAGGTATGCTTGAGAATTCTGTCCTTTTTAGGGCCGCATCTTGTGACATCACATCCTGTTTTTGCTTTGTTTAGATTGGTCCGTGTTGCATTCATATTTCAGTTGAACCGTACCAGAGTTCCTTTCGAAGCGGTCTGCTTGTTTGGTGCACACCAAGGTTCAGATGGCAGCATTCACACTTATTCAAATGAACCGCACTAACAGAGCAATTGCACCAAAGTTAATTTTAATTGAACCAAATCTGCCAACCCTGCTGAAAAATCCAGCGTTGTTGGTCACCAACATAAGGTATGATTTGCCTACTGGTCCCCAGCATGAGAAGCATGAGTGCTGGTGAATGACTATGCTGGTCCACCAGGTAGACTAGCAATATACCAGCATAAACCAGCCTGGACCAACATTATGCAGTACGGAAGTGTGAACACAGCCTTAAACTTTGAGAAGCTAATGTGCATAATATAAAATCAAGCTTTGTTGTAGCTCTTTTTTCGAAAAGTAAAACAGCAGACTGCAAAGCGGCGTGGCCAAATAACCCATCTGCTAGCAGGGTGTGTACGAAACTGGTGGGTCCCATAAAAAAAGGGGCTAGGCACATGTAAAATCTTGGCAGAAGAGATGCACCATTAGCCTAATGACAGAATGAAAGATGGGCAACTTTGTGCAGACAGAGAGACAAGATTAAAGGGCCTAGGAATGCAAATTCTTTTTTTTAACAAAAATCAAGAAAAGTAAGCTCATAAAGAGAACAAAAATGTGCATTGGTCTCACTGTTCTATCGTGCTGCTAGGAGGAAGACATACTCAGCTTTAATTCAGCTGTGGCCATCAGAAAAGAAATGCTGCACCCACGGTCTTTTCATGTTGCTTCTTTGGCTTTGAACTGCTCGTCTAAATGTACCTGCGACTTCAAGCCTTGAATGGCATAATGGGAAAACAGAAGTAATTAGGGAGCTACCACCGTCCCCTCCTCTTTCACCCCAACCATACTTCAAAGTAGCACATCTGTCATAGTCCTGGGCAAGAAAATGTATCGAACATTCAAAGCCCTGCCTGGAGGATTAGCATGCTCAAATATTGTTTAGCTAGTGTCACTAATTAATTTAACAGAGAAGCTTCAAAATCACTTTAACATGTAATGTTGTGAGTCACAGTAAATGCAGGGAAGAAGGAATAAACTTTTAAAAACTTATGTTCTGAACTTAAATTAGCAAAAATTCAAGCTGAAGTGTGAATTTTCTGTGCATCACTTAACAAAACTGCAAAATTCTTTTTTTAAACCAAAACACATCCTCATTCTTCTATTGGTCATTGGATGCACTACAGTCACAGTGTTTACACTTTTCTGGAAACTATTTCTGCATATTAAAGTTGACATGAAATGTAAGATGTGCCATTATTGTCATAATGTGATGTATTTCTGAGTGAAATGACGGGGCTATATTTTATCCATTAGCTCTTGATTGAGAGCATTGAATACCAGAATGAAGGCGATCTGAATTAGACTGATTTAAATGCAGCATGGCCTTGCAAACATAAGCAGAGAGACGACATTTTGATTAAAGATTACCATTATATATATATCTATGTATAGGTATATATATATGTATAGGTAGCGCTGTAGTTTAGGGTCTAATTCTCACTATTAAAGGGTTAGTTCATCCAAAATTGAAAATTCTGTCATTAATCACTCACCCTCATGTCGTTCCACATACGTAAGACCTTCGTTATCAAAAAGATCTTAATTTGTGTTCTGAAGATGAATGTAGGTCTTACGGTTGTTGAATGACACAAGGGTGCATAATAAATGACATAATTTTCATTTTTGGGTGAACTAACCCTTTAAGATGCTTATTAGCATGCATATTACTCGGATATTGGCTGTTTATTAGTACTTTATGTTTATAAAGCACATATTAATGCCTTATTCTGCATGACCTTATTCTACATCCCTTAATCCTAGCTAATACCTACACTTAACAACTACCCTACTAACTGTTAATAAAAAGGCAAAAGTCATAGTAAATAGTTAATTAAGTAAAGTGTGACCAAAATATGCATAGATTAATCACTCCATAGGGTCAGTTTTAATTTCATGCAGACTTTAAGAAAAACATTTTAAAGGTGCCCTCGAATGAAAAATTGAATTTATCTTGGCATAGTTAAATAACAAGTGTTCAGTACATGGAAATGACATACAGTGAGTCTCAAACTCCACTGTTTCCTCCTTCTTATATAAACCTCATTTGTTTAAAAGACCTCCGAAGAACAGGCGAATCTCAACATAACACCGACTGTTATGTAACAGTCGGGGTGTACGCCCCAAAATTTGCATATGCCAGCCCATGTTCCCAACATTATGAAAGGCATTAGACAAGGGCAGCCAGTATTAACGTCTGGAGCAGCACAGCCGAATCATCAGACTAGGTAAGCAAGCGAGAACAATAGCGAAAAATGGCAGATGGAGCGATAATAACTGACATGATCCATGATAATCATGATATTTTTAGTGATATTTGTAAACTGTCTTTCTAAATGTTTCGTTAGCATGTTGCTAATGTACTGTTAAATGTGGTTAAAGTTACCATTGTTTCTTACTGTATTCACGGAGACAAGAGCCGTTGCTATTTTCATTTTTAAACACTTGCAGTCTGTATAATTCATAAACACAACTTCATTCTATATAAATCTCTCCAACAGTGTAGCATTAGCCGTTATCCACGGATCACAGCCTCAAATTCATTCATAATCAAATGTAAACAATATAACAGTATACAATACTCACATAATCCGACGCATGCATGCCGCATGCATGACAAACACTTTGTAAAGATCCATTTGAGGGTTATATTAGCTGTGTAAACTTTGTTTAGGCACTGTTTAAGGCAAGCGCGAGCTCCGTGGGCGGGGAGCGTCAGCATTTAAAGGGGCCACACAGCATAAATCGGCTCATATTAAATGATGCCCCAAAATAGGCAGTTAAAAAAAATCTATGGGGTATTTTGAGCTGAAACTTCACAGACACATTCAGGGGACACCTTAGACTTATATTACATCTTGTAAAAAAAACGTTCGATGGCACCTTTAAACATTAAAATAAAATAAAAAAAATAAATACACACTACACACTACGCCATGCCGTAGTTACCATAATTTCAAGATGAAATCATGTGATGTTCTAGCTGTTCACATCCTCGGACCAGGAATTATGCATTTCCATGGCAACACTATCAACGGCAATATGAATCTGCAGCGATCAAGTGTTACAGGTGGGAACTTCCCAGCTTAGAAGTTGTAACTACGAGTTCTATGAGGATATAAATGCTTTTTACAAGTTGAAATGATGTAATTGCATGTTATTTGCATGTAATTATGCACAATTTATATTAATATTACTATATATATATATATATATATATATATATATATATATGATTACTATAGTTACTACATGTGTATCAAGGCTGTGAAATAAAGTGTTATCAGACAAACAAATGAAAACATAAGAAACAAAAGGTGCGTTTGACTTGAGGTGGCGCTGTGCAGACATCAAAGTATCGTGAGAGTGATTCGAAAGCATTGAGACGCCTGCTCTCTAATTGTTCTTGCAGTATTTTGATATCATACACTGATCAGCGCACTTCAAGTTGAACACACCTATAGGAAACACATGAGTAGATCACATGAGGGGAACAGGGAATCACAAGACATGAACATTAACCAATAAACAAGAAACAAAACCCAAACAGACGTCACAGAGAAATGCCTCTTTTTTTTCCTGCAAAATACCACAAGTTCAGCTAGGCTAATTGACTAAACAAAATTCGAATGGACTCTGACTCAGTCAAACGCACCGGAGGCTATTAGCTCTGTCTTATCACAAACAGTATGGCTTAGACATGATAAGCAAAAACATTTTTGACAAAAAGAAATTGCACATCTCATAAAATTCCAATCTCAGGTATTCTGTGCTTATTTACTCAGAGAAGAACAAGGCATTAAGCCACAGCAATTTGATATCAGTTTGGCAGTATTGATCCCATCAGAGGATGGCAATTTTATAAGCAGTGGTAGGACAACTTGATTCATATTCCAATCAAGAGAATGGATTCCACCCCATGATTTAGGTACATGTCTAATTTCAAGCTAAAAGAGTTTTCTGAGGTAGTTCAGCTATTAACGATGCCCTGCAACACAATGAGAAATTGAAATCTCAGTGAAATCTCAGTTGCATTCAGAGTTTGTTTTAAATTCTCACAAACATCACAGAGAATTTAATCATTTTTGGAGGGGAAAAATCTCTCTTTATCTGATTTGTAAAAGCATTTTTAAAACAATTTCTACTAAACACATCCAGAGAAAACCACAGTTGATACCCAAAAGTGCTGCACAAAAACTACAAGGTTTCCCAGACACAAATCAGCGGGCTGGGAGGAAAATTCATTCGTCTTGGCAGATCCATCTACCGTGAGTAGCACAAAACAAAGCAAAATGCTCAAAATTTTTCCAAAGTTCCACTGCAAAACTGAGGCTTGCCTAAGACTTGATTTGGCAGCAAACAAACGAAGGATTAGATTCACCGCAGCAAAACAAATACAAACTTGTGACTGGCCAAAACACCAGAAGATTTTGAGTAAGACAAAATGTAAATATTTGCAATCACAACAGATGTGGTCTATTAAGTGCAACATATATGCTGCATTCTGCAAATATAAAGACGTTCCGCTCTCTCAGAAATAATGTATGCTGTCTGGGAAGATTCCTATCTCATTACAGTGAGGAGTGACAGAATGCAGAATGTATTTGCGTACTGAATTAATGTAAACAAAACATGCTTAAATGTGCTGTTTTCTTTGCCGTCGCAGTTGCCATATTGCACATACTGTCTTCACAGTACACATCACAGCTGATTCCCTATGGCAAATATGGCTCTTATCTTGGGCTCTAGCAATCTCTGTACTTTGTTGTGCTCAACATACTTCAGTGACTCAGAAATCTGTCTCCGTCAATAGGCGGTAGAGGTGAAATGTCATTTTGAGTCTATTTATTCTATTATTTTTGTGAGCCCTGCATTTCTGCCAGAACATTTTGCAGTGGATGGCCATTTCATTGTGCTTGTGTGGCAGACAGTTTTGACAGTGCTGTCTTTGGTGTACAAGCAGCTCTAGTTGACCGTTTCATTGCTGGTTCAAACATATATTCTTCTGTTCTTCCACAGCTTTTAAAATGAGCAATTTGGTAACACTTTTTTTTTGCAGTGTCCTTGTTACACGTTCATGTAGTTACTGTAATAACAACTATAAAATATGCATAATTACAACCCTAAACCAAACCCTGATCCTAACCCTAACCCTATAGTTAGTACATGAGGTTAATTATTATTAATCAGTACTTACATGTGTAATTACACTGTAATAAGGTAACAAACTAATAAGTAATAAAGTAATAAACTTAATATAAAGTGTAAAATAAGATACAAGATAGGACTTAACAGTCACAATGAATGCCAGTTTCTTTCCCTATTAATCTGTTTCAGACGTTCAGGTTTCAATAGACATTAGAAGCTATATGCCACGTTAAAAGTCACTTGAATCAACTTAACGCTTTAACTATGGGTGATTCATAGGGTCTGCTTTAACCCATGTGTGCCCAAATTTTTCTGAATGGTTTCATGCATATAGTCCTGTTAATAGTGTCCTATGTGAACATGTTCTGCATTTATTTTCCCCAGGTTTTTTTTTTTTTCTTCTTAAAAAACGTGTTTGAACGTGCGGCAACTATAGTTGCCGATGGGCAAATATGTTGTATGCACCTCTCAATGTAAAATTTGAATAGGACAATAACATTTATGCATCTAACTCAAATTAGCTGCTTTCAACAGATCAACAGATCAATCAAATTTGAAGAACATTCGATGCGAACATAAAAAAGTTGCATCTAGCTTATAATCTCTTGAATATGAAAACAAAACAAATAACAAATCCTTTTGTTTTAAAGTGGTGGAACATAGTGCAGAACAAAGTGCAGCCATTAAGTTGCTCCAACAGAGCGTTGTGAATCAAAATGTTAAATTACATTGTTCATCAGAAAAAATTACTTCTATATGTGACCCTGGACCACAAACCCAGTCATAATTCACACAGGTATATTTGTAGCTATAGCCAACAATACATTGTTTGGGTCAAAATTATTGATTTTTTTTTAATGCCAAAAATCATTAGGATATTATGTAAAGATCATGTTCCATGAGGATATTTTGTAAATTTTCTACCATAAATATATAACAAATTCTTTTTGTGAGTGGATGTACATTGTTAAGGACTTCATTTGGTCAAATTTAAGGTGATTTTCTCAATATTTTAATTTTTTTGCACCTTCAGATTGCAGATTTTCAAATAGTTGTATCTCGGCCAAATGTCCTATCCTAAGAAACCATACATCAATGGAAAGCTTATATATTCAGCTTTCAGATGATGTATAAATCTTAATTTAAAAAATCGACCCCTATGACTGGTTTTGTAGTCCAGGGTCACATATAACAAACAAACTAAAAATAAATAAATTTAAAAAATAAATGAATTTACAAATAACAATATATAATATATGACAATATAAAATATTATGAAAGCAAAAAGCACTAAACAAGACCAATAACCCTGATTTATTAACCCATTAAACACAGTATACCCCATTTCCCCATGATATATGTACTTACAAGTCATTTGCCCACCGGCAACTATAGTTGCCGCTCGTACTTTTGACTAAGTATACAAAAAAAACTATAGATCTCTTGTAAGATTTGTTTTGTTCGGATGATTCTAGAGACCCTCATGATTACGTAGATATATGTCAAACAAAAATTTTTTAATATTAACATGAAAATTACTTTTCTTTGGGAGGGTTTGCCTTCGCTATGCTTCCTGGAAGTAGGGGTTGGAAGTTGACAGCCTCATGTCGCAGGAAGGAAGTGAATACCTTTTTTTTTGGTCTTGAAATCCTTTATTTGGATGTTTTCTTGCATGTCATTGAGACATAAAACATAGAAAACATCTAGAAAAATACTTACAAAAGAAAAATGACAACCAAACACTGCGGCAACTATAGTTGCCGGTGAGCTAAAATGGGTTAACATCGCTGTTTTTTAAACTGTTAAATAAATTCAACACAAGAGAGATTTTCTTCACATACAGTATGAATATGAGTCTGAACATGTTTTTCTTCACCCTTTTGATTGACAGCATATAATCGGCCCTGATCATCAGCTGTTACCGATAGCGATAATAGCTTTTATCGAGCGAAACTGATTGTTGGCCGATACATTGGTATATCTCTAATTATGCACAATCATTTTCTTTCTTTTGGTTTTGTGGTGAAACATGACCCATCCCAGAATGATATTTCTTCCAGAATAAATAAACTGGCAACCTCATCAAAATGTCCCCAGACTATACAACTCCAACACCATTAGAAACAAAAACAATTGTACAGCCAAAAATGTAATCTCAGAGTACAATCAACTAGAACAATTTGAGAAGCAGTCTCATTACTTTGCTCAGTCATTCATAAACATTGGTTTGCTTCATTGTCACTTTGTAAACAGCAATTACCTAAATTATCGATTGATAACCTGACAGCAAAGCAGTTTAACAATTAAAACAGCTCACGATTGTGAGAAGCAAAACAGCTTTTCAATGCAATACTCATATCAGATAGACAAAAAATAATAATTGATAAAACTTAAAAGAGCAAGTGATTTCATTCCAGACATTCCTTTTTTGCCTTTGATTGTTCAAGTGTATTGAATTTACAGTAAAGTGAAGCTCTTTGGGGCGACATCCAATCAACTGAAATAGGCAGAACGATGCTGCTAAGGTCTTTTCTCATTGAATCCAAGCTAGTAACAAGGAAAGAACAAATGATTTTGTGTTGAAAGTTTGTTTGCGTTTCAGGCCTGCTGTGTGAATGTAGGCTGCTGGGCTGCTGTTCCTAATGAAGGTTTACAGGGAGAGACATGTGACGCTGCTTCAGCCTTGAAGGAACATCGCTTCCCTTAAATAGATTCACCTTAAAAGACATCCACTCCCATGTGACAAAATTAAATTAATATGCACTGATTTTATATAGAGCAACCAGCACGAAAAGCAAGGGGGAAAATGAAATATTGAAATGTTTCATGGAGTTTAAAGAAATGTTACACTGATTTGCTATTCGTAAAGCTTTATATCGCACTTTAGGTCTTTATTACACATTTCCAATTCAGTATCACATTAAAGACAAGTGAACCAAGAAATTATACTAGGAACCTATTATGCATGCTACTTGATAAGGCAATTTTTGAGAAGAATATATTGTTTCTTGTTCTAAGAAAGATGGTGAATGCATTGCATGCTTCAGCTCTTCGTGTGAAGGTAAGAGCCAATGAATTTACACTGATAATTAAAGCAAGCATAACTGCTGCTCATATATCATGTAAGAAACCACCTAGTAACCACCCAGAACACTCTACCAATGTGTTTTTCTTTGGGAAATGTACAAATCTAGCTGCCATTGCACTAATTCAGCTAAATATGACACATTTTGGAAGCAGCATTTAAATTTTCCAATCCATAAAGGGCCATTTCAGTGTTTCACACTGAAAGCTTCCTCTCTGCATTTTTGATTTACTGTTAAACAAATCTCAAATTTATAATGTAGAGATGCCACAAGGGTAAAAGGAAAACACTTAGAAATGACTGTGACTACTTTAGCACATGGTGTCATCTAAACACACTCAGCGCCACAACGATTTGAAGATTTTATTCAGCATGCTTCAGATCTTTTATGCTGCTTTTGAAATGCAAAACGAAAAGTGTAGCTGTCACGTTTGAGGAGTAATGGAAACACTTCTTCACTTTGCACAGTTTCTCAGTGGTTGTAAAAAATCATTTGGGTAACACTTTATTTTGATGGCCCACTTTTTTTTCCCACATTCTACTAACTATTAGTATATTTTGCAACTACGTCAACTACAGTCATTAGAGTATTTGTAGACAACATGTCCTCCAACCAAAACGCCCATATACAGGTGCTGGTCATATAATTAGTATATCATCAAAAAGTTGATTTATTTCACTAATTCCATTCAAAAGTGAAACTTGTATATTATATTCTATTATATTGTCTTTCTCTAATGAATTGTTGTATTGCTTTTGTTGTTTTTGCTTTATTTTATTACTGTAGTGCTTTGGGTTTACGAAAAGCGCATTATAAATAAAATGTATTATTATTATTATATTAATTCATTACATGTAGACTGATATATTTCAAATGTTTATTTCTTTTAATTTTGATGATTATAACTGACAACTAAGGAAAATCCCAAATTCAGTATCTCAGAAAATTAGAATATTGTGAAAAGGTTCAATATTGAAGACACCTGGTGCCACACTCTAATCAGCTAATTAACTCAAAACACCTGCAAAGGCCTTTAAATGGTCTCTCAGTCTAGTTCTGTAGGCTACACAACCATGGGGAATACTGCTGACTTGACAGTTGTCCAAAAGACGACCATTGACACCTTGCACAAGGAGGGCAAGACACAAAATGTCATTGCAAAAGAGGCTGGCTGTTCACAGAGCTCTGTGTCCAAGCACATTAATAGAGAGGCGAAGGGAAGGAAAAGATGTGGTAGAAAAAAAGTGTACAAGCAATAGGGATAACCGCACCCTGGAGAGGATTGTGAAACAAAACCCATTCAAAAATGTGGGGGAGATTCACAAAGAATGGACTGCAGCTGGAGTCAGTGCTTCAAGAACCACTACGCACAGATGTATGCAAGACATGGGTTTCAGCTGTCGCATTCCTTGTGTCAAGCCAGTCTTGAACAACAGACAGCGTCAGAAGCGTCTCGCCTGGGTTAACGATAAAAAGGACTGGACTGCTGCTGAGTGGTCCAAAGTTATGTTCTCTGATGAAAGTAAATTTTGCATTTCCTCTGGAAATCAGGGTCTCAGAGTCTGGAGGAAGAGAGGAGAGGCACACAATCCACGTTGCTTTATGCTGAGGTCCAGTGTAAAGTTTCCACAGTCAGTGATGGTTTGGGGTGCCATGTCATCTGCTGGTGTTGGTCCACTGTGTTTTCTGAGGTCCAAGGTCAACGCAGCCATATACCAGGAAGTTTTAGAGCACTTCATGCTTCCTGCTGCTGACCAACTTTATTTAGATGCAGATTTCATTTTCCAACAGGACTTGGCACCTCCACACAGTGCCAAAGCTACCAGTACCTGGTTTAAGGACCATGGTATCTCTGTTCTTAATTGGCCAGCAAACTCGCCTGACCTTAACCCCATAGAAAATCTATGGGGTATAGTGAAGAGGAAGATGCGATATGCCAGACCCAACAATGCAGAAGAGCTGAAGGCCACTATCAGAGCAACCTGGGCTCTCATAACACCTGAGCAGTGCCACAGACTGATCGACTCCATGCCATGCCGCATTGCTGCAGTAATTCAGGCAAAAGGAGCCCCAACTAAGTATTGAGTGCTGTACATGCTCATACTTTTCATGTTCATACTTTTCAGTTGGCCAAGATTTCTAAAAATCCTTTCTTTGTATTGGTCTTAAGTAATTTTCTAATTTTCTGAGAAACTCAGTTTGGGATTTTCCTTAGTTGTCAGTTAAAATCATCAAAATTAAAAGAAATAAACATTTGAAATATATCAGTCTGTGTGTAATGAATGAATATAATATACAAGTTTCACTTTTTGAATGGAATTAGTGAAATAAATCAACTTTTTGATGATGACCAGCACCTGTAGATGGTTTGTCACTTCCCTGAAATATGACGCATAGGAGCGTTTACTAAAGTTGCGCCCCTATCGACAACAGGACACTTTCATTTTAATGCATTGTACCCTTTTATCTGCGTCATAAAAGTCCACACATTGCATTTAAATGAACACGCATTTTGATAGCTAACGACGGTCATACGTCATTTCATAACGACAGATGTAACACGACACTGTCATTATTTTTACACCAGCTATTTTTACACCAGTTTACCAATCGCGTAAACGATTGGCCCTCTGGCTTGTCAATCACTGCCATTACGTTCCTTCTGAAGGCGTGCGCGGATTGGCCCTCTGGCTTGTAAATCACTGACATGACGTTCCTTGTGAGAGACAAGCGCGGCTGCGCGCTCCAGTAACTTTCCACACTCTACAGGCGCCTACATGCAATGTTTTTGTCAGGAGACAGGAGTAACAACTGCAGATTATGAGTTACCTGCGGTGAGTCCGACATAATGAATCCACTAACACGACACAGCGAATGCCGGTGGTAAACACTCGTGTTCTAATACTCGTGCACAAGTTTTGGGAGGCGTTCCCTCGAAATGAGCTGTGAAGGAGGGGGGTTGTTCTTACGCATGCGCTCATTTCAAAAACTGACTAACAGTCTTTGGTTTCTCAGTCGACGAAAAGATCCTCTTTAGCACCTTTAATAAGGTGCTTAAAAAAATGACCTATAGGATCGTTTTTTGGAGGAGGACAGTCTCCTTTGCAACTACATGTGAACTTTTTCTACTAACCCTTATTCTACTAACCCTAACCCTACCCTAACAGTCTACTAATAATCTAATGAGAGATGGTTGACATGTAGTTGCAAAATAATGAGAGTTAGTTGACATGCAATTGAAAAGTTACATATAGTTAGTAGACTCTCTAAAGTAAACTATCAAAATAAAGTGTAAACATCAATTGTAAGAAAACAACTTTTCCTTGAGCTTTGGATATATAAGAGGTCATCGTACTATAAAAAATATACTGTAAGTTTCAGAACTGATACCTTCCTTGTTAATCCAATAAAAGCTTTTATTGACACCAGGCCCAGTGAGCGACTCATCCTGGAATGTGCCTATAGATAGGTGAAACACCTGAAGAAATCAACGCCTACTTCATCATTGCAATGTTAGCCCAACCCACTGGCATGTTAGTGAGATGAGGAGGAGGGAATAGAGATACAGGACTGAAAATAATATTACCTTTCAAAGGATCCTAATGTTAGGAATATGGTTATTTTCAACAATGTGAATGTCTCAGCTGAGCATTATTTATTTGTATTCGGTACATTTCACTGTGGATTCTTCGGTAAACCAATCGCATTTTGGTGCAGAATTTGCGAACAGACTTTTATGATATGTAAGAATATGTAAGTAACTGTGTTAATTCTAATGCCTGATCTGATATGTAATGATGCATGTACAGACAGATGTTCATCTATGTGTCAGTAAATCAAACCAGTGACTAAACAGTCAACATCACTTTGTTTCTCTTAGTAGGATTAAAATAATCTGTTATTTAAATGGTTATTAAATTATATAGAAAGCGATCAAAGAATGCTCCCTTTTGTCAATCAAACAGCACACACTGGAGCTGTCAATCAAACAGCAAGTTTATCAGTGACTGAGTTCTGGACTCACGGCAAAATTCCAGTTTTAATCAACGAATCTCTTAGTAACATCACGTTTGCACTGTTATGATGAAAGCATTCGTTAGTGTGTAGAAATTGAGTTGCAATGACGAGATCACTGCATTCATACACTCAACAACATGTCTGTGATCAGCTACAGTGTTCATCACTGCAACCTTTCATGACAGGATCTAAATATAATGCCATAGATCTTTTAATCCTATAAACAACACTTTTCACAATCAGTTAACTTGAGAGCTGTAATAGTAAAAATGTGCTAAAAGTTTTCAAGAGAGTAATACTTATAGGCAAAGATGTTAGCCAATCACAGCCTTGGACATTTACATTGAAGTCTCACAGCTGACATGCCCCTTAAAACAGAGTGTTCATATAAGAGGGCTAAAATCAGGGTAGGAATAATGCCTATTATTTCTAAATAATGACAATTTTTGGTGTAGAAATCATACTAACATTATAAGTGCACCCTAGGAAACATTATAAAACAATAAAATAATGCAGTTCATGACCCCTTTAAAAAAACAAATTCATGCATTACATGTTTTTTCCATATAAAATGTCATCATGGATAACTATAATTAAGAGTGCTGACATTTACAAAAACACAATTACTAACACTTACAGTACAGTAGCTACAGGGCATGTGCTTTTGTATGAGGCTAATAATCGTTAAACAAAACAAAGTCAATGATTATCCAATAGGTCAGCTTTTCGTATGAACTTTTCATGATATAGTGATTTTTAAGTCTGTGAAAAAGACATAAGATGCTGTGCTGCATCAATTGATATTCAAAGTCAAACACTTAAAAAATGGCAGCCTAAAAAGTAACATCTAAATTTTTTGTTATTATTCAAGTTTATTGATAAATCCCACTAAAATCCCACTGAAATCCCAGCCTATTGTTTCTTTTGTCTGTTTTTTTTTTTTTTTTTTGTAAAATCAAGATGGCAGCTTACAGCTTATAGCTTTACATGTTTAAAAATGACATTGTCATTTGCATCAGATGTTATATATAGACAGTCTTGAATCATTTTCTGGATGCTTTGTAAGGGACTCTCTTAGGACTACTGTGCCCCTCGATTTCTTAGGATTGCTAAAATCCAGCTTCCTTCTCCCCCAGCCCTTAGCGTCTTCAATGCAGTGACATGTTGCTAGAACAATGTAATCTATTATTTATTCACTCATTTTCTTAACGCCTTTGCTCTTATCAGTGCAGACACCTAATTAGTATGTGATTGCCGCTCAACATACCTTAACACAGAGATTCGCACCTCTTTTACCACAAACCCACCCCCACCTTGACACTTCCAGTTTGATTGGCTGTCTATGTGTAGATTTTTTCCCCCCAATGGCAGTCAGTGCAGTGGAGCAATATGAGGTCTGTTTGTTAATGAGACGACACTGCAGAGGTTGAGGAGAGGTTTAGAGATCCACATGGCTGCTGAGGTTACCACATCACAGATCAGCACTGAAGTGAACGCATGAGTAAAGCAACTGGTGGGGATATTCCTTATATGTGCTCTGCTCAGATAAGTAAAAATGTTACATATATTCACAGTATAAGGGATTGCTGGATATCACAGTCAATTGTCGGACAGCAGACAGCGGTACATCTTACATACTTAAAGGGATAGTTTACCAAAAATGAAAATTCTGTCATCATTTACTCACCCTCAAATTGTTCCAAACCTGTATGAATTTCTTTCTTCTGCTGAACACAAAAGAAGAGATTTTGAAGAATGTCAGAAACCTAAAAGTTGATGAATCCCATTACCTTCCATTGTATGGAAAAAAAATAAAAATACTATGGAAGTCAATGGGGTCCATCAACTGTTATATATGTTATCCATATTCTTCAAAATATCTTCTTTTGTGTTCAGCAGAAGAGAGAAATTCATACAGAGTAAATGATTTTTACTTTCTTCTTACCACATTTTTGGGTGAACTATTCCTTTAAAGCTCATATACTATGGAGTGTGTTTTGGTCAATCTGACCTTGCCTGATAAAAAAAACAAAAAACTCAAGAACGGTTTGTGTATATTTTAAACAGGCTGATAAATCTGCCAATATATGGCTATTTCAAAATGTATTGGGCAATGGAAATGTATAGCTAACGGAAATGGCCATTTCACCTAACAATGGCCATTTATCCTCCATTTATTTTAAACTTTATCCAATGGTATATAATTAATATATATTAATAATAGCCAATATAAATAATATACATTTGTACACAATATTGCCAATGTCAACTGTTTTTGCTCTATTCTGCTCACAAAACAAAAAAAAGTTCTAAACAGAGAAGCGTCGCCTATCCATTAATTCCTGAATGAATCAGCAGTTTTGAACGAATCAATTGAATGAATAAATCAATGACTCACTCATTAAGACTTGCTGTCACTTACTGGTGGTTTTACTTTCATATTTAAAGTATATATTTTTTAAAGTTTCATATTTTCCAACAGTTCATATTTCTATATTCAGTATATTTTATATTTGAAAATTATAATCTCATAACATTATTTTTGCAGTTGTAATTAAACTGTAAATGCATTCATGGAATCTCAGACCTTCATTAAACAGTCTGTGTAAATACATCTAAATATCACCCCTTAATGGAAAAGTTCATTTCCATTAACGGGTCATTAACGAATAAGGTTTTCAGAAGTGTAAAAAAAAAAAAAAAAAAACCTAATGGAGATATAATTAATTTAAAAGTTTTATTAAGTGTTAACAATGAAATTATGTGGTTGTTTTTAATCAAGTAATGCTGCTTTTGTCATTTTTTTTTTTTAAGATGGACAAAATTTGTCACCAAAAAAGTCATTCAGTTTAAAGGGTTAGTTCACCCAAAAATGAAAATTCTGTTATTTATTACTTACCCTCATGCCGTTTCACACCCGTAAGACCTTTGTTAATCTTCGGAACACAAATTAAGATATTTTAGTTGAAATCCGATGACTCCGTGAGGCCTTCATAGGGAGCAATGAAATTTCCTCTCTCAAGATCCATAAAGATACTAAAAACATATTTAAGTAAGTTACAGTGGTTCAATATTAATATTATAAAGCGACGAGAATATTTTTGGTGAGCCAAAAGAAAAAAAAAAAAAAAAAAAAAAAACGACTTATTTAGTGATGGCCGATTTCAAAACACTGCTTCATGAAGCATCAGAGCACAAATGAATCAGTGTGTCGAATCATGATTCAGATTGTGTGTCAAATTGCCAACGGCTGAAATCATGTGACTTTGGCACTCCGAACAGCAGATTCGATACACTGATTCATTTATGCTCCGAATCTTCCTGAAGCAGTGTTTTGAAATCGGCCATCACTAAATAAGTCATTATTTATTTTTTTTTGGCGCACCAAAAATATTCTTGTCGCTTTATAATATTAATATTGAACCACTGTACTCACATGAACCGATTTAAATATGTTTTTAGTACCTTTATGGATCTTGAGAGAGGAAATGTCATTGCTCCCTATGAAGTCCTCATGGAGCCATCGGATTTAACTAAAATATCTTAATTTGTGTTCAGAAGATTAACGAAGATCTTACGAGTGTGAAACGGAATGAGGGTGAATAATAAATGACAGAATTTTCATTTTTGGGTGAACTAACCCTTTAACCAAAATTTCAATTTTACCTAATGACACTTTTGGTTATACCGAATGACAATATTTTCAAACAATGCTAACAGGCTGATATCTAGCTAGCTTGCTAGTTAGCTTGCTAGTTAGCTAAAAGGACAATTAAACATTTTTCTGTTTTTTATAGCAATTGTACCGAATGACCTGATGTTTCGGGACATGCGTATGAGCAAGTGAAAACATGAATTAGTTAGTTAACTTTGCTTCACGACCATGTGGTCCTTTGCAGGTGTCTGAATGAAGTCACATCCTGTCACATGATATTGTCCGCATGACTTGATTCAAAAATGGTCCCTTTTTATTGGCTACTCCGAATTAGATTTTTTCTCATAACAAAGCAATGACTTCTACACATAATTTTAAAACCATTTTGCACTGTGTTGATATATGATGTTATAAAATCATTCCAGAATAAAAAAATATTTACATTTATTACATTTTAAAATATTTTAATCACAAATGAAATGGCTGTTTTGGCCTTTGGAGGGTTAAACTGAATAACTTTTGAATCTTTAAAATACATTTATATGTAGCAAAATATAATTAAAACCTTTTGGATTCAATAAAAGAGATCTAGTTGGATATCATATCATACTTTGGATATCATATCTTTGTTTTTTTATTATTATTAAGGCCTTTGGACACAAAAAAAATGACCCGTCATATGTTATAATATATATATATATATATATATATATATATATATATATATATATATATATATATATATATATATACACGTCACAATAATATATATACATATATACATATATTCACCCTCCTCACTAGATATTAATATTGGTTGACTACAATATAAGCAAAAAAAAAGATGAAAAAGATGAATAGTGAGTGTCCAAGGTCTGGTAGGAAATATTCCGGTCTCAAATAACAAAATATTTTGTTTATTTCTTTCCAATAATTCCATGAAAATCTCGAGTTGCATAATCATTTATGCTATCTATCTCACACCTATCGGTACCTCTACATTGCTGGGGTTATTCTGTGTTGCCAAGGGAACTTGCTTTTGAATTCAAAGTGATTTTGACTCAGAAATACCGACAGACTGTGCCCACAAAGCACTTCTATCACTGAATGCTCATCCTCTTATTGCAACACTTTCACTTGCAAATCAGACTGGACAAGCATGGATGCCACAAAAGAACTGTTATAATTATAAAGGGATTCAATCACAAAAACATCAAAGCAGAAATACAAAACGACTTGTCATGTACAAAGCA
The DNA here is from genome assembly GCF_018812025.1 of Megalobrama amblycephala. NCBI lineage: Eukaryota > Metazoa > Chordata > Actinopteri > Cypriniformes > Xenocyprididae > Megalobrama > Megalobrama amblycephala. Next base: position 22,328,729 of record NC_063066.1, on the reverse strand, counting down.
AGCGTAACGGTGAAGCCAACCACAGTGAACTGAATGGAAACATTTTCATAAGCAAGAATTTTGATAAATATCAGAAGTTTCTCAGAGAAAATCCTCTCTTACATTCTGTTGCTTAGAGAAGAGAAGAAATGTAATATCAACCTGAAGCTATGAAATTCTCTCCCACAGTCCCTCGGTGACCTCTCCACCCTATCCGAACTCCAAAAACACATCTCTTTGTGTTATACTAAACTCTGGCTTCTGAATTCAACCCTGTCTGTTCTGTTCTTGAATTTTTTTGTGCTCTTATATTGTTTGTGTCACTGTATGCCCCACTTTGTGCTACTGCATGTTGTTAATATTAATATTCATATTATTAACCTATTCAATCAGTACCAATACATTTTATTTGAGCTCCACAGTGAGGCATGATGTTAACTGGATCATTACAGTAAAGATTATGAGATAATATATGGGGTAATAGAAACACTTCACTGCAGAATACCCTATTAAACATAGTGTTTCTCCACTAGTTTTAATGCTGCATTGAGCTGGAATCTATCAAAGTAGTGACTGGTTTATTACCGATGGACAAGGATGATAATTAACACAGTTCACTGAAATTCCACCAATGGACAATTATTCCTCCGTCTCGTTCAGTCAGTGATATGAAGCAGCGTTGAGGCAAAAAAGCTCATAGTACTCACATGCATGAGTGACAGAGAAACTGTTGGAGGACTCCAGGTTATCTACGTTGTAATTGAGATGGAAGGGTTTCTCAGTCATGTTCTGATTGGTGTTGTAGAGCTGCACAGCGAATCTGAAAGCGCTGTGTTCTTGCACGGTGGAACGCATGAAGAGCCCACCTTTATGAAGACCAAACAGCAATGAATCAAAGATGATGCGCAGATTTCATGCATATAAAGACTGCATAAATATTAAACAGTTGGCTTAAATCACCACTAGATAGTGTCAAATCCATTTAGACACATTCATGGACTCAATTTGATTCGCTTCCATTCGTAGGAAGGAACTTTCTCTTAAGTTTTATGAAAAGCGATTGATAGCAGACATGCATGCAGATGAATGGAAACCTAAACATTTCGCATAAATATAATCATAATCGTTTTATTTTTTATGTCAATTCTGTTTGGTATAATTTGCGATGATTCCTTAGATTGTATTAGTGCACTTAATACAGTGGGCGATACTAACATCTTCGTTTAACATGCATATACATATATAGCCTATACATCGAAACCAGACATCGACATACAAAGCCTAGCGATAAAAGAAGGCAAGCATATCCGGACGGACTCACCGATATTTATCTGATTGGGGAAGCCAGCGAGAGATGTGCCGAATAGCCATAATAAAAAAAGCAGCGCGCTTTGAGCCATTTTCTCTCCTGCCGCAAAAAAATCAAGCCTCATAAAACGAACTGTTTGAGGAGAATCATAAACGCAAAAATCCAGCCGTGAGTGAAGCGGAGCGACTCATGGAGAACAATTCTTCTGCATGTGAGGAGAGAGAGAGAGAGAGAAAGAGAGAGAGAGGGAAAGAGAGAGAGAGAAGGGGGGAGATGGAGAGGGACTGGTGCTGAAGATGGTCGAGGCGACTGAGAGCATCACATTCAGAGTGAGTGCGAGCGACTCCTCCAATTGGACCAGCAGGGCGATATTGATCAAACTTGATCTGACGTTGAAGAAGAAGGAGATTTGGTAACACTTGCTATGAAAGCCTGTATATTATGCATGCATAGAGCTTTTCATTATTAATTATAATAGCTTACATATTGTTAGATTTGTTCGTGAATTACAGTAACCACATTTATAATGCATCATAATATTTAAATATTAATATAATAATGGAAATGCGTTTTAATGCACACTATAAACAATGTAATAAACGCTAATAAGGTTAATATATTATTGGCCATCGTTGATATATTCAACTCGCTCACCGACTGATGCAAACTTTTAAAGAATATGACGTGTAACACATGATGTAACACATCTGGTATTGGACCTGTGTGTGTTGTTGACTTATACTGTACTGTTTAAAGATATAACCATGACTAGGAAATATTCTACCTGAGGTTATTCTCACTATTCATCATCTGCGTCATGAAATTATCAAAAGGTTGCGGTGGAAAACCACCAGCCTCAAGGCGACCAGTGTGATTATACATTACCTCAGCAGCTGCATGTCAAGGGTTCATGCAGCTTATTTTACACATGTAATTACCTTAATTAAAAACAACATTTTGATGCATTGAGCTGTGTGCATTTACTACGCTCAGTGTACTAATCTATATTCCAAGTGACGCGACCAACACTGAGGTTCTCGCGAACTCAAAGTTTGTTTAATATAACGGCAGTTCACTGCAGATCCCGTGTCACGCGAAAGGAAGACTGTGTGCTATTGTTTTGGGAGGCGGTGACGCGTAACGTAACATGAAGCCCATTAAGTTTAGCTCCATCGATCGCTTTGTTAGGAATCGTTTACCGTTGCGTCATATCGAAAGCGACTGGATGAAGATAAAGCAGTCATGTTATTTGAAGGAGATTCGCACGCGTATTGCGTTTAAAGAAAGAACGCGGTGGTTTCAAGAAGTGTTTTTAAAAGTTGAGCTGTCGACACGCCGTCTAATAACGCGACACCAACGCGCAAACAACAGAGACGCAATGCAACGGCCGTTTGACGCGTGTTTGCACAGATCACCGGTTTCTTTCAACCCCAATTAAAACATGGCAGACGCGTAGCCTACCGCGTGAACGCCGCCTTTGGAAAAACGACTAAACATAATAATCCCATCTAATGGCGAATGAATGAACGAATTAATAAATGAATACGGACGCAACAGAGAGAGCTAGTTGGCTCTTTTATAGTGCAGCTATTATTGAGCAGGGCTGCTGTCCATGGTGCTGAGCACATTTTACTCCTGTCAAGTGACTATACTTACACACACACACACACACACACACACACACACACACACACACACACACACACACACACACACACACACACACACACACACACAGTTGCAAGAAAAAGTATGTGAACCACTTGCAAAATCTGTGAAAATGTTAATAATTTTAACAAAATAAGGGAGATTATACAAAATGCATGTTATTTTTTATTTAGTACTGTCCTGAGTAAGATATTTTACATAAAATATGTTTACATATAATCCACAAGAGGAAAAAAAAAAAAGAAAAAAAAAAGCTGAATTTATTAAAATAACCCCATTCATAAGTATGTGAACCATTGATTCTTAATATTGTGTGTGGTTATCTGGATGATCTACGGCTGTTTTTTTTTGTTGGTTTTTTTGTTTTTTTTGATGGTTGTTCTTGAGTCCCTTGTTTGTCCCGCACAGTTAAACTGAGCTCTGTTCTTCAGAAAAATTCTCTAGGTCCTGCGGATTCTTCAGTTTTCCAGCATTTTTTTGCATATTTGAACCCTTTCCAGCAGTGACTGAATGATTTTGAGATCCGTCTTTTCACACTGAGGACAACTGAGGGACTCAAACACAACTATTAAAGAAGGTTCAAACATTCACTGATGCTCCAGAAGGAAACATGATGCATTAATAGATGGGGGTTGAAAACATTTGGAATTTGAAGATCAAGGTAAATTGTATTTAATTTGTCTTCCGGGAAACAACAACAACAACAACAACAACAAAATGACATTCAAGCGAAATAAGAAAAATTTGGACCTCTTCATCCTGTTCAAAAGTTTTCACCCCCCGACTCTTAATGCATCGTGTTTCCTTCTGGAGCATCAGTGAATGTTTGAACCTTTTTTAATAGTTGTGTTTGAGTCCCTCAGTTGTCCTCCATGTGAAAAGATGGATCTCAAAATCATTCAGTCACTGTTGTAAAGGATTCAAAAATGCAAAAGATGGTGGAAAACTGAAGAATTTTTGGGACCTGGAGATTTTTTTCTGAAGAACAGAGCTCAGTTTAACTGCTCAGAATAAACAAGGGACTCATGAACAACCATCACACAACAACAACAACAACAACAACAACAAAAAACAGTTGTAGATCATCCAGGTAATGACACACAGTATTAAGAATCAATGGTTCACAAACTTTTGAACTGGGTCATTTTAATAAATTCAGCTATTTTTTTGTCTTATGGATTATATGTAAACATATTTTATGTAAAATATCTTACTCAGGACAGTACTAAATAAAAAAATAACATGCATTTTGTATGATCTCTCTTATTTTGTTAAAATTTTACACATTTTCACAGATTCTGCAAGTGGTTCACATACTTATCCTTGCAACTGTGTATATATATATATATATAGTTCAATATTGTGTATTTACATGAGTGAGTGACTGTAAGGAGTAACTGCATGCAACTTGGGATTGCCCTGTCCCAACCAATAAATAGCGAAATAGTGTAAAATTATATTTACACATTAACCTATAATATAGATTTATAACATAATTTGACTACTCTAATAACATTATTTGGGGTTATTTGAGTTTCTTTGAGATTTTTAACTAAGACACGTATAGCCTTGCATTGTCTACCCTCTGTGTATTTTTGTCAGTCGGAAGAACAATTCAAGGATGACAGTTCCATTTATCGTGGGCAGCAAAGCTCTACCAAAATTGAGTTTTTAATTGCATTGCAGACAGACAAGGCTTTAGCTATTGATACTAAAATTGGCTTGTGCCCCCAGTGCAACATTCCAAAGGAAAACGTCATTGCGAGTTCCGTTCAACAGCAATTCTGCAATCACCAGCAAATGTGTTCCCCAAAATGAGTAATAAAGAAGATGTACTAGTTAATTCCAAAGCAGAGAAGTTAATTCCCCAACATCTCCGAAGACTAAATACAGTGTTACAAAATTCATGAACACTAATAAACAAACTAACAAATAAAACATAACAGTATGTAGAGATTATTTTGTGTTCTTTTGTTTGTATTAAAACAAATTGTGAAACTTCAGTTCAGTTTTTCAAAATTGTCCCGTTGTTTATTGAATGTGATGCATTTGACAGGTGGCATCAGATGTATGTCTTGTGTGGTAAGGCAATATGAAGTGTCTTTCATGAAGGTGAGCGTCCACAGCACACACTCTTCCCTGCATTAATGTGTCGCATGGAGAAGCAAATAAGACCCCAGCATTGATTTTTCTGTGACTGTCATCATTGTCATCTACTTATGAGCACTTAGGTCATTCGCCTTACCATCCTATAAAAACTGATCCCATAATCATTAAAGGTTAGAGTTTCATTGCAGCACTAAGGCAATTGATTAGATTTCAAGATATACAAATACATGTGTTTTATGTATGATTTGCAGGCTAATTAAATGAAAGAACTGGGAATCAATCAAGAATGTTCGATCAATGACAAATACCTGTAATTCATCGAATTAGTGGGAAATAAACATTAAGGATGTGATTCAAACACTGAGCAATAAACACAAGTGGAAAGTAGTTAAGTTAAAGCACTCCTATAATGCTCTCCTTATTTTGTTTTGGAGTCTTCTATAATATGTTTACATGCACCCAAAGTAAAAATCATTTTCTCATAATATACATTGCAGCATTACCTCTTTTCTCACAATGTCTGAAACAGTTTGATCGAGGATGCGGTCTGTCTGAACCACTCCTTTCCAAGAGCCTGCTCTGCTCTGATTGGTCAGATGGCCTAGTCTGTTGTGACTGGTCAACCATTTACAGCATGTGTCAGAAAACATACAGACATTACCATACCTAAATTTCACCTTGATATACATTGACATGAACAGTAACATGGCGTCAGTTTTACCATATCAATCCTCATCCTTTTGAAGTGCATGTAAATTTACTTTCGCAGCACCAAAAACAGCATCATCTCGACATAGGTTTGTAACAGGATGTGAGACTGGAATTCCTGATGACTCGTTTCAGCAGCTCAGAACCTATTCTTTATTTTGGGAGACTATAACTCCATATATCTGCACTTTGATCTTTAAAACTTTGCAGATGTGTTACCTTCACAAACAGCTTATACTGCATGAAAGATAATATCTGAAAAAGCAGAATATGGCATCACCAAATGGAATTTTAAATTCGATCTGCATGTCGATCTGGTTGGGACATTCAAACAGTGTTTTAATTGTGCCACAGAGTCACAGTGTTTAGACTCTTTAATAAGTTCACATACAAATAGCTTAGACAGTAGTTGTCTAAACTGAGACACAAGAAAATATTGTATTATTAAATTATTTCCTATACCAGCTACCTTATTTTTGCACCTCTTCATTTGGCATTAACCCATTAACAATTTAGTATTATTCCCTAATGTGTTTATGGTAGTATATGGACCAATGTTGGGTTGGATGATACAAAGTAACACTGATGGTTATGTTGCCAGCATCCTCTGAAAAGGTGAGACTTTTTAATCTTTGCTTGTCATGGTGATGGCCCAGATGTGTCAGGACCATTCATTCACATTACCCCACATCTTGACTTGAAAAACATGCTCTGGAAAACTGTGGGATGTAATGACAGGGGCAACACAGCATCATTCAAAGAGACAGTTGGCTCAAGCCCCTGTACATCAGTGGAGCCCAGTGACATTTAAACGGGGAAAGAGCCAATTACTCCTTTTTTTTTTTTTTCCCCTCCCCAGACCGGTAAGGTTGATGTCAAGTGCTCGGCTACACACATAAGAGCAAGTTTCCTTAAGAGTTTGTTTACCCATGGCACCGAAACCCATGCAATTGCACACCATCAACTAAATTGCAACTTCCTGAAGTGAGCACTGAACTTCCTAAATGATTTTGTGTTATCTGCTGCATACAAAATGGCATTATTGAGAAATACTGTGATTGAGATTATAGTTATTGAATGTGTCACGGTGCTAGAGTCGCCGTGACACACTTACAGAAATAACCGCTTGGACAGTCTTTAAACGCCACATCGAGGTCTGTCACAACGCTCCTCATGCGATTTGGTTTCTTTGCAAACGCTCTTTGCAGAAGTGTGACAGAGGCTTCTGTGTTATCAGCTGAGCAGACTGACACACTTACAGACCCCCAGGGCCAAAACAGGCATGGTCATGTGACTGCACTCCTCAGCATGACAGCATGAATCTCCAGAACTGATCAAGGGAATGGTGGGTACACATGCTTTGCTTTTCATACGAGGGAGAGGTACAGTTTGAAGTCTATGTTAAACTCCTTTCTCAAATCTGCATATGTCAGAGTGAAATGGGATATTCAGCAAGGAAACATGTAGGGTGGGACTTGATTTTATCCAATGAGAATGAATGGGATTGTGAAAACTGGGCGCTGCATACTAGAATAGAGCCATGTAAAAACGTTTGTGGGAGGGATTTGTGATGTCAAAAATTATTTTATTATGATTATGATTTTATTATGAAATTATTAAATTTTGATGGAAGAATTTGTGTGTTCTTTCTAAATACGACCAGGAATGAACATTAAGTTGGCATTACTTTATTCAGATGAGATGTGTGATGGAATGATGACAACCATCTAAATGGAATTGCCAGCATTTCATGCAGGTTAACATCTGTCTAAAACATTTGTCACTTTAGCAACAAAATTTAACCTTGATTCAGTAAAGTGATAAATGCTGCTAAGGTGACATTTCCTTTTGAGAGTGATTTAAAAAACAGTGCCTGAAATTCATCTTGCTCAACTTTACACAGCTGTGTAGAAAAAAGTTCCCTTTTAAGGGAACATCAACACTGCATCATTGCATTGACATTATGGGAACACCTTCAGCATGAACTGGTGTCCGGAGCATGTGTAAAATCACCCTAATCCTATTGGACGACAGAGGCCAGGTGACGAAGCGCAGTGTGTCATCAAGACCATAAAAGGGTCTATGTCATGGAATCCCCAGCTTTTTTGTTTTCAGAAGCTGCATGTCTGTTGAGCGCATTGTCAAACAAAGAAAACTGTGTTGTGTATGGAAAATCTTTAGACCAGGAGTTAGTCTGTAAATGTCAGGTCTGAAGTACAGAAAGTGTTATGCTGTGCCTAAACCTTTCACTGCTGAACAAGTCACAATCTCTGTGTTGCTTGTCTGGGAGTGGAGCATGCTCAGTCAGTTCTCGAGGGGGCTGACTGTGGTCATTGCGAGCTTTCATGATAAGGAAGCTTCGCTCCTATCTCGCTCTCTTCTGGAGGGGTGAAAGTCAGAAATTTTCACTCCATGGTTCTGGGTTCTGCGTCTGCAGAGGTGGCGCGGAAGCTTTGATCATGGAGATCTTGAGACGGGTGTTCCCCTTTCTCTTGCTCTTTTTCCTGACTCTGTGTTCCATTTTGGATCTATAAGCTCGCTCTGTGAATTCTTTCAATCCAAATAGAGACCTATTAATAAAGTGACTAAATATATGTACGATGTGTGTTGCAACTTCTTTGCTATATCTTATGATGCCCCCCTCATGGTTTGGGGGCAGTCTTAAAGGGCCGCCCAGCTCATGGCTGATGGGAGGCAACCACATGTTGGTGTGGCAGACAACACTGGGATAGTCTCCTGTATATTCTGAATTCCAGAACAGACTGTTGTAATGACTGTTAGACTGTTGTAATGGTGGCTCAAGAGCAGAGGTTTCACTCTCGTGACCCTATGCAAACCATAAAGAGTTATTACAATGGACGCATCCTTCTCAGGCTCGGGTGTGGTCTTGAATGCCCATCCAGCTTACAGTCTCTGGGAGTGCTGTCATGTCATATGGCATTTAATTACCTGAAAGACAAGGCCTGTATTTCTAGCAATGAAAATACTTTCTCCCATATCCATGGGGCTACCATGCTTTGGTCCTGCTGAACAACATATTGGTAGTCTCAAGGGTGTTTGCGCCCCCTATTCAGGTTGGTGCAGCAGATCCTGCTCTCACTAGGGGCAGTCTATATTCCAGGGCATTTTGAACATGCAGTGCAGTTGATTTGGCAGAGGTATGACAGAGTGGAAGTGGACGTGTTTGCATCAGTAGAGTCTACACACTATCCCCTCTGGTTCGCCCTCATACTTTCACCTCCATTTGGGCTGGATGCCATGGTACAGAAGTGGCCGAGGCTCCCCGATCTCTCTGCTCCCAAGAGTTCTAGTGAGGGATCATCAGAACAGAGTTCGCCTGTCATTAGTGGATCCATTCTGGCTGGCCTAAATCTAGTTCTCAGACTTAATGTCTCTCCTGGAAGGTTCTCCTTTGGAGATTCCAATCAGGAGAGACCTTCTGTCCCAGGCTCAGGGGTCGATTCTCCACCCCTAGTGAAAGATTTGGAAGCTGTGGGTCTGGCCCCTGTAGGGTAACAGCTCATAGATTTGGGTCTCTCAATTGAGGTTGTTGAAACCATCCTACATGCTAGAGCTCCCTCCACGAGGAAGCTTTATACCCTGAGGCAGCATCTCTTGTATCTCTTGATAAGCACTGAGTGCACCAAGTTGACCCAGTCCACTGCCCGTTTGGTTCAGTGCTGGAGGTCTTGCAGGAGTGTCTTCCAGCAGGACTATCACCTGCTACTCTTAAGGTGTACTCGACCACTGTTTCGGCTTGACACGTCCTTCTTGGGATCTTTCTGTAGGTTTATTAGAGGCTCCGTTTGAGTCCTTGGTGTCAGCCTCAGAGAAGTTTCTGACTTTAAAGGTGGTTCTGTCACTGTCATTAACTTGGCTTAAAAGAGAAGGAGACTTGCAGGCCTCTCAGTTGTCTCCTGCTTAGATTGTACCTTTGGACTGGTCAAAATGTATAGTTCACCTGAGGCATGTATAAGGCACGTTCTGAATGTGCCTTTGTTGATCATTCATCTGGTCATTCTTCAAGCCTTCTCCCCTCCACTGTTTGACTTGCTGGGGTTTCTTTTAGGGTAAAACAAATTCCTGATATTCAGCTCGGTCAGCTCACACCCTTACTTGGACAAAACGCTCATTATGTATCCAGTCAGTTGGCAAATTCTGGTAAATAGTTTGATCATTTGGTTCAGCTTTACACAGTTGGTCATGATTTGGCTGGTTATCTTTAGCTCTAAGTCTTTACTGGAAGATGCTGTAACTGAGGGAAGGAAATCATGAATGTTAATGAGTTTACTGACGTTCTCTATAGCACAGAGATTTTTTTTTTCTTTTTGCACCAAACATATAAATAAATTATATGTATATTGAATATTTCACCAGTGACCAAATTATTTCCACTGTCTACTGTCATTGATGTCCTTAGCTCATTTGCTAGCCTGGAGTGAAGAGTTCTAAAGCAGTCTTGGAGGGTTTGTGACTGTGCTCATTCTTGAAGTGCCATCAGCCAATCAGCACTGTTGTGACATAATTTCCCTGCGACTCCAGAGAGATGAGTCACTTTGCTTTGGCTCAAAAAAGTGTTGTGTGTCAATCTATATTGTATACAACCAGGCTTGAATACACCAGCCAAACAACTACCACTGAGATGAATAGGAATGCTTACAGATAGCTTTTGTCCAGGTATTCTAGACCTCCTTTGTTTAGATTGCATGCCATTTACTTTGGCAAAAGCTTGAAGCAAAACCTTTGGGCTAGCTCCTTCTGATTAAATCAACATGATTCATCAGACGCTTGTGATATCCACCATTTCACCATTTGAATGGACCTGTCTGTGTAAAGCAGCAGTGCTCTGACCCCTCTCCTCTGTTCCTTACTCTCTATTACAATCAATTATTCATCTGAGTCATCCCTTCAGAACAGATCAAGCCAGTCGCCATGATCTAAGATTAATATTATAAGCGTTACACCTCCATCTGATCACCATGGATATCACACCTACAGGCTCACCCGTTCTGTGGGTAGAGTCGAGCGTCTGGCGAGGTGACAAGCACTCATGTGTTCTCTGCAGCCCCTTGGCTCTGTCCAGCGAGGTGGGTATTGTTAGATACTGCGTGGCTAATTGAGGGGAAGAAAGAGGTTGTCATGGCTGATGAAAGAGGTGAGGTGGTATGTCATTTAGACGTCGTTTCTTGTCAATCATCACTCGTTCGTTTGTGTCGTCGGGGGATGTGATCTCTGCACCACAAGTAGAATCATCAGGGAGTATTAAACTAAACCACTGTATTATTACCATGGTAACACTTATGGGGGACACATATTCACTATTAACTCTGACTTTTGCCTCAATAAACTCCTAAGTTAAAAGTGAGAATTGTTCCCCACACTAAAGTGCTACTATTATAATTTTAAATACTATTAAGTGTTTGTAGAATAAATATGACTCTACTGGCATAGTTGTTCGCATAACCAAACTTTGCAATTATACAGACCTAAACATGGTCAGCAGTTTACAGATTAGAGCCATTAGAAATTGTACTGTCTGTCCTTTTAGTCTGATTAGACAAACAGCACAACAGCACACATTTTCCAAGCCTAATAGTAAATCAGCATTCCACAGACAGCTATAAAATAGCTGCACACATCTTGCAATGGCAGTTAATGATATTGGATTCTTACATAAATGCATCTTATGTAAGTTTTGATTATTTTTATTTATTTTTTTTTTTTTTCAGGATGCACGCTAGTTATGTTTTTTTTCTAAGGCACATTTAAAAAAGCTACTTAAATGTCCTAATTTAACTAAACTCTAATCCTGGCTTAATCTAAGCCCTGTCTGTGAAACCAGGCCTATATATTATATTATAGAATATTAAATTGTAGTGTATATTATAATGTATTATGTCAAAGATTCTATAGTTGTGCCAAGAATTGCCCCATTTTTATAGATAGCCCTCTGATGTAAAGTATGAATGCAAGGTTTCAGTGATTGAACCATGAATAAATCACTTTTTGCAAATAAAAATGTCATGTGAGAAACAACGGCTTGTACTGTGTGCACACTGGAGCAGTAGGTGTGGTCACTGCTGTCGTCTCATAACTTCTCCTAAAGAATAAACCAAGTAATGCATCTGCCCAGTGCTGTTTCTCCTTTGTGATGAGGTGACCCTGAACTTCTGCACCAGGGGCTGTAAACAATAGCTGCTGAATCTGTATGGCTTTCTGGTTGACTTGAAGCCTGTATAAATTAGCATAATTCCTTAGAATGCATATTGCAATACATTACGTTTCTTCATAAATAACCACAGTTGTAACAATAACAGTAACAGTAATAATCATGGTTACACTTTTAAAGATTATGACTCATTATAGTTGTCACTATGGCTTTAGTGAAGTGCACAACTTAAGGAAAAGGGAACAAAAATAGTCTTTAATAATAAATGATACAGGACGATACCAGACAAATGAACTTAGGAAACTCAGGGCTTAAATACATGGGCAGAGTAATTAACGTGAACAGAAACAGATGGGGAATAATTAACAACCAAGGAAACTAACTATGAACACAGGCAAATGGGAACAGAGCAAACAGAGTGAAAATGAAACCAAAACAGAACCTAACTGAATATACATGTTATAGTAGTAGGACATAGCATACGAAATGTACTGTTGTTTATGAGATATACTTCTTAAAAGTCTAACCAATCACATGCATTATGAGATAAGATATTTATGCAGGAAACCTTCACCCACACTATTGGAATGTTGTTGAGGCAGTAGGTAGATCTTACACACATTGCAGGAAAGACAAATTTGTTGTCTTATACATTCTGACTCGATGTGATGTATTGATGTTGATGTATTCTGTGCACAAAAGCACTTCATGCATTTTCACTCATGTGTCATCCATTTACCTGAAACAATGGATATGTTAAGTCATTTCTTAACTATTTTTCTCTAACCCTGTAGGTGTTTCTGTAGTTGTCTTGTTGTGAGGTGCTGTGGCATAGTGGATAATGCAAGAATTTGGTGACTGAAACAATTTTTTTAGACCATGTGCCATAATAAATAGAAAACTCATTAACACTTTAGTATAGGGAACATGTATTCATTATTAACTATGGCTTTTCTCTCAATAAACTCCTAATTTACTGCTTATTAATAGTTAGTAAGTTAGTTGTTAAGTTTAGGTATTGGGTAGGATTAAGAATGTAGAATAAGATAATGCAGAATAAGGCATTAATATGTGCTTATTGCTTAATAATTACTAATAGAAATAAAAACAGACAATATTCTAGTAATATGCATGCTAATAAACAGCTAGTTAAAAGACCCTAACATAAAGTGCTACCGAAAACACAAATGGTAACACTTTAGTTAAGGGTCCAATTCTCACTATTTACTAGTTGCTTATTAGCATGCATATTACTGGGATATTGGCTGTTTATAAGTATTTATGAAGCACATATTAATGCATTATTCTGCATGACCATATTCTACATCCCTTAATCCTAGCTAATACCTAAACTTAACAATTACCTTACTAACTATTAATAAGCAGTAATTAGGAGTTTATTGAGGCAAAAGTCTTATTAGTATTAATAGTTAGATAATAGTGAGATTTGGACCCTAATCTGTCATAAATTGTAAAAAAAAAAAAAAAAAAAAAAAAAATATATATATATATATATATATATATATATATATATACAAATAGAAAACAGTTATTTTGAGTTGTAATAATATTTCACAATATTATTCAATTTTTCATCAAATAAATGCAGCCTAAGTAAGCAGAAGAGACTTCTTTCAAAAAATTCTGGTAACACTTTACAATTAGTTAACAATGCATTAACTAACATGAACTAACAATGAGCAATATATTTGTTCCAGTGTTTATTCATCTTTGTTAATGTTAGTGTTACGTATGCTCTCCATCCTCCCATCTTCAGCAGTCCAATCATCTAGTGAAAGACTACATTTCCAAGCAAACTTCTCCTGCTCTGTTGTTGTTCACCTATGTGCCAGTAAATACCTGTTTGGGTTCAACTAACTTAGTGTGGTATTCCCTGAGAGTTAGTTAATACAACTGTTCATGTTATTGCAGGTCCATCAAATAATATAACAGATGCAGTAAACCCCAGGTTTAATAATTTAGACCCCAGCTGCAGGCTGTTAGAGGTGAGCTCTTGATGTTTGCGCCTTAGATTGAAATGTAGGTGGTCTCTGTGGTCTCCTTTCATATTGCTACTTTACACATTTTGGCGACCTTAAAACTGTTGCGAACTTTTGAAAATCAAAGCAGCAACATCAGCTTTGAGTTGTAATCCTTCTGTTCACACTATCCTAATGAAATTGCAGGTCAAAGATATCACAGTATTTTGACACTCAGGTGCTTTCAGGTTCCATCTGGCACTGCACACAGATCTCCACAGTCAGCAGGTTTGTTTAGAGGCCTGACTTGCATATTCAGCAATAACGACAGTGAGCATTTGACACAAGGCTGCCTATGATGGGAGGGACAGCAGGGTACAGGATCTAGGCCATGATGTTCTTAATGTCCCTGACACTTGTAAATTCTTTACTCTCAGGTTAATGCAATGACTGGCAGGAACCGGAGAGATGTGCGGTCGCCCCACTGTTTAATAAAAGCGTGCAGAGAAGATCCTCAGCATTGGAAGTAGGACAAATGCAGTCTTAAAATGTCAATGTACTCTGTTTCTGGACAGGACTCGAAATGAGGCCACCTGAATTTGGAAAAATACTATCAAAATTACATGACCATTCTTGAGATAATCAAAGCTCCCAAAACGCAAAGTTATGGCTGCTTACACGCATATTTTCTGATATTTAAAATAAGTTTTTTTTTTACTTTTTTTGCATTACACACTAATCGATCAAATAATGAGACTAAATTCAGTATCATACCCATTATGTCTGTAGTAAGTCATGGGGATACACATAGCACACAATGCCACCATCTCACTGCCAGCTTCACTTTCAGCAAACATTTTCATAATTATAAATTACATGGTAGATTTCTTGGCAACCCTTTTCAAAGCATTATAAAACAGAATCCAATAAACATTATATTGTTTTACCACTAACAGAACAAAAATTCTGCTGAAGTTGATGCATTGAAAAAATAAAAGAGCTGGTCTTGTATTTAGCATGTGCATATATCATCCAGTTACCTCTCTGCTTGAGTTTGTGACTAATAAAATCACAAACAAGCCTTTGGCCAAATGACAAGGTTCATTTTTCAGCTTGTGTGCTGAGTTAAGTAGCCTCTAATATGTGAGTGTATAAAGAGAGGGGAAGGGACCTCTGACAAATGTCTAGCCATAACAGTCATGAGGGGGGAAAACAGACGGCATAGTGTCATTTTGAGAGGTGATATCTCACTGCTGATGCTGGATGAGAGGTCTTATTGACACTTGAGCAGGTGGCCTGACCCGAGTAACATTTGTAACAGAGTTGCAATATATCTCTCAAAATAACGCCAATATGCCTGTTCAGTTGTTGTCAGCTCGTCCATTTATGTTGTGAGTGTGGTCCTGCAGCTTTCATATCCCTGAGCGGTCACATATGATAAAAGGTTGAATTGCCGGGAGATCACGCACCTCACATTCTTGTGCGGTGAAGGTGCTGTGGATGAAAGTGGCTGAAAAGGTTAAAATGCGGAAAGACAACATTAAAAAAAAAAAAAGTTTTTTTTTTTTGTTTTCCATTCAATCAATCAACCAACTAAAATTTGCAAATTTTTTAGTATACAAGTAGGGCAGAAGTTACTGTACTGTAAAAAGTTAGTACAATGGGATACAATGGGATAGTCACTGCTTTCCTAAACAACAACAACAACAAAAAGACAAATGATACCTTTACATTTAAACTAGTATGCATGCAACAGCAAGAAGGTAAAAAACCCTGGAGATCTATCCATTTGCACTCCTGTTCATCTCAGTGACAGTTGCTCATCTGGTGCAGGAGGTAGACAATCTGCTTGCTGCCATCTTTGTTCATGGGCATTCAGTTTCAGGTACTTTTGTTTTTTCAGCAATCACCTGAATTCAACCCGAATGTACAACTCGAATTCTGGAAATGTTGGGACTTTTTTAAATTTGAATAAAATGAAAACTAAAAGACTTTCAAATCACATGAGCCAATATTTTATTCACAATAAAACAGAGATAACATAATAAATGTTTAAAGGGAGAAATGTTACACTTTTATTCACTAAATGAGCTCATTTCAAATTTGATGCCTGCTACAGGTCTCAAAAAAGTTGTCACGGGGGCAACAAATGGCTGAAAAAGCAAGACATTTCGAAAAGATTCAGCTGGGAGAACATCTAGCAACTAATTAAGTTAACTGATATCAGGTCTGTAACATGATTAGCTATAAAAGGATTGTCTTAGAGAAGCAGAGTCTCTCAGAAGTAAAGATGGGCAGAGGCTCTCCAATCTGTGAAAGAGTGTGTAAAAAGATTGTGGAATACTTTAAAAACAATGTTCCTCAACGTCAAATTGCAAAGGCTTTGCAAATCTCATCATCTACAGTGCATAACATCATCAAACATTCAGAGAAACTGCATCACTCATCGGCATGATTGTGCCAATGACATTACTTAATGGGCCCAGGAATACTTCCAGAAACCACTGTCGGTAAACACAATCCGCCGTACCATCTGCAGATGCCAACTAAAGCTCTATCATGCAAAAAGGAAGCCATATTTGAACATGATCCTGAAGCGCCGTTGTGCCCTGTGGGCCAAGGCTCAATTAAAATTTCAAAATGTTTCAAAGTGGAAAAGTGGAGATGCTACACCATGGTAAACATGCCCCCATCCCAACTATTTTGAGACCTCAGTTTAAACATTTGTTATGTTATCTATGTTCTATTGTGAATAAAATATTGGCTAATGTGATTTGAAAGTCTTTTAGTTTTCATTTTATTCAAATTTAAAAAACGTTCCAACATTTTTATGAGTTCTGTGAATTCGGACATACTTATTTTATAATATACTGTTTTCCGCCTACTATATAGTAGGGAAGTATGCAGTTTCGGATGCAACAACTCAGTCTCAAACTCTGAAGAAGTGGCTATAGTGCGCAAGCATGTGATTTGGGACTCACCTTTCGTATGTACAAACCAACAAATGAATTGAGCTCATTAGAGTTGAAGTGTGTAATTTCTCCAGGACTAGTGAAACCAAACAGAATTACAAAAATAACTCTGAAGAAAATGTGAGTGGTGCTTGCCAAACGCACCACCACGATGCTAGGGTGTTGTGGGTGGTTGGCAAGATATTGCTTTGCAGCTGCTAAGGTGTTCTGAGCATTCTATGTGTTTAATACTTAGCATTATGTGTTTGTTAAAATTTCTAATCTTAAGCATTATAGACAGTGATGCTCGCCTTAGGACAAACACACTGTCCAGCTACTCTATTTAGGCATTAAATAGTGTTGAATTCAGTTCATTCAAGCATACAGTCTAACAAGTGGCATTAACCTGCAGAAATCTAAAGAAAGATGGTATAGCTAATAAACAAACTCAGATAATGATGAAGCCCTTTCTGTCCCAAAATACCCTACGGTACAATCACACAATTATCTTCCTGCACCAGCGGAGGTACATTCATCGCCAACAGCAGCCCTGTTATCTGCATGGGTTCGACTCTGTCATGGCTCCCAATTAAAGCGAACATAGCATTAATAATGAGCTTTTAATCAATTCCTCACCCTTCATGCTGTGAATGCCCTGACTGGCGCAATCAAGATAGAGATTGTTCCAGCTGACACACGAGAATGTTTTCGAGAGAAGTTCTCAGACCGTCTGCATCTCTGTTCTGCTTAATGGGAGCAGGGATTTTAGTACTGCTTCACATCTGCATCTTACAGGAGTTAAAAGCACCTCGGGATGTCATGCCGAGGTCCACGCTGATGTTCTCAGCGAGATGTGTGGGTGGAGGTGCCGCATTTATTTGTATTTTCTGAGGTATAGAGACGCCAGCGTTTGGGATGGAGTTGCCTGGATATTCAGCATGAGCGCTGGCCTTGAGGTGCAGGAGTGTATTGTAAATAAAAGAGCCCTTGTGTAGCTTGCAGACAGAAAGTGTGCACTCGGTGGAGAAGAGATGTTCTGAATAACCTTTTGATGCTGTCAAAAGAGAGGCAGGAGAGAGCTGTGTGCTCTAAGGCATGAGTGGGTGTTTCGATGAGGCAGTCGGAATACATTTCTGTCCTTTTTCTCTCATTTTAAGCTGCACATATACCATTTGCAGATTTAGTTGTGTTTTCTTAACTAGGGACTAATAGTTGAATGCTAATGAGAAGCTTACTTAAGGGAGGGCTTACTTAATAGCAATAAGTATGCATTAAATAAAAGAAGGAAAATCAATTGTTATCAAATTAACTCCATGATTTCTACTCAATCAGTCTTTCAGTCAATAACATACCCATATTTGCTAGGAAAACCTCCCAATGAAGATTATTGAAAGACATTATATTAATGTGCCAGACAAATACTGAATAATGACAAATTGGCTTTTTGATATTTTCATATTATTGAAGCACATTCATATTATTAGCACATTCTTATGTTTGCATTATATTTAATCTCTATAAACTCTATCAATATACAGACTGACTTTGGCCATCGCATTGCTTCTCACATGTTGTTCACATGACACATCACACGCCATGAGCACTGTCTTAATTTTTAACCACACTTGAATGTTGTTCTTGTGTTCATAAATAGCTGGGTGGAGCACAACGAAAGGGTTTTTGTATTTGTATGGTTTCACACATTTAAAGGGGGGGGGGGGGGGGGGGGGGGGGGGGGGGGGGTTAATGCTATTTAATGCATTCTGACTTATTTACACTGTTAAAGAGTTGCATTCTCATGCTAAACATGGCCAAAGTTTCAAAACACGAGTTAGATGTATGGAAGTATTTCTGTGCCAAATACATTCCTTCCGGATTCGGATACGTTTCGGAAAGTTTTTTTTTCAGAGTATGGCCCTGTATCACATCATAAAGGGTGGAATTCCTTGTATGGGCACTTCTCCCTGATAAGCATACACATCACCCAAAGCGAAAGCAAGAGCGCGCCCATCAACGTGCTTCGTTCGGGTTACGGAAGCCAAGAGATTTTTCAACAATGTCACCAAAGAAGTATGTTTTTGGTTGTGAGAAAAGAAAAGATACCCTTTTTCAGCTTCCCAAAGAACCCAGCATTAAGGGAACAATGGATGCAGTTTGTTTTTCCGGGGCAGCAATGGAGTTGTGCATGTATGTTTGTTTGTTCGCTGAATTTTTGGTGAGGAATGTTTTGTAAACAAGTCCCAGTTCGACGCTGGATTTGCAGATCAGGGGCGGTGAGTAAAACTGCATCAAATGTCTGTGTTTTGTTGGCAATAGGCACGCAAGTGCATATAATGTAAACAACACAACAGTTTTGTTCCTGCGTGTGCTCGTGACTCTTTAGCTCCGCCCACGGCACGCCTCCAGGAGCTTGGCTTTTTTTCCGGAGAGAGTTGGTTCAGCGTATCTATCTTTTCTAAATATGATAAAAATAAAGATGTTTCGGAGATATGAAGGATGCAATTCTACTCTGTAGGTACTCAAGATTGACATGGTGGAAAGTGTGTGTGTTATGAACCCTTTAAGGCCTGTTCACAAAAAGGACAATAACTATAACAATAACTAGTGTCTATACCAACGCATGATATTGTTCTGTTTATTATAAGCGTGTGCTGGAGTTTTGTCGTCTGCCGCTTTAAATGCTGGAGCTCTTTAAAGGGTCATGAAACCCTAAACTAAATTTTCTGAGATTTTATGTTATGTGTGTTGAACATCATAGAAGGCAATGCTACTATCCATTTTAATTGTAAGGGAAAACTAGTTAATTTTAAGCTTTTTTGCAATATTTTGATCTTCCGAGTTTAAACTTGTGTCAGCGTCACAGGATGTGACATTTTCTTGTACTATAAAACATTGATGACTCATAAATATTCATGAGAGTGCATGCCCTTATCCTTTGAGAAGATGCCTCACTTATTCACAACAGCACGTGTTGATTTCCTATGACACTTCAAACAGTGAGATTGCATACTGTAAGTGAGAGATGCGTTAATGGGTCAAAAATGAGTGTTTGTTTTTTCTTTGTAAGAGTTTCTGTGTTGCATAAGTTCTCTTCCATAGATTCTAAGTGTGTTTTTTCCCCTCCACTCCACAGTTTACCACTCCCACTTTTGTAGCATTTTTCACAACTGTGGTGACTGGTGGTGAACAGGGGGTTTCATAACCCTTCAATGTAAGTTGGATTCTGATCCATGATTTTCTCGTTCATCAGCTGGAGATGGTCCTCACTCCAGAACACGATATCCAAGGGGTGAGGTTAGCCCACATCCAAGTGTGATGTCAGAAGCCAGGCCAATGCCGCACAGCAGCCAATTCTGGTCTTGTCAGTCACAGTACTGATTGCCTACACCAAACACTGATCCCTACATCTACCCTTCTCCACACCCTGGATCTGGATCCAACTTCGCCCTCTGGATCTCTTGTACTGAGGAGCTACTGATCAGCTGGGGAAAAAATAGTTCTGAAAGTGATTCTAGCGATATTGGTGCTGTGTGTTATCGACTGTGCGAAGCCATATTCTCAATGATTATTAAAACTTTATAGTTATCAATATAGTTATTGTTGTTGGTGTGAACATCCTTTTCCTGAGAACACTTCTGACAAAATGTGTATGTGATAAAACAATAGCCAAGTTTTTGTGCTATCCAGCCACAACTATGACAAGTGACGAGCAACAGGATGTTTTGTTCGTTGCTTCATTTCCAAATTCTGCAGCATTGCACTTAGGCATGTTCTGACTGTGTTTTAAGTATACTATAATGGAAACACTCTGTGACTGCTGCACTTTCAGTACTAATAGTATGAGTTCCTTTAGCCAACTGTCACTTCAAATATGAACTGAGTTGTGCCTGCTTTTCATTTTCTCTCTGTCTTTTTTACCTTCAGACAACGCTCACCCAAACCACAGAGCGCCTATTGTTTTGTATGCTGTAATGAGCTCTTTTTGCTCAGTGGACTGTGTGAATATGCAGTTTTATATTTAGCAGCACACCCCCACCACAGCACTTTTCAAAGATGCTTGTGGCCAACCCTGAATCCCCTATCGAGCCTTAAAGAAACATAAAGAGGCAAGATACAGAGGCCTTAGCGCTAGAGAATGAATTTTTACAAATGCAGTAGGAGATAGTCATAAAATGTTGACTGGCCTTAAAAAACAGGAGGAATCATCGCAAAATCATGTCAGAGAGTTGGATACAGTACAGAGAAGCAGAGAGATGTTTGTTTGGTTTTAGCCAATATATGCGGGAGTCAATTTCCCTGATGCACACTAATTTTTTTTTTCTTTTCTCTTTCTTCAAATTGGACTGAAATTCTCTGTCATTTTGATCTTAGCTTGCAGCTTACATTTTATTCTGTTTCATCTTGCATTAAATATCAAAATCAATATGATGGTAATTTCAACAACATATTATATAACATTGTCAGGGAATGCATGAATTGATAAAATGTATACCTTGAATACAATGTAAGTTCATATTTAATATAATTATATTTGAGTTAAATAAACTATCTCTATGAAAGTTTCAGACCTCTGATTAATAGCTCCACATTGCACTTTGATTATGAAAAAGCATGGAGATATTAAAGGGCACCATTTATGCCCCTTTTTACAAGATGTAAAATAAGTCTGTGATGTCTAAGTGTGTATGTGAAGTTTTAGCTCAAAATACTCCACAGATAATTTTTTATAGCATGTTAAAATTGCCACTTTTTGCCAATGCAAATGAGCTGCTGCTCTCGGCCTGAGGGCGGAGCTTCAAGAGCTCATTCTCTGTGTTCAAGTATAGGGCTGCGTTCCACTCCAAATTTGTATGCCCTTCACTCGCTAACTTCCCTCTGTCTCCTGGACTCGAATGTTGCTTGCGTTGCACAAGTGCCCACTACTGGCGGAACTCGTGCATAAGGTTTAAATGAAATGCACTAAGCCCTTGATCCCTTGGAATTCACTGGAGCTGATTTATTATTTAAACCCCTTTTGAACTCATGAATTTGTTTTATGTACCATTCTATATGCTTATAAGTTGTTGGAGAAAATATATAAAATCCTATAGGTATATGAGCTGTTGGAGAAAAATAAAATTACACAAATGAAACAAAATATCATCTTTGACTGTGAACATAAGGTAGCTACAATTATGTGATTAAATCTCGCCATAATGAATATATTATACACTATTATGCGATTAATTCTCAAAATAATTAATATATTATTACATAATCATACACTTCAATTAAGCGCGATCTGCTGTGACATCACAATCAAGTTGAATTGTGGGATATAGAGCTACTTGAAGCGTACATCAGAGTAGACTCGCTCCCTCTGTCAAAATCAAGGGGACGAGGGTATGTCCATATAAACTTCACTCGTTCACTTCATGAAGTGGAACGCACTTCAAAATGGTGACAGGGATTCCCCAGAGGGAAAGTGTTTAGGGAAGTTTGCGAGTGCGTGTCTAAAATTGGAGTGGAACGCAGCCTTCGTCTCTGTGGAACAAAAAAGTAACGTCTCCCAATATTGGGGTGTTTTTAAACCAGGATAGGTGTCTTTTAACTATCCAAACAAAAAAGTACGGAAGCCTAAGCCTATGGAAGCCCATGTTTTCTTGGAAGCCTATGTTTTCTTGTGATTGCAAATACTTTTTAAATGTCTAGATCATGAGAAAACAACTTAAGTTGAGATAATGAGAAATAAAGAAATAATGCTGCATGCTTGACCTCCATAAAATAGGGGAAATATTTCCCCTATTTTTTAGTTGTACTCATATTCACATATTTTGAAGAGCATCATTTTTTTTTTTACATAAGACTTGTAGCTTATAGTTCCTTTCAGCTGTGCTGCCATTCTGGATTAAAAAAGAATGGGTTAAAGGAGAAGGAAGTTCAACGCTCATTTATAAATCTAATCTAATTTTTTAAAGTAATTTTTGCTAGTATGGTTGAATTAGATTATTGAAGGTCAGCAGCAAAGACATTGGTAAATAAATTGAGATTAAATACATAAAATATTTTACATTTTTATTACACAAAGTATATTACATTTGTGTAGTTTAATATAGTTAACTATTACAGGTTTGCATAAAATTCTGAGATTGCATTTCACTGTTTTTATTCATTTAATGAATAATGAATGTTTTCTGCAAGTGAGATGAGTAAATGCATGTTCACATTTAGTCTAGAACTACAATAACTATCATATTTACTCAGTGCACACAACACCTCTGCACTTTATTTCTCTCAACATGGGGACAGAAGAGCTGTCAGTCAATATATACAAAAAAGTAACTTGCATTACTTATCGGAAAAATTAACTATTATTATTACATATTTACACAGAAACACTTGTTACAATTAACAGTAAAACAATAGTGACCTTATGCCTTTTGGGGATGCTTAATAAACTGGTAAACTTTATATCCGTAAATCAACTCTGATGAACTATAATAAAGTGTGTGCTCTCCCCTTCATTATTGCTTTATCCAGTATGGCTCTGGAGACTGTAAGCTGGACCATGAACAGTTGGTAGTGATCCATCCTTGAGTAACAACTTTTTAGCAAAACCTGTGTTTTTTATTGTCCCTTTCTATTGACATTCGTTCACAAAGCAGTCTGGTGTAAAATGATTTGCGCAGACAAAAATGAATTTAGGTATGGGGGTGCATTCCCTTCAAAAATAAAACTAATCCACTGTGTCTTCAGTGACTCTGATGTCGGGAGTATATGGAGACTGTTATGTTCACTCTTACATCCAACAACAAAACACCTCAATCACTTAAGAGACATTGTTGTCGCTACAGCTGCTCCAGCCTGGAGAAAATGGTGGACTGTGAACAACTCACCCAGGGAGGTGTGTATGCTAATACGTCAGAGTCCATCAGCAGTCGTGGGTGGGGCCTGTGCAAAATGACGTCATTTTGCCCAGATTCTGCAAACAGCTTGTTCTGAGGCACTGCTTATGATTTATGGGAAGAAAAAAAAAAAGTGCCGACACACATTTATGTTCAAATTTTGCATAATAGGTACCCTTTAATGTTATAAATTTTAATTTTCATACAAAAATGATATAGTGTAAAGCTGCAGAATTTCTGTAGGTTTCTCTACAGCAGTTTTAAAGGTTTTAATCAATGCAGTTAAAACAAACTGCAACAAGTGCACTAAAGGAACACTCAATATATACATGTTTTTCTTCTTCAATATAAGGAACATCTAAGAAAATGAACACTACTTTCAAACTTGACATCTGCTAGAAAATAGTACAGGGGAAATTAGTAAGAACACAGAATAAAAAGAGTTCTGTCAACTAAAATGTAAGCCTGTCTACTGATAATAAACTAGTAGTTTTGCTTGTATAATGCTCCAAGATTAGATCTCAAGACTTGGAACTCTCATTACTGACATCTTCACAGCTGTGCCAACAAGCCATGTGATCTCTACCCCAACCTCTGTTTTTACAGAATTTAGCTGTAAGAAATTACTAGTCATCCAATGTTATATATAAACTATGCATTCTGATAGTTTTGTGAATTGGCATATTTTATTTGCCTGGAAAATCCAGCCTCACCACTGTACTAGCGGATGAGTCTGGTCGGCCATTGAATCGATTTGATTTCTAGGGCGGAGCAAATCTGAGCAAACAGAAAGCGGAGTAAACCAATCAGAGAAGGGCGGATATGACGTTAGCAAAGTGACAAGAGAGTCAACAGCGAAAAGTAAATAATTAATGTGTTTTTAGTCATTTAAAACTGAATTCACGGCTGAATAGAACAAACTCTCGGGTCTCCCGTGGACAATCTTTGTTGATATTGAAGGGAAACAAACTAATCTGATTGCACGGTACGGTTTGGAGTTGACTCGAGGCGCGACAGAGGGCGGACTGACCAGACTGATATATCTTGTAGAAGTTATATCGGTAACACTTTACAATAAGGTTGCATTAGTTAACATTAGTTAACGTTATCTAACCATGAACAACACCTCTGTTCAGCATTAGTTAATGTTTGTTAACGTTAACTAACGCATATATTAATGCATGAATTCACGCTGACAGTGCAAGTCGTTAACATTAGTTAATGCATTGGTTAACATTAACAACACCTCTGTTCAGCATTATTTACTTTATTATCATTAACTCACGCATATCTGTTCCTGTGAACAGCGCAATTAGTTAACATTAGTTAATGCATTAGTCAATCATTGTTAACGTTAAATCACGCATATATTAATGAATCTATTCATATTAACAGCACAAGTAGTTAACATTAGTTAATGCATTAGATAACATGAATTAATCATGAACAATGCCTCTTATTTAGCCTTGTTAAGGTTAACTTACTGTACTTACATTAGTTTATGTAGCAGTTGACACATTTCTAACTCTCCACTCACTTACACTAAATTAAGGTAAAAAATACCATTGTGTACCTTATCAGCATTATTTATTAACAAGGCATTGATTTGGGCTGTAAATATAATTACGAAGTGCAAACCATCTGAACATTAACAGATATGTTGTTCATGTTTATATGCATTTTACTATCATTACTTACATTCAACAAAGCATTTATTAATGGATTTGTGAGTGTACACTATTTCATCTTTAACTGATGTGTTAGTAACATTTGTAGACCATTTATTAACATGACTTACCATTAACAAAGCATTTAATGGATTTGTGAACCTTATTGTAAAGTGTACACTATTTCATCATTAACTGATGTGTTACTAGCATTTGTAGACCCTTTATTAACATGACTTACCATTAACAAAGCATTTATTAATGGATTTGTGAACCTTATTGTAAAGTGTACACTATTTCATCATTAACTGATGTGTTACTAGCATTTGTAGACCCTTTATTAACATGACTTACCATTAACAAAGCATTTATTAATGGATTTGTGAACCTTATTGTAAAGTGTACACTATTTCATCATTAACTGATGAGTTACTAACATTTGTAGATCCTTTATTAACATGACTTACCATTAACAAAGCATTTATTAATGGATTTGTGAACCTTATTGTAAAGTGTACACTATTTCATCATTAACTGATGTGTTACTAGCATTTGTAGACCCTTTATTAACATGACTTACCATTAACAAAGCATTCATTAATGGATTTGTGAACCTTATTGTAAAGTGTACACTATTTCATCATTAACTGATGTGTTACTAACATTTGTAGATCCTTTATTAACATGACTTACCATTAACAAAGCATTTATTAATGAATTTGTGAAACTTATTATAAAGTGTACACTATTTCATCATTCACTGATGTGTTAGTAACATTTGTTGACCCCTTAACATGACTTATCATTAACAAAGCATTCATTAATGTAATTAAACGATATTTTGAGCCAATAATCCACACCTACCCCTAAACCTACCCATAACCATTTCTTAAAACTCCGTACAGTTCTAAATAAAAGCATAAGAGACAAGCGTAATCACAATAATTTATTTTTTTTGCGAAAATGTCAAAAGTGGTACCAAAAGTAGGTTAGTTCAAATGACGATGAGTTGCAGTCACGGTCCTCTCTGGTGGTAATAGTTTTTATAGGGTACAGAGCAGAATTTAAGTTATTAATCCATGAAAAGATGATGAATCCGGCTTCTCTCCGTGAAGGCGCGCAGCCGCGCACTCAATGTCAATCCACTGAAACACGGCATGTCGCAATCTGTGACGAAGCAGGTGAGAACCAATGAGCGTTTGACATCAGTGCCGTAAACCATGCCGTAACGGATCTCGTGGGCGCGCGCGACTTTCAAATTTGAATCATAGCGAGCGCGGGCTTTGACTATGACGGTCGCTGCTGAGAATGAAGATGAAGATCGCCAGAAAAAGCGCAGAATTTGGATATGTTCCTTACAAACATATGGATTATAAAGATTTGGAGTACAGCGAACAAATAAAGTTGATGTGATTTGTGAATTTATGTTGTTGTGCTTTGGTGTGTCTTATGCATTGTCAGTCACTGCATAGGAGAAAACGCCTCACAGCAAACAAACTAAATAGTACAAAATGGGTAAACAATTACAGACTTTTTTTTTTTATTATTTAAATGCTTTGTTAATGGTAAGTCATGTTAATAAAGGGTCAACAAATGTTACTAACACATCAGTTAATGTTGAAATAGTGTACACTTTACAATAAGGTTCACAAATCCATTAATAAATGCTTTGTTAATGGTAAGTTATGTTAATAAAGGGTCAACAAATGTTACTAACACATCAGTTAATGTTGAAATAGTGTACACTTTACAATAAGGTTCACAAATCCATTAATAAATGCTTTGTTAATGGTAAGTCATGTTAATAAATGGTCTACAAATGTTAGTAACTCATCAGTTAATGATGAAATAGTGTACACTTTACAATAAGGTTCACAAATCCATGAATAAATGCTTTGTTAATGGTAAGTCATATTAATAAAGGGTCTACAAATGTTATTAACACATCAGTTAATGATGAAATAGTGTACACTTTACAATAAGGTTCACAAATCCATTAATAAATGCTTTGTTAATGGTAAGTAATGATAGTAAAATGCATATAAACATGAACAACATATCTGTTAATGTTCAGATGGTTTGCACTTCAGAATTATGTTTACAGCCCAAATCAATGCCTTGTTAATAAATAATGTTGATAAGGTACACAATGGTATTTTTTACCTTAATTTAGTGTAAGTGAGTGGAGAGTTAGAAACTGCTACATAAACTAATGTAAGTACAGTAAGTTAACCTTAAAACATTAAGGCTAAATAAGAGGCATTGTTCATGATTAGTTCATGTTATAATGCATTAACTAATGTTAACTACTTGTGCTGTTAATATGAATAGATTAATTAATATATGCGTAATTTAACGTTAACAACGATTAACTAATGTTGAACAGAGGTGATGTTAATGGTTAGGTAATGTTAACTAATTGCATTAACTAATGTTAACTAATTGTGCAGTTAACATGAATACATGCATTAATATATCCGTGAGTTAACGTTAATAAACATTAACTAATGCTGAACAGAGGTGCTGTTAATGTTAACCAATGCATTAACTAATGTTAACGACTTGCACTGTCAACGTGAATTCATGCATTAATATATGCGTGAGTTAACGTTAATAAAGTTTAACTAATGCTGAACAGAGGTGTTGTTCATGGTTAGTTAATGTTAACTAATGCATTAACTAATTTTACATAATTGCGCTGTGCACGTGAATAGATGCATTAATACATGCGTGAGTTAACGTTAACAAACATTAACTAATGCTGAACAGAGGTGTTGTTCATGGTTAGTTAACGTTAACTAATGCATTAACTAATGTTAACTAATACAACCTTATTGTAAAGTGTTACCGTTATATCATTCTGGACTTGCCAGGCAAATATTTTATCAGGCTGTAAAGAAATATAGAGCTAAGTATCATGAGATATCTCAAAGGGTAACATATACAGAGTGAAAAACAATGGTCCTGGTACTGGGCCTTATACTCCATACAGAACGAGATTGGTCTGTAATGAACTAATTCTCTAGCATCAAGTTGTGGTTTTGTAATTAGGGTTTTAATAAAAGCCAACTTGAAAGTTTTAGGACATATCCTAATGACAATGATGAATTAATAATATTAATAAGAGGATCTGTGATTTCTGGAAGCATCCCTTTCAGTAGCTTAGTCGGTATAGGGTCTAACATACAGTACATTTTGTAGATTTTGATGATTTAGCAAGTTTAGATAATTCTTCCTCTCCTATAGCAAAGAATGAATGGAATTGTTCCTCAGGGGGTCTACAGCGAGATGTCTGATGCAATACCATAGTAGATGGTTGCATGGATTCATACATGCAATTTTCTCTCTGACAGTATCAGTCTTGCAAGTAAAGAAATTCATAAAATCATTACTGCTGTGCTATTTGGAAACATCCAAACTTGTTGAAGCTTTATTTTCTTGTTAATTTTGCCACTGTATCAAATAAATACCTAGGGTTTAGTTTGTTTTCATTGAAGAGAGTCAAAAAGTAAGAAGATCTAGCAGTTTTTAAGGCCTTTTTGTATGCACTATCACTGTCCTTCCATGCAATGTGAAATGCCTCTAGTTTTGTTATCTTCCACGTGCGCTTTATTTTAAGGGCTGCTCTCTTGAGGGTGCGAGTGTGCTTGTTATACCACGGCATTGGAATGTTTTCCTTAATCTTCTTTAAGCGTAAAGGAACAACCCTGTCTAAAGTTCTAAAGTGCTGGAAAAGAGACAATTGATAGTTTCTGTTGCAACTTTGAGTTCCTCTAAGCTATCTGGTATGCTGAGAAGTTGAAAGGAATCAGGAAGATTTTTTATAAAGCAATCTTTAGTGGTAGAACTGATTGTTCTACCATATTTGTAACAAGGAGTTGGCTTTGCTCTTTTTAATGCCATCAACCTCAAATACATTTGTCAATATTAATTCTAAAGTATGATTACGACATGTTGTCTAACTCC